>NC_051158.1:143611942-143911942 GCF_013339745.2 Dermacentor silvarum
GGTTTCTGTGTCAGCCTTTTATGTGTTCCATTTTTAGTTGCGGCGTCAGCTTTGTGTAAGCATTTTCCCTTCTTTCAAATGGCCGAATGATCTTTGTCGATACAGTGACTCTTACGAGGTAAGATCAGTTCCTCTAAAAATGGCACGGGGAAAACGCACCTACCGGGCGTTGACGTCATTGCTAAGTAAAACCAGCAAGTGATCGATAGCCACATAAAGCAACGAACATTTCTTTGAAAGGATGTTGCAGGTACGATATTTATTATTTTTGAGTTTTCTGTCTCACGATTGTATGTGTTCCATTTTTTTAGTTGCGGCCTCAGCTTTGTGTCAAGCATTTTCCCGTCTATTAAATGGCCGAATAATCATGGTCGATACAGTGACTCTTACGAGAGGTAAGATCAGTTCCTCTAACAATGCACGGGGAAAACGCACCTACGGGGCGTTGACGCATTGCTAAGTAAAGCCAGCAAGTGATCCGATAGCCACATAAAGCAACGCACATTTATTTGAAAGGATGTTGCAGAACGATATTTATTATTTTTGAGTTTTCTGTCTCACGATTGTATGTGTTCCATTTTTTAGTTGCGGCCTCAGCTTTGTGTCAAGCATTTTCCCTTCTATTTAAATGGCCGAATGATCTTGGTCGATACAGTGACTCTTACGAGAGGTAAGATCAGTTCCTCTAACGATGCACGGGGAAAACGCACCTACCGGGCGTTGACGTCATTGCTAAATAAAGCCAGCAAGTGATTCGGTAGCCACATAAAGCAACGCACTATTATTTGAAAGGATGTTGCAGAACGATATTTATTATTTTTGAGTTTTCTGTCTCACGATTTTATGTGTTCCATTTTCAGTTGCGGCGTCAGCTTTGTGTCAAGCATTTTCCCTTCTATTTAAATGGCCGAATGATCTTGGTCGATACAGTGACTCTTACGAGAGGTAAGATCAGTTCCTCTAACGATGCACGGGGAAAACGCACCTACCGGGCGTTGACGTCATTGCTAAATGAAGCCAACAAGTGATTCGGTAGCCACATAAAGCAACGCACATTTATTTGAAAGGATGTTGCAGAACGATATTTATTATTCTTGAGTTTTCTGTGCTCACGATTTATGTGTTCCATTTTTAGTTGCGGCGTCAGCTTTGTGTCAAGCATTTTCCCTTCTATTTAAATGGCCGAATGATCTTGGTCGATACAGTGACTCTTACGAGAGCTAAGATCAGTTCCTCTAACGATGCACGGGGAAAACGCACCTACCGGGCGTCGACGCCATTGCTAAATAAAGCCAACAAGTGATTCGGTAGCCACATAAAGCAACGCACATTTATTTGAAAGGATGTTGCAGAACGATATTTATTATTTTTGAGTTTTCTGTCTCACGATTGTATGTGTTCCATTTTTTAGTTGCGGCCTCAGCTTTGTGTCAAGCATTTTCCCTTCTATTTAAATGGCCGAATGATCTTGTCGATACAGTGACTCTTACGAGAGGTAAGATCAGTTCCTCTAACAATGCACGGGGAAAACGCACCTACGGGCGTCGACGCCATTGCTAAGTAAAGCCAGCAAGTGATTCGGTAGCCACATAAAGCAACGAACATTTATTTGAAAGGATGTTGCAGAACGATATTTATTATTTTTGAGTTTTCTGTCTCACGATTTTATGTGTTCCATTTTCAGTTGCGGCGTCAGCTTTGTGTCAAGCATTTTCCCTTCTATTTAAATGGCCGAATGATCTTGGTCGATACAGTGACTCTTACGAGAGCTAAGATCAGTTCCTCTAACGATGCACGGGGAAAACGCACCTACCGGGCGTCGACGCCATTGCTATAATAAAGCCAACAAGTGATTCGGTAGCCACATAAAGCAACGCACAATTATTTGAAAGGATGTTGCAGAACGATATTTATTATTCTTGATGTTTTCTGTTGCAAAACTTTATGCGTTCCATTTTTTTAGTTGCGGCCTGAAGCTTTGTGTCAAGCATTTTCCCTTCTATTCGAATGGCCGAATGATCTTGTCGATACGGTGACTCTTACGAGAGGTAAGATCAGTTCCTCTAACGATGCACGGGGAAAACGCACCTACCGGGCGTTGACGTCATTGCTAAATAAAGCCAACAAGTGATTCGGTAGCCACATAAAGCAACGCACATTTATTTGAAAGGATGTTGCAGAACGATATTTATTATTCTTGAGTTTTCTGTCTCACGATTTTATGTGTTCCATTTTTAGTTGCGGCGTCAGCTTTGTGTCAAGCATTTTCCCTTCTATTTAAATGGCCGAATGATCTTGGTCGATACAGTGACTCTTACGAGAGGTAAGATCAGTTCCTCTAACGATGCACGGGGAAAACGCACCTACCGGGCGTTGACGTCATTGCTAAATAAAGCCAACAAGTGATTCGGTAGCCACATAAAGCAACGCACATTTATTTGAAAGGATGTTGCAGAACGATATTTATTATTTTGAGTTTTCTGTCTCACGATTGTATGTGTTCCATTTTTTAGTTGCGGCGTCAGCTTTGTGTCAAGCATTTTCCCTTCTATTTAAATGGCCGAATGATCTTGGTCGATACAGTGACTCTTACGAGAGGCTAAGATCAGTTCCTCTAACGATGCACGGGGAAAACGCACCTACCGGGCGTTGACGTCATTGCTAAATAAAGCCAACAAGTGATTCGGTAGCCACATAAAGCAACGCACATTTATTTGAAAGGATGTTGCAGAACGATATTTATTATTTTGAGTTTTCTGTCTCACGATTGTATGTGTTCCATTTTTAGTTGCGGCGTCAGCTTTGTGTCAAGCATTTTCCCTTCTATTTAAATGGCCGAATGATCTTGGTCGATACAGTGACTCTTACGAGAGCTAAGATCAGTTCCTCTAACGATGCACGGGGAAAACGCACCTACCGGGCGTTGACGTCATTGCTAAATAAAGCCAAGAAGTGATTCGGTAGCCACATAAAGCAACGCACATTTATTTGAAAGGATGTTGCAGAACGATATTTATTATTCTTGAGTTTTCTGTCTCACGATTTATGTGTTCCATTTTTTAGTTGCGGCCGTCAGCTTTGTGTCAAGCATTTTCCCTTCTATTTAAATGGCCGAATGAATCTTGGTCGATACAGTGACTCTTACGAGAGGTAAGATCAGTTCCTCTAACGATGCACGGGGAAAACGCACCTACCGGGCGTTGACGTCATTGCTAAATAAAGCCAACAAGTGATTCGGTAGCCACATAAAGCAACGCACATTTATTTGAAAGGATGTTGCAGAACAATATTTATTATTCTTGAGTTTTCTGTCTCACGATTTTATGTGTTCCATTTTTAGTTGCGGCGTCAGCTTTGTGTCAAGCATTTTCCCTTCTATTTAAATGGCCGAATGATCTTGGTCGATACAGTGACTCTTACGAGAGGTAAGATCAGTTCCTCTAACGATGCACGGGGAAAACGCACCTACCGGGCGTTGACGTCATTGCTAAATAAAGCCAGCAAGTGATTCGGTAGCCACATAAAGCAACGCACATTTATTTGAAAGGATGTTGCAGAACGATATTTATTATTTTTGAGTTTTCTGTCTCACGATTGTATGTGTTCCATTTTTTAGTTGCGGCGTCAGCTTTGTGTCAAGCATTTTCCCTTCTATTTAAATGGCCGAATGATCTTGGTCGATACAGTGACTCTTACGAGAGGTAAGATCAGTTCCTCTAACGATGCACGGGGAAAACGCACCTACCGGGCGTTGACGTCATTGCTAAGTAAAGCCAGCAAGTGATCCGATAGCCACATAAAGCAACGAACATTTATTTGAAAGGATGTTGCAGAACGATATTTATTATTTTTGAGTTTTCTGTCTCACGATTGTATGTGTTCCATTTTTTAGTTGCGGCGTCAGCTTTGTGTCAAGCATTTTCCTTCTATTTAAATGGCCGAATGATCTTGGTCGATACAGTGACTCTTACGAGAGGTAAGATCAGTTCCTCTAACGATGCACGGGGAAAACGCACCTACCGGGCGTTGACGTCATTGCTAAATAAAGCCAGCAAGTGATTCGGTAGCCACATAAAGCAACGCACATTTATTTGAAAGGATGTTGCAGAACGATATTTATTATTTTTGAGTTTTCTGTCTCACGATTGTATGTGTTCCATTTTTTTAGTTGCGGCCTCAGCTTTGTGTCAAGCATTTTCCCTTCTATTTAAATGGCCGAATAATCTTGGTCGATACAGTGACTCTTACGAGAGGTAAGATCAGTTCCTCTAACATGCACGGGGAAAACGCACCTACCGGGCGTTGACGTCCATTGCTAAATAAAGCCAACAAGTGATTCGGTAGCCACATAAAGCAACGCACATTTATTTGAAAGGATGTTGCAGAACGATATTTATTATTCTTGAGTTTTCTGTCTCACGATTTTATGTGTTCCATTTTTAGTTGCGGCGTCAGCTTTGTGTCAAGCATTTTCCCTTCTATTTAAATGGCCGAATGATCTTGGTCGATACAGTGACTCTTACGAGAGCTAAGATCAGTTCCTCTAACGATGCACGGGGAAAACGCACCTACCGGGCGTTGACGCCATTGCTAAATAAAGCCAGCAAGTGATTCGGTAGCCACATAAAGCAACGCACATTTATTTGAAAGGATGTTGCAGAACGATATTTATTATTTTGAGTTTTCTGTCTCACGATTTATGTGTTCCATTTTTTAGTTGCGGCGTCAGCTTTGTGTCAAGCATTTTCCCTTCTATTAAATGGCCGAATGATCTTGGTCGATACAGTGACTCTTACGAGAGGTAAGATCAGTTCCTCTAACAATGCACGGGGAAAACGCACCTACCGGGCGTCGACGCCATTGCTAAATAAAGCCAGCAAGTGATCCGATAGCCACATAAAGCAACGAACATTTATTTGAAAGGATGTTGCAGAACGATATTTATTATTTTTGAGTTTTCTGTCTCACGATTGTATGTGTTCCATTTTTTAGTTGCGGCGTCAGCTTTGTGTCAAGCATTTTCCCTTCTATTTAAATGGCCGAATGATCTTGGTCGATACAGTGACTCTTACGAGAGCTAAGATCAGTTCCTCTAACGATGCACGGGGAAAACGCACCTACCGGGCGTTGACGTCATTGCTAAATAAAGCCAGCAAGTGATTCGGTAGCCACATAAAGCAACGCACATTTATTTGAAAGGATGTTGCAGAACGATATTTATTATTTTGAGTTTTCTGTCTCACGATTGTATGTCTTCCATTTTTTAGTTGCGGCGTCAGCTTTGTGTCAAGCATTTTCCCTTCTATTTAAATGGCCGAATGATCTTGGTCGATACAGTGACTCTTACGAGAGGTAAGATCAGTTCCTCTAACCATGCACGGGGAAAACGCACCTACCGGGCGTTGACGTCATTGCTAAATAAAGCCAACAAGTGATTCGGTAGCCACATAAAGCAACGCACATTTATTTGAAAGGATGTTGCAGAACGATATTTATTATTTTTGAGTTTTCTGTCTCACGATTGTATGTGTTCCATTTTTAGTTGCGGCGTCAGCTTTGTGTCAAGCATTTTCCCTTCTATTCAAATGGCCGAATGATCTTTGTCGATACAGTGACTCTTACGAGAGGTAAGATCAGTTCCTCTAACGATGCACGGGGAAAACGCACCTACCGGGCGTCGACGCCATTGCTAAATAAAGCCAGCAAGTGATTCGGTAGCCACATAAAGCAACGCACATTTATTTGAAAGGATGTTGCAGAACGATATTTATTATTTTTGAGTTTTCTGTCTCACGATTTTATGTGTTCCATTTTCAGTTGCGGCGTCAGCTTTGTGTCAAGCATTTTCCCTTCTATTTAAATGGCCGAATGATCTTGGTCGATACAGTGACTCTTACGAGAGCTAAGATCAGTTCCTCTAACGATGCACGGGGAAAACGCACCTACCGGGCGTTCACGTCATTGCTAAATAAAGCCAACAAGTGATTCGGTAGCCACATAAAGCAACGCACATTTATTTGAAAGGATGTTGCAGAACGATATTTATTATTTTTGAGTTTTCTGTCTCACGATTGTATGTGTTCCATTTTTTAGTTGCGGCGTCAGCTTTGTGTCAAGCATTTTCCCTTCTATTTAAATGGCCGAATGATCTTGGTCGATACAGTGACTCTTACGAGAGGTAAGATCAGTTCCTCTAACGATGCACGGGGAAAACGCACCTACCGGGCGTTGACGTCATTGCTAAATAAAGCCAACAAGTGATTCGGTAGCCACATAAAGCAACGCACATTTATTTGAAAGGATGTTGCAGAACGATATTTATTATTTTGAGTTTTCTGTCTCACGATTGTATGTGTTCCATTTTTAGTTGCGGCGTCAGCTTTGTGTCAAGCATTTTCCCTTCTATTTAAATGGCCGAATGATCTTGGTCGATACAGTGACTCTTACGAGAGGTAAGATCAGTTCCTCTAACGATGCACGGGGAAAACGCACCTACCGGGCGTTGACGTCATTGCTAAATAAAGCCAGCAAGTGATTCGGTAGCCACATAAAGCAACGCACATTTATTTGAAAGGATGTTGCAGAACGATATTTATTATTCTTGAGTTTTCTGTCTCACGATTTTATGTTTAATATTTTTCAGTAGCGGCCTCAGCTTTTTGTCAAGCATTTTCCCTTCTATTTAAATGGCCGAATAATCTTGGTCGATACAGTGACTCTTACGAGAGGTAAGATCAGTTCCTCTAACCATGCACGGGGAAAACGCACCTACCGGGCGTTGACGTCATTGCTAAATAAAGCCAACAAGTGATTCGGTAGCCACATAAAGCAACGCACATTTATTTGAAAGGATGTTGCAGAACGATATTTATTATTTTTGAGTTTTCTGTCTCACGATTGTATGTGTTCCATTTTTAGTTGCGGCGTCAGCTTTGTGTCAAGCATTTTCCCTTCTATTTAAATGGCCGAATGATCTTGGTCGATACAGTGACTCTTACGAGAGGTAAGATCAGTTCCTCTAACGATGCACGGGGAAAACGCACCTACCGGGCGTTGACGTCATTGCTAAATAAAGCCAGCAAGTGATTCGGTAGCCACATAAAGCAACGCACTATTATTTGAAAGGATGTTGCAGAACGATATTTATTATTTTTGAGTTTTCAGTCTCACGATTGTATGTCTTCCATTTTTTAGTTGCGGCCTCAGCTTTGTGTCAAGCATTTTCCCTTCTATTCAAATGGCCGAATGATCTTGGTCGATACAGTGACTCTTACGAGAGGTAAGATCAGTTCCTCTAACGATGCACGGGGAAAACGCACCTACCGGGCGTTGACGTCATTGCTAAATAAAGCCAGCAAGTGATTCGGTAGCCACATAAAGCAACGCACATTTATTTGAAAGGATGTTGCAGAACGATATTTATTATTTTGAGTTTTCTGTCTCACGATTGTATGTGTTCCATTTTTTAGTTGCGGCCTCAGCTTTGTGTCAAGCATTTTCCTTCTATTAAATGGCCGAATGATCTTGGTCGATACAGTGACTCTTACGAGAGGTAAGATCAGTTCCTCTAACAATGCACGGGGAAAACGCACCTACCGGGCGTTGACGTCATTGCTAAAGTAAAGCCAGCAAGTGATTCCGATAGCCACATAAAGCAACGCACATTTATTTGAAAGGATGTTGCAGAACGATATTTATTATTTTGAGTTTTCTGTCTCACGATTGTATGTGTTCCATTTTTTAGTTGCGGCCTCAGCTTTGTGTCAAGCATTTTCCCGTCTATTTAAATGGCCGAATGATCTTGGTCGATACAGTGACTCTTACGAGAGCTAAGATCAGTTCCTCTAACGATGCACGGGGAAAACGTACCTACCGGGCGTTGACGCCATTGCAAAATGAAGCCAACAAGTGATTCGGTAGCCACATAAAGCAACGCACATTTATTTGAAAGGATGCTGCAGAACGATACTTATTATTCTTGAGTTTTCTGTCTCACGATTTTATGTGTTCCATTTTCAGTTGCGGCGTCAGCTTTGTGTCAAGCATTTTCCCTTCTATTTAAATGGCCGAATGATCTTGGTCGATACAGTGACTCTTACGAGAGGTAAGATCAGTTCCTCTAACGATGCACGGGGAAAACGCACCTACCGGGCGTTGACGTCATTGCTAAATAAAGCCAGCAAGTGATTCGGTAGCCACATAAAGCAACGCACTATTATTTGAAAGGATGTTGCAGAACGATATTTATTATTTTTGAGTTTTCTGTCTCACGATTTTATGTGTTCCATTTTTCAGTTGCGGCCTCAGCTTTGTGTCAAGCATTTTCCCTTCTATTCAAATGGCCGAATGATCTTGGTCGATACAGTGACTCTTACGAGAGGTAAGATCAGTTCCTCTAACCATGCACGGGGAAAACGCACCTACCGGGCGTTGACGCCATTGCTAAATGAAGCCAACAAGTGATTCGGTAGCCACATAAAGCAACGCACATTTATTTGAAAGGATGTTGCAGAACGATATTTATTATTCTTGAGTTTTCTATTGCAAAACTATGTGTTCCATTTTTTAGTTGCGGCGTCAGCTTTGTGTCAAGCATTTTCCCTTCTATTTAAATGGCCGAATGATCTTGGTCGATACAGTGACTCTTACGAGAGCTAAGATCAGTTCCTCTAACGATGCACGGGGAAAACGCACCTACGGGGCGTCGACGTCATTGCTAAATAAGCCACAAGTGATTCGGTAGCCACATAAAGCAACGCACATTTATTTGAAAGGATGTTGCAGAACGATATTTATTATTTTGAGTTTTCTGTCTCACGATTGTATGTGTTCCATTTTTAGTTGCGGCGTCAGCTTTGTGTCAAGCATTTTCCCTTCTATTAAATGGCCGAATGATCTTTGTCGATACAGTGACTCTTACGAGAGGTAAGATCAGTTCCTCTAACGATGCACGGGGAAAACGCACCTACCGGGCGTCGACGTCATTGCTAAATAAAGCCAGCAAGTGATTCGATAGCCACATAAAGCAACGAACATTTATTTGAAAGGATGTTGCAGAACGATATTTATTATTTTTGAGTTTTCTGTCTCACGATTTATGTTTCCATTTTTTAGTAGCGGCCTCAGCTTTGTGTCAAGCATTTTCCCTTCTATTGAAATGGCCGAATGAATCTTGTTCGATACAGTGACTCTTACGAGAGGTAAGATCAGTTCCTCTAACCATGCACGGGGAAAACGCACCTACCGGGCGTTGACGTCATTGCTAAATGAAGCCAACAAGTGATTCGGTAGCCACATAAAGCAACGCACATTTATTTGAAAGGATGTTGCAGAACAATACTTATTATTCTTGAGTTTTCTGTGTCACGATTTTATGTGTTCCATTTTTAGTTGCGGCGTCAGCTTTGTGTCAAGCATTTTCCCTTCTATTCAAATGGCCGAATGATCTTTGTCGATACAGTGACTCTTACGAGAGGTAAGATCAGTTCCTCTAACAATGCACGGGGAAAACGCACCTACCGGGCGTTGACGCCATTGCTAAGTAAAGCCAGCAAGTGATTCGGTAGCCACATAAAGCAACGCACATTTATTTGAAAGGATGTTGCAGAACGATATTTATTATTTTTGAGTTTTCTGTCTCACGATTGTATGTGTTCCATTTTTTAGTTGCGGCGTCAGCTTTGTGTCAAGCATTTTCCCTTCTATTTAAATGGCCGAATGATCTTGGTCGATACAGTGACTCTTACGAGAGGTAAGATCAGTTCCTCTAACGATGCACGGGGAAAACGCACCTACCGGGCGTTGACGTCATTGCTAAATAAAGCCAACAAGTGATTCGGTAGCCACATAAAGCAACGCACATTTATTTGAAAGGATGTTGCAGAACCATATTTATTATTTTGAGTTTTCTGTCTCACGATTGTATGTGTTCCATTTTTAGTTGCGGCGTCAGCTTTGTGTCAAGCATTTTCCCTTCTATTTAAATGGCCGAATGATCTTGGTCGATACAGTGACTCTTACGAGAGGTAAGATCAGTTCCTCTAACCATGCACGGGGAAAACGCACCTACCGGGCGTTGACGTCATTGCTAAATAAAGCCAGCAAGTGATCCGATAGCCACATAAAGCAACGAACATTTCTTTGAAAGGATGTTGCAGAACGATATTTATTATTTTTGAGTTTTCTGTCTCACGATTGTATGTGTTCCATTTTTTAGTTGCGGCTTCAGCTTTGTGTCAAGCATTTTCCCGTCTATTTAAATGGCCGAATGATCTTGGTCGATACAGTGACTCTTACGAGAGGTAAGATCAGTTCCTCTAACGATGCACGGGGAAAACGCACCTACCGGGCGTCGACGCCATTGCTATAATAAAGCCAACAAGTGATTCGATAGCCACATAAAGCAACGCACATTTATTTGAAAGGATGTTGCAGAACGATATTTATTATTTTGAGTTTTCTGTCTCACGATTTATGTGTTCCATTTTTTCAGTAGCGGCCTCAGCTTTGTGTCAAGCATTTTCCCTTCTATTTAAATGGCCGAATGATCTTGGTCGATACAGTGACTCTTACGAGAGGTAAGATCAGTTCCTCTAACCATGCACGGGGAAAACGCACCTACCGGGCGTTGACGCCATTGCTAAATGAAGCCAACAAGTGATTCGGTAGCCACATAAAGCAACGCACATTTATTTGAAAGGATGTTGCAGAACGATATTTATTATTCTTGAGTTTTCTGTCTCACGATTTTATGTGTTCCATTTTTAGTTGCGGCGTCAGCTTTGTGTCAAGCATTTTCCCTTCTATTCAAATGGCCGAATGATCTTGGTCGATACAGTGACTCTTACGAGAGGTAAGATCAGTTCCTCTAAAAATGCACGGGGAAAACGCACCTACCGGGCGTTGACGTCATTGCTAAGTAAAGCCAGCAAGTGATCCGATAGCCACATAAAGCAACGAACATTTATTTGAAAGGATGTTGCAGAACGATATTTATTATTTTTGAGTTTTCTGTCTCACGATTGTATGTGTTCCATTTTTTAGTTGCGGCCTCAGCTTTGTGTCAAGCATTTTCCCTTCTATTAAATGGCCGAATGATCTTGGTCGATACAGTGACTCTTACGAGAGGTAAGATCAGTTCCTCTAAAGATGCACGGGGAAAACGCACCTACCGGGCGTTGACGTCATTGCTAAGTAAAGCCAGCAAGTGATTCGATAGCCACATAAAGCAACGCACATTTATTTGAAAGGATGTTGCAGAACGATATTTATTATTCTTGAGTTTTCTGTCTCACGATTGTATGTGTTCCATTTTTTTAGTTGCGGCTTCAGCTTTGTGTCAAGCATTTTCCTTCTATTTAAATGGCCGAATGATCTTGGTCGATACAGTGACTCTTACGAGAGGTAAGATCAGTTCCTCTAACCATGCACGGGGAAAACGCACCTACCGGGCGTTGACGCCATTGCTAAATAAAGCCAGCAAGTGATTCGGTAGCCACATAAAGCAACGCACATTTATTTGAAAGGATGTTGCAGAACGATATTTATTATTTTGAGTTTTCTGTCTCACGATTTATGTGTTCCATTTTTAGTTGCGGCGTCAGCTTTGTGTCAAGCATTTTCCCTTCTATTTAAATGGCCGAATGATCTTGGTCGATACAGTGACTCTTACGAGAGCTAAGATCAGTTCCTCTAACGATGCACGGGGAAAACGCACCTACGGGGCGTCGACGCCATTGCTATAATAAAGCCAACAAGTGATTCGGTAGCCACATAAAGCAACGCACATTTATTTGAAAGGATGTTGCAGAACGATATTTATTATTCTTGAGTTTTCTGTGTCACGATTTTATGTGTTCCATTTTTAGTTGCGGCCTCAGCTTTGTGTCAAGCATTTTCCCTTCTATTTAAATGGCCGAATGATCTTTGTCGATACAGTGACTCTTACGAGAGGTAAGATCAGTTCCTCTAACGATGCACGGGGAAAACGCACCTACCGGGCGTTCACGTCATTGCTAAATAAAGCCAACAAGTGATTCGGTAGCCACATAAAGCAACGCACATTTATTTGAAAGGATGTTGCAGAACGATATTTATTATTTTTGAGTTTTCTGTCTCACGATTGTATGTGTTCCATTTTTAGTTGCGGCGTCAGCTTTGTGTCAAGCATTTTCCCTTCTATTTAAATGGCCGAATGATCTTGGTCGATACAGTGACTCTTACGAGAGCTAAGATCAGTTCCTCTAACGATGCACGGGGAAAACGCACCTACCGGGCGTCGACGCCATTGCTATAATAAAGCCAACAAGTGATTCGGTAGCCACATAAAGCAACGCACATTTATTTGAAAGGATGTTGCAGAACGATATTTATTATTCTTGAGTTTTCTGTCTCACGATTTATGTGTTCCATTTTTTAGTTGCGGCGTCAGCTTTGTGTCAAGCATTTTCCCTTCTATTTAAATGGCCGAATGATCTTGGTCGATACAGTGACTCTTACGAGAGCTAAGATCAGTTCCTCTAACGATGCACGGGGAAAACGCACCTACCGGGCGTTCACGTCATTGCTAAATAAAGCCAACAAGTGATTCGGTAGCCACATAAAGCAACGCACATTTATTTGAAAGGATGTTGCAGAACGATATTTATTATTTTTGAGTTTTCTGTCTCACGATTGTATGTGTTCCATTTTTAGTTGCGGCGTCAGCTTTGTGTCAAGCATTTTCCCTTCTATTTAAATGGCCGAATGATCTTGGTCGATACAGTGACTCTTACGAGAGCTAAGATCAGTTCCTCTAACGATGCACGGGGAAAACGCACCTACCGGGCGTTGACGCCATTGCTAAATAAAGCCAACAAGTGATTCGGTAGCCACATAAAGCAACGCACATTTATTTGAAAGGATGTTGCAGAACGATATTTATTATTTTTGAGTTTTCTGTCTCACGATTGTATGTGTTCCATTTTTTAGTTGCGGCGTCAGCTTTGTGTCAAGCATTTTCCCTTCTATTTAAATGGCCGAATGATCTTGGTCGATACAGTGACTCTTACGAGAGGTAAGATCAGTTCCTCTAACGATGCACGGGGAAAACGCACCTACCGGGCGTCGACGCCATTGCTAAATAAAGCCAGCAAGTGATTCGGTAGCCACATAAAGCAACGCACTATTATTTGAAAGGATGTTGCAGAACGATATTTATTATTTTTGAGTTTTCTGTCTCACGATTGTATGTGTTCCATTTTTTAGTTGCGGCCTCAGCTTTGTGTCAAGCATTTTCCCTTCTATTTAAATGGCCGAATGATCTTGGTCGATACAGTGACTCTTACGAGAGGTAAGATCAGTTCCTCTAACGATGCACGGGGAAAACGCACCTACCGGGCGTTGACGTCATTGCTAAATAAAGCCAGCAAGTGATTCGGTAGCCACATAAAGCAACGCACATTTATTTGAAAGGATGTTGCAGAACGATATTTATTATTTTGAATTTTCTGTCTCACGATTTATGTTTCATTTTTTTCAGTAGCGGCCTCAGCTTTGTGTCAAGCATTTTCCCTTCTATTGAAGCTGCCGAACAATCTTGTTTGATACAGTGACTCTTACGAGAGGTAAGATCAGTTCCTCTAACAATGCACGGGGAAAACGCACCTACGGGGCGTTGACGCCATTGCTAAATAAAGCCAGCAAGTGATCCGATAGCCACATAAAACAACGAACATTTATTTGAAAGGATGTTTCAGAACGATATTTATTATTTTTGATTTTTCTGTCTCACGATTTTATGTGTTCCATTTTTAGTTGCGGCGTCAGCTTTGTGTCAAGCATTTTCCCTTCTATTTAAATGGCCGAATGATCTTGGTCCATACAGTGACTCTTACGAGAGCTAAGATCAGTTCCTCTAACGATGCACGGGGAAAACGCACCTACCGGGCGTCGACGCCATTGCTATAATAGTGCCAACAAGTGATTCGACAGCCACATAAAGCAACGAACATTTATTTGAAAGGATGTTGCAGAACGAATATTTATTATTTTGAGTTTTCTGTCTCACGATTGTATGTCTTCCATTTTTTAGTTGCGGCCTCAGCTTTGTGTCAAGCATTTTCCCTTCTATTTAAATGGCCGAATAATCTTGGTCGATACAGTGACTCTTACGAGAGGTAAGATCAGTTCCTCTAACCATGCACGGGGAAAACGCACCTACCGGGCGTTGACGCCATTGCTAAATAAAGCCAACAAGTGATTCGGTAGCCACATAAAGCAACGCACATTTATTTGAAAGGATGTTGCAGAACGATATTTATTATTTTGAGTTTTCTGTCTCACGATTGTATGTGTTCCATTTTTAGTTGCGGCGTCAGCTTTGTGTCAAGCATTTTCCCTTCTATTTAAATGGCCGAATGATCTTTGTCGATACAGTGACTCTTACGAGAGGTAAGATCAGTTCCTCTAACATGCACGGGGAAAACGCACCTACCGGGCGTTGACGTCATTGCTAAGTAAAACCAGCAAGTGATCCGATAGCCACATAAAGCAACGAACATTTCTTTGAAAGGATGTTGCAGTACGATATTTATTATTTTTGAGTTTTCTGTCTCACGATTGGATGTGTTCCATTTTTTTAGTTGCGGCCTCAGCTTTGTGTCAAGCATTTTCCCGTCTATATAAATGGCCGAATAATTATGGTCGATACAGTGACTCTTACGAGAGGTAAGATCAGTTCCTCTAACAATGCACGGGGAAAACGCACCTACGGGGCGTTGACGCCATTGCTAAGTAAAGCCAGCAAGTGATCCGATAGCCACATAATGCAACGAACATTTATTTGAAAGGATGTTGCAGAACGATATTTATTATTTTTGAGTTTTCTGTCTCACGATTGTATGTGTTCCATTTTTTTAGTAGAGGCCTCAGCTTTGTGTCAAGCATTTTCCCTTCTATTTAAATGGCCGAATGATCTTGGTCCATACAGTGACTCTTACGAGAGGTAAGATCAGTTCCTCTAACCATGCACGGGGAAAACGCACCTACCGGGCGTTGCCGTCATTGCTAAATAAAGCCAGCAAGTGATTCGGTAGCCACATAAAGCAACGCACTCTTATTTGAAAGGATGTTGCAGAACGATATTTATTATTTTTGATTTTTCTGTCTCACGATTTTATGTTTCATTTTTTTTTTAGTAGCGGCCTCAGCTTTGCGTCAAGCATTTTCCCTTCTATTGAAGCTGCCGAATAATCTTGTTTGATACAGTGACTCTTACGAGAGGTAAGATCAGTTCCTCTACAACCCCAGCAATTCTGGACATCGACATTAGTTCACAGCTATTACACCACGTGGCGTACGGACCTTTAAGATTCCAAATTCTCGAGATGACGCACGAAGTGTACTGGACGAAAACAGAATACACGTTTTTTCAATAAAAGAAAAAAAACTGGACCACGCCAACAGCTTTCACCGTCGAGCATGGACGAGCGCGAATCAGGAATGGCTGATCTGATAACCGCCGCGCGTATAAGACGCGCGGCCAGCTAGTCTACTGTGAAGCAGCAGTTTTGCTGCTATTGATAGGCGTTTAGGGGCTCAGCCCCGCTACGAGAAAGCGCGTGCAGAATCTCGATAGAGCGGCCTTCGCCACCCCCCCCCCCCCTCCTTCCGTCTATCGTTTCATCGTCCAACTTTTTGTCCGATCGAATGGTCATGTGGCTTCACCGGGCGTCTTAAAAAAGCAAAAATGCCCTTTTGTCGCTTCAGGGCCGGTTTTTTGTAGCAATGCCTTTAAAGTAATAATGCCTTTTCGCGCTTATCGCGCTTTGTCAGTGGTCAGAGAGACGGTCCGCTCACGATATCAGCGTTGATAACGCGAGCGGACCGTCGCTCTGACCACTGACAAAGCGCGATAAGCGCGAAAAGGCATTATTACTTTAGAGGCATTGCTAAAAAATACCGGCCCAGTTCTCGAAAACTGATTCACAAAGAATAATGTAAGCTTGCTAAATAGTGGCGATGGGCGCATGTTTCAGGATATGCTGTCGCATGATTGCCGCCCTTAATCTCGGTTGGCCTCAGTTTACGAGTCCATTTGGGCATTTTCGTGCAGGTGCCTGGTCGAGTTATGTTCTCTGCCACAGAATTTCCGTTTTTCTAAGGCGAAAGCCTTAGGCTGGCTATATTTTGATGCCCTTGGTGGTGACCTTGGCGAAGCCGCGCCGTGACGAAAATGGCCCACGCCGCAAAGAGAAAGATCACGTCAACAAATGCTCGGATTGACGTCAGTTTTCTCAGGGAGGTTCCTGTGAACAAAGTAAATTGGTGGCTTTGTAAATAAAATTTGGTACATTTCAGCCGTACACCTTTTCTGAGCGCTTGGTAAGCGACGGGAGTAAATGCAGAAAATCATCTGTAACTGGTCAGTGTTCAAAGACCTGCTTCACTCTACAGTGCCATAGCCAGAATTTTTTTCGGGGAGGGAGGCTCACGTTGCAGC
The DNA here is from genome assembly GCF_013339745.2 of Dermacentor silvarum. Taxonomy (NCBI): domain Eukaryota; kingdom Metazoa; phylum Arthropoda; class Arachnida; order Ixodida; family Ixodidae; genus Dermacentor; species Dermacentor silvarum. The sequence continues at coordinate 143,628,423 of NC_051158.1, forward strand.
GCGGCCTCCTCCTCCTTGAATTTGTCGAGGGATGAAATACATGAATAATAACTGCATTGCCAATGTCATTGTATATTAGATGCTGCAAACGTATTACTGAATGCTACCCACTGTCCAGTAAAATATGTATTTTTTCATAAAAGAATATATTCGTATGTCCCGAAAACTGTGACAGAAATAACTGATATCAATGCTTCTGCGGTTTTTTTTTTCTATTTAATAAGTAAAGAAATATCACACGAGCTTTAGAACTATATCAGTTCGAAACCAGCAAAGCTATGCATACAGCTGATGTGAAAAACGCAAAGGCCATGAAAAGAACAAGTTGAGCACTAATATTTTAATCAATCTTTGTAATTCAATAACCTTGTTTAATTTTTTTTACAGTCGCGAGCAGAAGTTTGGAGACCATGGCATCCGGAAAAAATTTTAATATATTCAAGAGCAGCTCCGCGGCCTTGAATTGGCTTAATACGTTGTATTGGTCCAACACGCGCACGTAGGCTTGCGCTCTTGATTTCAGTCGGAATGCCCAGGCTGCGAAGAAAAAAAAATAGAATCGTGGCACCTTTGGTCCACAAATTTTGCTCGCGACTGTACATATGCACCAGCCAGGGAAAAACCTAAATGACGCTGTCCTTCCTTGCAACAGATTGCGCATGAGCAGTTGTTACCGGTCGTGTATTGTAATTACAGCGATATTATAGTCGCAACAGTGAGTACATATAAGAAGCACGAGTTCTGCAAAATGTACATTAGAAATGCGAAAATAGAATGGAATATACAAATGTGAAGATACAAATTGATAAAGGGGAGAAAGGTGTCACTGGAAACAAAATTCACGGCTTGTATACACAAAGCCTCGCAACAAGATATTTCAATATACGTATAAGTATCCAATAAATCTAAGTATTTAAGCAAACGCCACTGTATGTAATGCGTCAAACAAGACAAATAAACATGTTGTGCAGTCACAGATCTATTAGCAGAGATATATTAGAAAGACAGACGATCCAGGCAAGAACAAAACTAGGATCGCAGAAATCGTGATATGTACGTGGGCCATGCGGCGGTCGCGACAGCACCATATGGGTAGATAATAGAGGAATAATGCAGAAATCAGTATGAAAATTTGTAATTTAACTGCCTGCAGAGCGGCGACAAATATTCTACACCCAAAATTAAGGGAGGGTATTGCTGCGGTTCAGAAAAGAAGTAAAAGCAGGTAGCTAAAAAGGAAAAAAAAAAAACCAAACGAAAGCCAAAGATGATGCGTCAAGTTGAACTTCCCAATATCCGAATGTGTTTGTTGAGAAACGCCGCGAGGGCCGGGCTTTCAATGAACAAGGTCGGTCAAAATTGGTTATTGATGTCGTCGTAATTTTCGTATTCACATGATAATTTTGATTATAATGCTAACTGTTTGAATAAACGGCGAAAAGTTCTGCGATTTTAAAATCTAATGAACAGTCATACGTTTTCATAATTACGCGTTTATGGACCTGAAGGAACAGAGCTTTTACTTGCATTGATTTTTCCGCTTCGCTATCTAAAGGACAAACTTCACTCGGCGGGGAAGTTTAGCGAAGCGGTCAATGACTTCGGACACGTTGATGCCGACGTCTCTGTGGGCGTACAGAAGCGCCAACCTAACCATATGTTCCTCAGACATTGTAGAGCGCAAGTAGTTTTTTAGTAATTTCATGTTAAAAATATTCTTTCTGCGCTTGAAGTGGTCACAGGAAGAGTGACTAGAATCTGCAGCAGTATTTACACATTTACATAGAGCCTGCAGTTGCAATGAGAGAGGGCGTCTATTCCGGTGCTAAAACTTAAAAGTACTCCTTCGATGTCGTTGGCACCCTTGTTTAGGTACCTTGCACAAACAGTAAACTGTTGGATTCCAGCAATATCCGTCGTTTCGTCAGCAAATATGGAGATGCAGCCTGCAGCGTTTACTTTTGCATCTAGGCTTTCTTTGATAATTTCACCACACATTTCTATAATTTGGTTTTGTACATGTGGGCTTAAACGCGAGGCATTACTGGGGCAATATCCAAATGGTTCTTCAGATATGTATCTCCACAATCAGCTCGCATGTGAAGAAGCGCTCTGAAAATACCATTATTTTCAGGGGGGGATTTGCTTAAATACATAGGACCACTGTCCCTATGGCCACGGAGAACCAGACCTTGTCGCCAGCAAAAAAGAACTGCCTCAATAATAGGCCATTAACTTTCTTCTGTCTTCTCTTATTTTACTTTTTCTACCCTGGTCCAGCTGATCGATCACATCGGGTTCCCTTCCTGAAAATGTTTGGAGAAAATTATCAGCTGCTAGCTGGCAGTCACGGTCATATTTAGTATTTTCGTGTGTGTGGAAGATTGCGAGCGCGTACTTCCATTTCTAGAACGGCTTGGACACGAGGGCTCCAGTGCGCGCATGTTGGCCCAAGTTTATAAGAACATTAAGACGATAAAGTTCCAGTATTGAAAATCAAAGCACGCCTTTGGAAATGTCAGTGTACCTTCCGCGTCAAAAGTTTATGAGAACTTTATACCCATAAAGTTTCGCAATTAGAATGTATGCGCTCCGCAGGTTCCGCGGCCGCTGTAAGATGCCGCAACGCGCCGGCTCGCTATCGAAAAGCCCTTCAAAGTTTGTGCTCGGATGGGGCTCCTTGCGTTATGTGACTCCAGGTGCAAGGGCGTTGCCACAAACTCCAGCCCGAGTTCGCAATGTTTGTGCCGAAATGTCTTTTCGAGCGTGAAAAAGACATTGTAGACAAAATCCAGAAGGATTCCCGGCGCCGGTGGTTGTTTTGGTCGGCGGTGCATGCCAGGAGGAAAAAAATGCAGGGGAGGGGGGGGGGGGGGGGGCGGCTGAAGCCCCATCAGCCCCCTCAACCCCCTTGGCTACGCCCCTGTCACTGCACGGTTTCACATAAGGTGCATTAGGGTGAACAACCTGAACTAGTTCCGTTCTTTTCGCAAGCTCGCATTAAAGGAAGACGTCCGAAGTCATTTATTTCATTATGCACGCGGCAATTTATGCCGCGCCCTTTCCTCTTAGCTAAGGATTTGTGAAACCGTTATGAAACCGAGTATCTAGTGATGTACACGACCGAGTTAAAACTCGGGAAACTCATCGCGTTGGCTGAGTGGCTATAATGGTCCACTGCTTTGCTTGAGGTCATGGGTTGAAACACAGCTAATACGGTCGCTTTTATTGACGACAAACTACAGGCACGTGTATCTTTACGTTCTAGTCAACATTAGGAAACCATTGTTCAAGATTATTCTGTACCCTTGACTACGGCATCCCCCACTGCCCCCTGTTCGGATTCGGGTCGTTAAAGTAAGTCAGCGAAAACTACCGGTATCTTACGCTGGACAAACAAGTCAATTAAGCAATTGTTTCTTGTGGTGTCTGCGGCGGTCGCATTTCGATGGAGTCGAAATGCAAAAACGCCCATGTGCTTGCGTTGTAGTACACGTTAAGGAACCCCAGGTAGTCAAAATTATTCCGGAGCCCTCCACTACGGCGTGCCTCACAATCAGAACTGGTTTTGGCACGTAAAATCCCCATAAAGAAAAAAAAAAGATGTTTTTTTTTTTAGCCGTCTCACAGCCTGGGGAATCCACAGCATTCTTAGGTAATTAATACGGGTGTGGCTAATGTTGCCGACCATGTCGCACCGGCACTTTCCGAGTTGTCATTTTTTTTCTACAAAATGCATACTAAACCATTACAATACAAGCAGTATGCACTGGAAATTACAGCATAAACTGTTCAAGTGGTATGGCTAATTTCACCTTAGCTTATGGCCTAAGAGTCTAGGCTATTATAGAGCAGATGACTGGCAGAAAAGTAATGCAGTTCTGGGAGTGCAACGCGTTAGCGTTGCAAATGTTTATGCTACCTCAATATTCAACAGCTGGAAGACGGAATTAAAGGGCGGCAGCACAGGTTGCAGAAGTCACATAAATATAACGCCCAACGAGCGTGCCAACGACCGCTTACTCCTACCGTTAAGAGCATCAAATGGGTTTTATAAACTCGAAAAGTGAATTCGCCGTCACATTTGGCTCTCAAATGAGGGAATTTATTCATTTGCATCAGATTTCCGAAAAGGCAAAGAGCTCTTGTCTCGGTCGTAGGACTTGCACATATATTTTAGCAAAGGCGAAAAATGCCGCAAATACGTAGATCTACTGCAAATCGTTGCGAAATGCTTGCGGATGTGTGGCGCTGTTTCGTGCCTTCAGGAAATGATTTACTATTGAGGATAGGTAGCTCGCAGCAAACGAAACGAATGTGTCGGATAACTTTACATAAACGAAACAAAGCTCAATGGCGATGAGAAAAAAGATCACCTTGGTTGTATATCTGAAATATTAACTGAGCTGCACTAGGCTGTTTTGCATCCTTGCTGTTTCTGGCGTTAACATAGGTGTCTCTTCTACTCCTGGAAGCAGGGCTGAATAGAGAGCGATGAACAGTGTGTGGTAACAGTGTCACATAGCCTATACTCTTAGGCCATAAGCTAAGGTGAAATTAGCCATACCACTTCAACAGTTTATGCTGTAATCGCCAGTGCATACTGCTTGTATTGTAAGGTTTAGTATGCATTTTGTTGAAAAAAAATGAAAACTCGGAAAGCGCCGCTGCGACATGGTCAGCAACATTAGCCACACCCGTATTAACTACCTAAGAATGCTGTGGATTCCCCAGGCTGAGAGCGAAGTAATCATGGCTATTTATTGATTTAGATGCTCCAGTGTCTCCATTTCAAGCTTGCGTTCGTTTCGTTTCTTCTACTTCTTCCATGTCAACTCTTGCCTGTCGTTTTTGCTCAGCAACAACCATTGACCATTTCCACAAGCTTGTAAAAACGAAGATGACAACGATAATAATTAGTGCTACTACAATTGCTACACTACCCTACTACTACTATTACATTATTAAATAATTATTATAGAGCAAGTACAACAACAATGAAAGCGTTACATAAAATCCAACGCAGTGTTTTAGCATAAGTGATGCGAATGTTTCTTTACGATTATAGAAAAGTTTTCATGTGTTAGATCTGTCGATTTGATGCAGATTGACAGTGGAATAAATGTTCTCTGGCTTACTTATCGTGATGATTTTTTTTTCATTTACCATAAACCACATCATCATCAGCCTATATTTATGTTCACTGCAGGACGAAGGCCTCTCCCTGTGATCTCCAATTACCCCTGTCTTGCGCTAGCGTATTCCACCTTGCGCCTGCAAATTTCCTAACTTCATCATCCCATCTGGCTTTCTGCCGACCTCGACTGCGCTTCCCTTCTCTTGGTATCCATTCTGTAACCCTAATGGTCCACCGGTTATCCATCCTACGCATTACATGGCCTGCCCAGCTCCATTTCTTCCGCTTAATGTCAACTAGAATATCGTCTACCCCCGTTTGTTCTCTGATCCACACCGCTCTCTTCCTGTCTCTTAACGTTACTCCTAAGATTTTTCGTTCCATTGCTCTTTGTGCGGTCCTTAACTTGTTCTCGAGCTTCTTTGTTAACCTCCAAGTTTCTGCCCCGTATGTTAGCACCGGTAGAATGCAATGATTGTACACTTTTCTTTTCACGACAGTGGTAAGCTCCCAGTCAGGATTTGGCAATGCCTGCCGTATGCACTCCAACCTAATTTTATTCTTCTGTAAATTTCTTTCTCATGATCAGGGTCCCCTGTGAGTAATTGACCTAGATAAACATATTCTTTTACAGATTCTAGAGGCTGACTGGCGATCCTGAATTCTTGTTCCCTTGCCAGGCTATTGAACATTATCTTTGTCTTCTGCATATTCATCTTCAACCCAATTCTTGCACTTTCTCGATGAAGGTCCTCAATCATTTGTTGTAATTCCTCTCCATTGTTGCTCAATAGGACAATGTCATCTGCAAACTGAAGGTTGCTGAGATATTCGCCATCGATCCTCACTCCTAATCCTTCCCAGTCTAAGAGCTTGAATACTTCTTCTAAGCATGCAGTGAATAGCATTGGAGAGATTGTGTCTCCTTGCCTGACCCCTTTCTTGATAGGTATCTTTCTACTTTTCTTGTGGAGAACCAAGGTAGCTGTGGAATCCTTGTAGATATTTGCCAAGATATTCACGTATGCCTCCTCCACTCCTTGATTACGCAATGCCTCTATGACTGCTGATATCTCTACTGAATCGAATGCCTTTTCATAATCTATGAAAGCCATATAGAGAGGTTGATTGTACTCCGCAGATTTCTCGATTACCTGATTGATGGCATGGATATGGTCCACAGTGCTATTTTGTCAGTGGTCAGATATCAACGTTGATAACGCGAGCGGACCGTCGCTCTGACCACTGACAAAGCGCGATAAGCACGAAAAGGCATTATTACTTTAAAGGCATCGCTACAAAATCGCGGCCCTGCCGCGCGCTGGCTGCATTTGTTGACGATCGCGATCCATCGCCATTTTCGCCCGAGAAGCGTCTAGCAACTGGCGAGAAGCACACCGATAGCGGCGAACACAGTCGGCGATTGTCGAAATCTGATCAGCGGCGAAACGCGTCGGCTTTGATCACGGAGAAAGAATACAGGAGGTGCAACTCGGCTCGTTCCCGCGTCGTCATAATGTCACACAGGAGCACAGGACTGCACAGGACCATGCGGCGGCGGACTAGGGTGCCTCGATGCCCAGCGCCGCCGTCCAGGGTGGAGACAACCCCGCTGGCGCCGCCATATTGAGTCGCACGAGCTGAGAGACAGCTACGCTTGCGTTCACAAATAATGTTATTAGCGGCGCACTTCCAAGTGCTTTGCCTTGATGGGGATTTTTTTATCGGTATCGCATCTGCACATCTTTATAACCAATAGCCGTTAACTCGTCGACGGTCCAAGACGTAAATGTATGGCGCCGGGAACATGCCCCAAGTTGCCTAAATCAATTTACATTTAACATGCCGTGTGTATGTTTGAAATACGCACTATTTTTTTTTTTTGGGGGGGGGGGGGGGGCTTCGATGCTTGGTATATAAGGTTTGCGACCCCCTGTGTGTGGAAGTTTTTCTTTTTCGCTGTTGTATTTTGGTTTACACGTCACGCCTCCTTTACCGTAGCCAGCGACTAGCGCACGGCGGTTAGTTTCCCTTGCGTTGCGCGTGCTCTTCGCGTTCGTTGGAGTTATTTGACGATATCTACGCGCAATTTTGCTTTTTTTGCACACAAAACTGTGTGCTAACAAGATTAAGCTGGTGTAAAAATAACTGCGATGTGAAAATAAGGTTTAGTTAGTGCTGTAGAGAAACATGTAACGTAACTTGTCTGTGTCAATCGTGCGTAGTACACACAAGAAACCAAACGATGCACAAAATACATTTACGTATGTCTAGTACAATCAATCATGAAAGAGACATGTACATGAAAAATGATGTGTACTGTGTGGCGCCTGAAGGTTATGTTGAAAGACGAGATAAAAAGAAAATTGGCAAGGTAGGCTCGACACACAATTCGGGATAGTGAAAGTTTTTTTTTAATTTATTCATTACTTGGGGGGGGGGGGTACAAGTGAGTACATCAACCTTATTACACACAATATAAATCTAAAACAAGAATGCAAACATGAAAACGCAACCGCGGGTAATATTAATCAAGATATCCAGCCAGAATACATCAGCTACCATCGAATACGTCGCATCAGCCAAACACATCGATGGCGAGTACAGAACATTTTATAAATAACCATTAGAACACTGATAACTACATTGAAAAAATAAACAACACTGCATACATATCGCGTACAAAAACCGTAAATGAAACTAAGACAGTCAAATACAGATTAGCAATGTTTTTCACTTCGAAAATATAGTCCATGATGATGTAAGGCTGTTGACTTTAACAGACGGCGCCCATCCTGTCGATTTCCCTCGTACTGGTCCTCTTCAAGGTGTTTCGAAGTAAAAGTAGAACAACAAAAGTAATTATTGATATGAAAAGCTGCCTTGTAAATACAGCTAGAGAACCCATTACAGTGCCTAAAAATAAATTTTCGCAGAAGTAATGCTGTATTACCTCGCTGCACACGTTTCGAAGAAATGCACAGGCTACAACAGACACCATGCCAGAAAGCGCCGAAACATTTTGGTCCATGATGCCCCTTAACTCTACTACACCTGGGCATACCGTGCACAGGCATTTAAAGACCGTCACAGTACCCACTACGATCGGGAATGAGCACGAATGGCCATCGGCTTACGAGCACCACGCTACAGATATATTCGTCTAAAAAGTCATCTATTTAACGTAACAACCTGAGATCCGCAAGATATCTGCTGAGAATAGAGAAAATCACAATGCTTCGCTTGCCACGTACACAACAGCCGCTCTCCCCAGAAGAAGCACTGCGTTCTTTAGTCCCAAATAACCAGTAGCGAAAAAAGAAACTGAGGGGAAAAAAAAAAAGAGACACATGATGTGTGCTTCCCGTGAAAAAGTAAAATAGGTGGTTTACATGACGATTTGTAGCTAATGTAAGCCTATTTTCGTCAGTTCTTAAAATAAGGGTACTACTCGCATAGACTGCGCTGATCAAAACGGCAAAAGCCTATGCGACGCGCGCTCGCAAACCATAGGCTACTCAGCATCGGTGCAGTGCTTAGTTCGTGAGCGAACGTAGGTACGTGAGCGAGGATCAGTGAATACTTTCTTATTTATGGAAAACACAATGCGATAGTCTAAACTTTCTTGACACTTACCTCGCAAATGTAGGAGCTATCCGTTGCCTTCCATTGATACCGCTTTACTTGGGCTTCCCATCTCTTCCTTCGCTCTGGGTCCCGGGGGAATCGTAAACAACGAAGCCCTTTACGCGTCGATCCGGTGCACTTGGGAACACAACAGCCCGTCATGTCGACTTGATGCACTTGACAAGCTTGTCATTCATGCGGCTGAACACTGTCCAGCAAGTAGAAGCGTCAGCGAAGCATCCTCGCGCACTGTGTCTCGAACTAAGCACTGGCACCAAGAACTCGCAACCGCTCGCTGTGACTCAAGATGGCGTCGCAGCGAGAAAGCGTCGGCGCGGGGGCGGTCAAAGGTTGGCACCACCCTGAACGGCGGCGCTGGCATCTAGGGTTGCCAGATGGTCACAACAAAAAATAGCCAAATGGTCTCAAAATGTAGCCCAAAGATAGCCAGACCCAAATTTTTTGTACCCCAAAAGTAGCCAAGAACATAGCCAAAATTTTGATGATGTTCTGCAGGTTCCGGCTCCAAAATTACTTCCGCCGCAAGAAACCGGCACAACAGTGGCCTCAAGATCTGCGTAAAGAATTTTAGTGAGAGCTGCCACTCAGACGTGGATTTGGAGACCACTTATTGCTACAACGAGCCGAAGGATTACGTTTCCGATTGATTCATGACGCTATCAGTATTTACTGATCCACGTTGTGACCTAACTTAAAATTAACGCCTCGGTTTACTCGAGGCATTTTTCTAATGGTGTCGGGCAAAATACTGCCAGGTCCAGCCTCTAGGATCAGCTTCGGCTGGTCACGATCGAGTGCCCAAGAGGAGGCCTGAGCTCAATGCCCTTTAGAATAGTGATACCTTTCCTAAGCTTGATTCATAAAATAAGCATGTTATTTATATCCCGCTCTCTCTCTCTCTTTCTCAATTTTGTATTTTTTACTCGAAAGCAGCTTGACGCTGAGTTAGGAAACGCTGCCACTTAGAGGCACACTGGACTCAGGAGATAACTTGAAACCTTCTCGCATTTTCCTCGTGCGAAGAAGGGACAGTTGTGACTGCAATAGTGCAAAAACGCAACTTCCTGCTGGCCCGTAGCAGAATAGGTGAATTCAAGTTTACAGTTTCTATTGCCACCTGTGTTACGGCGCTGCCAATAACCCAGGTGGTATTAGTATCGAAGCGTTGAACTGTGCAATTTTTAAACAGGGATTCCCTGGCAAGATTCGTGCAATCTGAAAACGTGTGCGTAAGTTTCTGTGAATGCAGGCACGAATGCGTGTGTTGTTAAATTTCCGAGGGTAGCTGTGTACCTTACTCTCAGTGGGACTTGAAAAAAAAATAAAGAAATGTAATTCCACTAGGGAACACTTACGCGCGCGGCAACGATGTTACCGCGTTTGAACTTTAGACGCAACCTCACAGCGACGACCACGACCACGGTAGAAATGCGCTTGGAGTGCCCATATAATTGCTATCGCAATAAAAGAAAATACATCTTACTCATTTACCTGTTATTTTATCATAGACAACCACTGTTGTTAAACCTAGTGAAAGCATTCTCACGTTCCAAAAATACTCATTTTACGGGCGGTCAGCCCGCCGGGGCAAACAAAAGTAAAGGAAACGAGCCCGCGCACTCTGATAACTCGTTCTTCGCGAACACACTCGGCTCGACAAGGCTGGCGTACCCTCCTTTACCGTCACTACGTCACACTAACTGAAAATGGCGCACGTGCGTTCTTCCTTCTGCAAAAAGGAAACGCAATAAATATCCTATAGCGCATTCGATTATCCTTTCTTTAATAAAGCCGGTGGGCCGGCAATATCTGTGTGTTTCCAATGACTAGAAGGGCAAGAGGGGACGGAACGGCAGCAGTCCTCCACGCGCACCGTGCCGTGGCTACCGATCTTGAGATAACGGCAGACGACGAGCAAGTACAAAGTGCGTCCACCGCAAGTACGAAGTGCGACAGTGCGCTCGTGCCTGTGCCGAAGTTCGTGATCATGTGGGAGCCTCACGCAAGGCCTTGACCCTACTTTAAAGCACCCTAATTCTCAACTGCAATATTTTCAATTTTGAATGGCTTTATGCTTTGCAGATGCAAAGCATATGGCCTTGGAATGCGGAATGAATTTCGGACATTTTGTAATAGAGTAAGAAATTTGCCGAATTTCTTACTCCATTCCGAAACAACGCACCACCAGAGGCTTTTAAAACCAAATATGTGCGTAAAGTAAAATTTGGCTTTGAAAGAGTGGTCCTTCTCCCATTCCTTCTTATATGCACGGCTGTATGTCGCCCACTTGCCCATGCTTATTTTTGAGAACGGTTTTCTTACTGAACCACGCGTGAAGCGGCAGCATACGGCACCGAAACCAAAACAAAAAGAGAGCTTAGCCTGGAAAGACGTGTAAACACGGCAGCGATGACTTAACGCCATCCACTCAGCGCCAACATTGCCTAAAAACACAGCCTTTGAGATCACCTACCTAACTTTTTAGCAGCAATGAGCTTTGGGTTTTTATAAACCGGCGTTCCCAAATTTTTTCAGTGTTGACGTGGTCCCCAGGACTCGGAAGTAGTTCATACAAAAATAGCCCAAATATAGCCACATAGCCAACTCGGAATTTTCGACGCCACGCCGCGTAAAAAGTAGCCCAATTTGGCTATTAATAGCCCAATCTGGCAACCCTACTGGCATCGAGGCACCCTACGGCGGACGTCGTGACAGCGCCCCCTACGGAACGCCGGACGCATGACGTATGGTCACGTGATGGTTTGTCGAAGCGATGCAGCGGATCCGTGATGCGACGAGCGCGCTCTTGTCGTCTGCTCGCACGCGGCGGCTTGATGCCAGTGCGCCGCCCTGGCTACTAACGAAGATTGTCTGATTTTTCAAGTTCCTTGGTCTTATTGCCACATAAATAGCATGTGATCCTAAATAATAATCTGGAAAAAATATGCATACTAACACGGTCTTCTATCCCTGGATTGCAAACCGCGCTGGAGCAAAACTTTTTGGGCGGTATCCGACAGTAGCAGACGACGCCGGGCGCCGTCGGAGACCGCGGCTACCGCGGCCACGCGCGCGTCGCTCCGACCGCGAGGGAAGGAGTTCCCTCCGTCGCCGCAAGGGGCGCTGCGCCAATGTTCACCACCAGCGCGTCTCCTCCTCTCCCAACGTGACAATAAGGCCCCGGAAACTCCACTGGTTTTCTGTCCACGCGAATTGCAGCGCCATCCATGAGATGGATGCGGAACCAAAATCGCTTTTCCTTTTTTTTTTCTTGTCAACCCTCTCTCAACTTTGTCGTTTCTCTCTCGCCTGCAACTATCGGTGGCGCGGCTCGCGCTCGTCGTCGGCCATGCTGATAACGGCCAAAACGGCAGAAAATTTTTTCAGGCATTATGCGGTCAGTTTTTCGCCTTCCGTGCTAGCAGTGTGGTCCGTGTGGTCCGTGTGGTAACCTACCGTTGCACGTTTGTCGGCTTTTTTCCGCCATGTCTCGCAGCTGTCGCTGTTTGTGTGTGGTTCCGTGGTGTAGGACCACATGAAGACGAAGTGAGCCATGCGACGTGAAATTCTACCGCATCCCTAAAGACAACAGGTGAGCACCGTGCTGTTTACTTCCCGGTTGTTATTTGTGATAGTAATTGTGCGCAGTCGTACATGGCTGTCCGATGGTGAGGCAGCAGTTGGCTGATTTAAATTAAATTATGGGGTTTTACGTGCCAAAACCACGATCTGAGTATGAGGCACGCCGTAGTGGGGGACTCTAGAAATTTTAACCACCTGGGGTTCTTTAAGGTGCACCTAAATCTAAGTACACGGGTGTTTTCGCATTTCGCCCCCATCGAAATGCGGCCGCCGTGGCCGGGATTTGAGCCCGCGACCTCGTGCTCAGCAGCCCAACAGTATAAGTTGGCTGATTTGAAAACACCACAACGATGCAGTAAATCGTTATGCCAACAAGCAGCTAACATAAAGCTCCTGATAAATATAGTACCTCCTGCACGTATCGCAAGGAACACGTGTGTAGGTGTACGCTTTGCACTTATTTCTATCTAATTGGTCGCGATCGTTTAAAAATGCGTTTCTGGGAATTAAGGTTAACATATCACAACTAGTACTCTGCCGTGATGCGAAACGAGTTCTGTTTTGTATGTTCCAACTGCGATGTTATAATTTATGATCTTCACTGTTCTTCAGGATGGAAGCGTTTTTAACCTACGCTGGAAGGATGGACCTAATGGGTTTGCCCAGAGACAAGGTCAACAACCGCAGAATATGCTCGGTGCACTTCACGGAGGTGGATTTTATGGACCGAGCGAAAAGCAGCCCGTGAGAAGCTATTCTGCGCATTGGCCATTAGATCAATTACAATAAATATTTTTTAGATGTGCGTACATGGAACACCATCCACGTTTTGTTGCATTCTATAGTGTGTTGCACTATCTGCTCCAATTCTGGTTTTCGCAAACGAACACAATAAACTGAGTCCAAAGAACTGTTGTGTTTTAAGTGCAATTATTTTTTAAATATAATTTGGGCACATGCTTGCTTGATACTAATAATGAACGGCACTGCTTGCATTAAAACGCAAAAACAATCCACTGCGCACAAGCGCGCAGCACGAATGCACGAATGGCACGGCCGGACATAGAGGATCGCGGAGCGCGCGCTTCGGTCCGGCGGTGCGTGTGATAACACCCGCGAGAAAAAAAAATCTCGCCGCTGACAGCTAAAGAAATAAAAAAAAGAGCATTGCGCGTGCCATGAGGGGAGGGTGAGGCCAGGCTTGCGAGGAGGAATAGGAAAGTCAAGGGGGAAAGGAGAAAAGAGCGGAACAACGTTATCATAAAAAAGTAAGAAAAAAAAAACTGCTATAGCGAAAGGGGGAGGGTAAAAAAAATCGCGCCGCTTTTCTTTCTTTTTTTCTTTTTTTCGCCACCGTAGTATCGTCATCCATCCGCTAGGGCGTAACTGAAGTGCGCTTTGGCGCTAGCGTCGACTGAGCGTCTGCTATAAATGAACCAATGGGAGGTATAGGAAGATTCACCCCCTGACATTATCACGACTAGAGTGTACTAGAATGGTCGAGTGGGCCGAACGGCGCTCTCCCGCTGAGGCGCCGCGTGTGGAAAAATTGTGCGAGGGCGCTGCGAGCGAACTAGATTGGGGCGGAGACGCGCTCCGCGGCATATTCAACGTAGTTTCGCTGCGGGCGCCGAGACCGATTGCGCATAGTACGCTCTTACAATAGTGCTTTATTTCAACGGCAAGTTTATGTTTATACCATTTTGTCAAACATATATATTTGAGGCATGGATTCTACAATGCGACGTCATCAATTTTGCTGCCGTTGACAAGCGCGTCGTCTGCTAGCGAGCGCGCGTTCGCTATGCGGACGCTGGCGGACGCCAAATTTTTCTCGCAGAACGTCTGTGCAGTACATTTTCTATGTTTTAGTTGCTTTTGTGCGCATATGACTCTTGACGGCCGGCACCAGATGTAGTTTTAGCCAGGTGAACTGCTGTTTTTACCACTGTCTTCTAAAAGTAACTGGTATCTCTGCAAGATGAAGCTACGCAAGAACATTTTATTATTGCTGTCGTGTCATTTTGCGCGCGCTTCTTGTTGGTGGATATTGGTCAGGGACAATTATCGAAGAAAACAATATTAGAGTGAAATAAGTCAGGCTTATTAACTGCGTGGCGCGAAGAATGGCGAATATACTTCTAGGCAATTAAATCAAAGGAGACATAAACTTGTATATTCACGATACATGTGTAAGGGAAAAAATAACAAATATTTTAAATGCACAAATTGAAAAAGTGAGAACTCCCGACCGGAATAAGCGCACGTGTTTGCAGAAACAAACACACTTATTAGTGAATACTGCACATAAAACTCTCATTCGCAGAAATATGCATAGCAGGAAAATCCAGCGTATATATATATATATATATATATATATATATATATATATATATATATATATAAGCAAGTGTTATTTATATACCGTAAGACGCCGAATAGTCGTTTCCGTTCGAATATAACGCATAACAGCACCATTCACGTCTCGAAGGTGAGTGACCGATGCAAGTGCGGACTGTTACTCCGTATGATTGTGTTGCCGGGGAGTCGTGGCTGTTGCACAGAGGCGCAGTTCCCGAGAGAATTAACGCACGGGTGTTAACCAGTCCTGCTTAACAAGTTCCTAGCTGTCATTCAATATAAACGCACCCATTTGGGGGCAGCCTGTAAATCTGCTCACTTGATTCAGGCAATGAAAACTTTTTTTTCACAGTCTCACCATGTTTGCAACCCATTAAAACTGGGTGTCCCGTGTGATACCCCACTTATCTTTTTCAATGAACGCAACAGATATGCACATATCTCTACGTGTGAGACATGCCGTTCCTTTAATTGTTTCATTATGGTCGTTATGATAGTGCACCGGATAACTGAAAGCAGCCGTTTATAATATACGGAGCTGCTGAGTTGAGCGGTCATACATTTGGGAACGGCATTACATTTATGTATGAAATATAGCACAAGCGTAGCATGTTTTTTCTTGGAAATCAGACTCGAGAATAATTTACAACTATTTTGTTTACACCCGTAGAAAAAAGCCGAACAACGCAGCCACATGCTTTTCTCACTCTTTTTTAATTTAAATAAATTCTTCGGTCTACGTGGCAAAACCAAGATATGATTATGAGGTTTAGTTTTCACCACCTAGGCTTCTTTAACGCGCACCTAAATAGAAGTACACGAGTGTTTTTCGATTTCGCTCCCGTCGAATTCCGCGACCTGGATTGAACCCGCGAGTTCCATAGAGTTTAGCAGCCCAACGCCGTATCCACTATATAGCCACTAATTAGACTACCGCGCCAGTTTTCTTTCTTTCCTTCTTTTTTTTTTTGAAGTATTGACAGGGGGAAAAAAATCCACGTACGGCTTATACGGCCAAAGATGAGAATATAGAATGACTAACTAAAGCTGTTTTCGGCGCTCGGAGTCCTACCGCAATAAATGACCTCGTACCAATTTTACTCCGCTTTCTGCTACGCGAGGAAGCCGGAAACTTGAATGGAATGTTGCGCTGCAGTTTACTCTTTTTTTTATCTACAACAATGCTTCCCGTAAATCTGAGTACAAGGCGCAGGATGGGGCAGATATGCTGTATACATGTTTGAAGCGGCAAGCAGAAATGTTACATGTGTTTCTCCGTCTGCGTTTCGCAAGACCTACTGATGGAAAACTATATGTGCAACAGCACACACGAGAGATACATGCTGCTTGAAGAACGAGAAAAATATTTGTTCTCCAAAGGAAACCGTACAATATCATAGTGGAATGAAAGCCGACACTGCGGCCGCACTGCACGCGCATCACCGAGCGGCATTAAAAAATAAAATGAAATAAAGAAGAGAAAGTAAGGAATTCTTAAGGCCTAAATACATGTCATATGCAATTATGAACACCATTTGAGCGGTCTGAACGCAAATATCAGCGCGCGAAGTAGTACGAATGACCCTGCCGAGCTGTATCGCCAGCAGTTTCCAACGGCGCGACTTTGATGCGGCCCAATCCACTTCGATCGCAGCGCCGCCACAGTATTTTTCCACATCGGGCGCCTCACTGCAAAGCATGCGCCGCCCCAGCCGCTCGTCCCACTCGACCTTGTTCTAGTACACTCTAATCACGACCAATGCTCGCGCTGGCGCCGGCCCCGAGTTTCGCCTCCTGTTATTCTTTCTCCGTGGCTTTGATACATGAGTGATCGAAGGTTCGACAGTAATCCCTGGTGCCCGCGTGTCTTCCAGAAAGTACTACAGAATTCTCGACACTCAAACAATCAGATTACATAAGCGTCGGTGACAACAGACAACGGATAGACGCATCGATAACGTTCGAGAAACTTCCGATACATGTAGGCACGTCCTGCGCCTAGCAATAGCGCTTAACATTTGTTAGCCAGTGAAAAGCAGTCAACGGTGAAAGATAAAGAAGTGCACGTGTCTCAAGTGGTGTAGGCGGCGCCACGGTCGAGAAAGGGGCGCGAAAGAGGGGAAAAACGAAGAGGAGGGAAGGCGGAGGAGGAGAGTGTCGCTACTTTTTGTATAGAGGGGCTTTGTGTATACGCAGGGCCTCCCTTTTCCTCGCGCCACCGGCACCGCCATTGGCCGAGCGTCGTGACACCGTGACAAGTGATATGAGTCGTTCTACTCGACACAGAGCAGAGAACATGGCGGAAACAACGCCGGTATACCACTTGCTTCAGCTCTTGTGCCATCCGTATTGGCAAAGGCGCGTTGCCACCACGGCGTTAGGAAGCACTTCTGGCCGCTTAGGCCGGAGCAGGGGTCTCACTCTATCGCGCGCATTGGAGCAGTATACACGCTCGCCCTCGTCGCCGCGCGAGAACTATCTGCAGCAACTCTGAGCATGACGGGACGCCGCGCACCAGGGCTGCGCAAATCGCAATGAAAGTGGGAAAGCTGTTTACTCTGTGCCGTGCAGACAGACCGTTGTCGTCTACAGTAGTCATTAATGCGAAAGCATTACTTGAGCAATGAGGCAGAAAAGCCTGCGTCGTCCACAACGAGTGGTATCAAAAGTTGATGTGACGTCATCAGCGTCTTGAATGAAATCAGTAGTAACAGAGAAGATAGTAAATGGTATGACAACGTTAATTAGTAGCAATTATGGGTAGTTATTGTGAATTAAGGTGAATTACAGTGAAGGGAATTAAAGTTAGAAGTAGTTAGAGTAAGATGACTTAAGGTAGAGTAAAGTGAAGTAAGGTGAAGTAAACTACATTATAATGGTTTAAATTTGGTTAAGGTGGATTAAAGGTGAATATTCACTCGTAGCTACTTGGCGAGGAGTTCTGAATGGTTGTGGTCTGGTAATTAATGAACGCAGGGAAAAGAAAGCGAAGGAAGGATCGCAAACAGGGTGTAATACTTAAGAAGTCTCTATTGGTAATGACTAAGGGAAGTCATAATGCTTTCGCATTCCAATCACGTAAGGATACTTAAGTGACAATTATTTTTGCGTATGGGCCACCACAGGGCTATTGCTTTAAACCCCACCGCGCCTCTACCCGCCACACAAATCTTTGCAGTAAACCTTCTCTGTGGTAGCGTTCATGATCCATCGTTAAAACCCTGTTTGGCTACGTCATAGTGCACGGCTATCGCTTTAATATCAACAATCCTTTTAATCTTCGGCGCGAACGTCCGTCACATCCAATTATCCTCGCGTTCCAACGGGAGCCCCCGCCACATCCGAGTTGCACCCCACCGCCCGTATACTTCGGCCGGCAGCATGCTGCACTGTCATTGCTTGAAGGGGCCTGCTGCGTCACGGTGCGAAGCTTCCCTCTCTAGAAACCGGAGTAGTTTCTGCGCGCTCTAAGAGTGCATTTTCATTTCCCTTTCACGACGATTAGCAACATCTAGGTTAAAAATGTTAAATTTAATTATAGGGTTTTACGTGATAAAACCATATTCTGATAATGAGGCACTGCGTAATTAGGGACTACGGAATAATCTAGATCACCTGGGGTTCTTTCACGTGCACCTAAATCTAACTAAACGGGTGTTTTCGCATTTCGCCCCCATCGAAATGTGGCCGCCGTGACGGGAATTCGATCCGGCAACCTCACGCTCAGCAGCCCAACCCCATAGCCACTCAGCAACCACGGCGTGGAACATCTAGGTGGCTTTGTTATTAGAACTAGGAGTGTCTTCACGGCAACACCTGAAACAAAATGGCACACCATTACTCAACTCTTCGAATGAGCTATGTTGCTTAAGGGCTCATTCACACTTGCGACTAGGCGAGGTCGTGCGACCAAGTTAGTCGCAAAGCGACCAGTCGCAAGTAGTCGCAAATGGTCGCTTTTTTCGAAATGCGACCGTTTCGCGTCAGTCGCTCACTGCTCGATTTTTGAGTCGCGCGACCGCAGTCACAAAACAGCTGAACCAATCAGATGCGAAGGAACAGGACGCCCGTAAATGGTGACGCTTATTTTACGCGGCGATGACATTTCAAGCAGACGTGAACGGCATAACGTGAGACATTTCGGTTTAGCGACTCGTCGGTCGCATTCGTCAGTGTTCGTTCGTCGTCTTGAGTAGCTTTCTGGTCGCCAGTCGCAATCGGTCGCGCGACCTCGCCTAGTCGCAAGTGTGAATGGGCCCTAAAAGTACGAGCACATTGAACTAGTGATCACTAATGACTCGCCATCATCAGTTAATAAATCTAAACAAAGATACTCATGTAATCCCTTTTTCATTGATGCCAATGACGATGTGCCCGAATCAAGGCTACCACTGTCTTACTAAAAAAAGTGATTTGTGATAGCAAGTGACTTGGTCCTACCATCTCGTAGTTTTTATAATTGAATCAGTGTTTATCTGACTTTTCATTTGATACCCATTAAGATGTACCGCTGTCGTTGAAAAGAAAAGTGTAATCATTGCATTCTACCGGTGCTAACATATGGGGCAGAAACTTGGAGGTTAACAAAGGAGCTCGAGAACAAGTTAAAGACCACACAAAGAGCGATGTAACGAAAAATCTTAGGACTAACGTTAAAAGACAGGAAGAGAGCGGTGTGGATCAGAGAACAAACGAGGATAGACGATATTCTAGTGGACATTAAGCGGAAGAAATGGAGCTGGGCAGGCCATGTAATGCGTAGGATGGATAACCGGTGGACCATTAGTGTTACAGAATAGATACCAAGAGAAGGGAAGCGCAGTCGAGGACAACAGAAAACCAGGTGGGATGATGAAGTTAGGAAATTCACAGGCGCAAGTTGGAATACGCTAGCGCAAGACAGGGGTAATTGAAGTTCGCAGGGAGAGGCCTTCGTCCTGCAGTGGACATCAATATAGGCTGATGATGATGATGAAGCTATACTGTCACGAGGGAATACGCTAGCGCAAGACAGGGGTAATTGAAGATCGCAGGGAGAGGCCTTCGTCCTGCAGTGGACATCAATATAGGCTGATGATGATGATGAAGCTATACTGTCACGAGGGAATACGCTAGCGCAAACAGGGGTAATTGGAGATCTCAAGGAGAGGCCTTCGTCCTGCAGTGGACATAAAAATAGGCTGATGATGATGATGAATCTATACTGTATAAAATGCGAGAACATTGAACTGAGCCTAATACTAGTGATCACTAATGATTGCGCGTAATACGCCAGCAGTGGTAAACAAATAAATAATAATTTAATGACTTTTGGATTGACATCAATGACGACGTATATGAATAAGGCAACCCCTTTCACATTAAGTAAAGTTATCCGTGATCACTAGTTATCATAATTTCGTCACTGTTTGAATAACTTTTCATTTGATATCGATGACGCAATGCTTTATGAAAGGTAGACTTGGCGTAATCAGTTATTAATGTTAAGCAAGATTCTCATTGTTTTGAAGTGCGAATGGCCCCAATAACGACGTACACGAATCAAAACAACTGATGTAGCAGTAAAATAAGTGATTCATTTTTACTACTGACTTTATCATACATGTTCCCAGCAGGCCTCATTGTTAAATTACTTGTTTTATATTTCATTTGATATTCATTACATTGCAGGTGTGTAAAAGCGAGAGACCTAAACATAGTATATCAGTAACTTGTGCTCACTAGTTACTATATTTTTATTAATTAGCTTACTGTGAATTTACTTAATTAATTGATCAATAATTCAATGTAACTACTGATGGGTATTCATACGTTCAGCTAGAACGTAATGCTTATCTTTATAAATACGAAATAAAACATTTTAACATGCGCTAAAAATTGACGATATATAATGCTCGTAGACGGGCTTAATGCTTGGATGTCATTCCATAAAGCAAATCGGTCCGCTACTTGTTGCAGAATTGGGTGGTGTCATCTTTGCTTGTACATCTGAGCACAAATGTGCATCATAGCTGCACATTCAAGTCTATGAGCTTTAAAGTGATCAACGAGCTCCTTTCCTTTGAATACAACGACAGACGAATCTTTTGCACCTGTAGTGCTGCTTCGCCACATAGTTGGTGAAGAAAAGCGCCCCAGGAAAAAAATTCAGCCAGCCGAATACAACCAAACTTCACCTAAATATTGAGGGAGACCTACATTATATGTCACTAGAGTTCAATTAGCGGATGAGTTCTCGCTGCGCTGCAATCAGCATTTAAAAAATAACCCCATGCATTTTAAACGGGTCTACAAAAGCGTCCCAGGAAAAAAATCCAGCCATTGAAATTAAAAGAGACGCCACATATGGCGTGAGACCGTTATCAGGGACTGTATCTCCGTCACAACCTATATCACATCGTATTGATCAGCTGTACAAAATACGTATCAGATTTAGTCACATTAACTTGCTTAAGCTCTTTCTGGCCTCGCATCGCCCCAGGGTCGGCTTCGCTGCAGTAGTTGATGTCTCGGATACCTGGACTTGTAATGCCACCATCCTCTTTCAAGTTTCTACTAAAGAACACTAATAGGAACAAAATTTTCAGTATGCATCAGTATGCAGTATGCTACTCTAACGTCAAATAAAACTAAACTTGAATGTGTAACTCTTAAACTGATACAGTCGAACCCCGAAATATCGAATCTGAAGGGGATCACAAAAATGTTCGAAGTATAGGTAATTCGATATATAAAATAATAGGCCCTGATGCAAACGGTGGCTTAACGATTGGTGCGTCCGAGAGCCGCTAACTTACTGCACGCAACTCGGGGGAAAAAAGCCAAGCACACATTATTTACCCGCAAAAAATTGCTGGATCACTTTCAACTTCATTGAAAAGTCCAAGCTGATTCTTTTCTTTACACTTGTAGCGGCCATCGCTTGCGGAAAATAAACTCGTGAATCGGCACTGAACCCACACGACGACGCCTCGAAAATCGAAGGAATCTTGAGGTTCGAGGTAGCATGCGGGCTAGCCGATGAGCTCGACGGGGCTCAACTAACTGCACATTCTCCTCTCCAACTCCATGGGCCAGAATACCTCAAAGTGCACAAAGAAGTACACTATGAGCTATTCTGCGTGGCGCCGCGTTCGATATATCGAATGTGCCGGCGAACGGGCGTTCTATATACGCGTGAACCAGCCCGATAAATTTGCATGGAATTTTCAAGGGGATTTCACATTGGGTCGATATACAGAATAATTCGTTAAAAGTTGGTTTGATATATCCGTGTACGACTGTATCCCCGTCACAACATATATCGCATCGTATTGATCAGCTCTACAAAATACGTATCAGATTTAGTCACATTAACTTGCTTAAGCTCTTTCTGGCCTCGCAGAACCCTTGACTGGTATCGCCTCCCCAAAGATATACTAAAGTGTACTAATAAACGCAAGTTTCATGAAATATCAACTAGCATATGTTGTGTAATCTGAATTGTAAAGCTGCCTTCCTGGTGGGCACTGCAGTTTTTGCCACGTATCACCAGCTAAAATTACATGATTAGAAAGTTACTTTTTAATCATTGCATTATTTGTTTAGCCTGCTCAACCCACTCTCTTCTGTAATGGTAATGCCTTCGAGCGCTGACGGCACAAATAAATAAATTATTAAACTGTAAGAAGCATTTCTTGGATGACGGGCGGTCACCTCAGGCAATGTTTCATCAACATCATCAGTCTATTTTTATGTCCATGGCAGGACGAAGGCCTCTACCAGCGATCTCTAATGACCCCTGTCCGGCGATCTATAAAATATTTGCATTATTTAAAGCTATATAGTTTAACACTACATAGATAAACTCAGTTTTTCCTTCTGAAATAACTAATCAATTGTCTCTCTTAGCCGCTTACTTTGTCTATGCACGAAAGTCTGTCGTCTTCTTTGCTCAAATGACAGCCTAACCAGCGAGCTCTTGAAACTTATATCGCTTTGTTAAATAAGTTGCTTTGTGTTTTTGGACTGACGCGCTAAAATAAAAAAACGTACATTGTTTTATAAATACAATGGATTAAATTGCTGCGAAAAGACAAAGCTTTGTAATACATTACATTACATTACATTTCATTACATTACAAGCCTATAGCCAGGAAGTTTATGCAAACAAATGATTGTGTATTATTACATTCTCAAATTCTTACGGCATTTCCCCTACGTGGAAAAGCCAGTTTAACTTTTAACTGATTCACAATTTGACTTAGTGACATTTCGACCACATATTTGATAGAGAGAAATGTGCATGAGCAATAGGAACATACGTTGGAGAAGAAAATTGTTATCAAATTTTGCAAAGTAAACTACGTTGACCATCTGAACAGCATATTTCTACCCTGGAAAAGAAAGGATATTGAAATGAATCACATGCATCAAAGTTTGCATTGCGAGTATTATAAAGTACAGTTTCAGTTTCTTTCTTCTTGCAATTTATGAAATATGACAGTCTCTGTGATGACTTCAATTTCCTGTTTTACGTTTAGGCTACTGACACTGCATAAACTATATTTTTTGTCATAATACGGAATACAGGCAGCAGAGTGCGGCTCATAAGCACATCGGGTTAATGAGGTGTAATTTGTGGATACATTTCTCGCTATGGGTAATATAGGAGCTCCTTTCTCGCAAATATGTGTCTTGGTTCAGAGCGCATGTGCTGAAAGTGGACTGATTGTCCGCGCTTTCCGTGCAGCTACCAAAGTGACTGTGAAAACCTTTCGCTGTTTAAAGGTGTAAGCCTTTCGATGCCAGGCGCCTGAATTATACACAAAGAACGCGCTCATCCGGAACCAGAAAGGCCGGAAGCATCATGCCAAGATCGGGATTACCCTTCTACGGGTTAGTCGCGTCCTTGAGAAAAAAAGAAAAACCGGGGAGTGACAAGCCATTTTTAACGACGGGCTGTCGTTCTTATCGTGATCACAAATGACGACTTGCGCCAACGTACTGCGCTTTGTCGGAAAGCTGTGATGGTTCATTCTTTAGAAAGCGTTTTTTGTTCCGCAACGTAACTTACGTCATCGGCGCAGATTTAAAAATATAAAGGTCACGAGTCAGGCGGTGTTACCTAGGTAAAATGAACGCCGGGAGAAAGATGGACTTGTACAGTCACTTTCTTTTGGGAGCGCTGATAACATTGCAGTTTAAACCATAATAGAACTACGTACACGGTATTTTTCCCAACAGCTTAACAGAAGGCTAATCAGTCCAGATATTATTAAACTTATAACTTTTTAGCAGAGACACTCTCACATGACTTCAATATACAGGGTGTCCCAGCTATCACGCAGCACCATTTAAAAAAAGAGGAACGGTGTTACGCGAAGCAAGCCTAGTGCGTATTGTTTCCAGTACAGTGGAGTAGCCGCCAGTAATGTTTTCGTTACTGAAATTTAAATAATTAATTGTAATTAATTATCTAACTTGAGAAATACTGTCCTAATTATCAAAGTGTCAATGAGAAAGTTGTAGCGCAACATGAAAAACTACCGATACAGCTCTCTGTTGCTGTTTTTTCGACTGTGAAAATGTGTTTTTTCGGCTGTGAAAGAAGCCCGCGAATCCATGCAGAATTGACGCACGACTGGCCGCTCGAGGCACTTTGCGTGTATTCGCGGGCTTCTTTCATGCTCGGAAAAACACTTTTATGTATTGAGCAACAGAAAGCTGTATCGGGAGTTTTCCATGTTGCTCTACAACTTTCTCATTGACACTTTGATAATAAGGACAGTACTTCTCGAGTTAGATAATTAATTACAATTAATTATTTATATATCAGTAACGAAAAAATACTGGCGGATACTCCACTGTACTGGAAACAATACGCAGTAGGTTTGCTTCCCGTAACACCGTTCCTCTTTTTTAAAATCGTGCTGCGTGATAGCTGGGACACCCTGTATATACAATAAAGGGCTCTGTAATTTCCACCGTGACTTAACCTAGGTACGTTGGCGTACTTCATGTAATAATCCCAATCATCCTACTCACATGTACCGAATTACTAATCACATCTACCATGGCCTCGGCTACATCCCAAGAAGCAATTGCCTACCTCTTCTCATTGTTAAAGACTCGGTAGGCGTAAGACAGGCCAAAATTCGAATATGAATGCCCTGTATGGGATTAGCATGAAACCTTCAGTCATATAGAACGTATGCATTACACTCGAGTCTGTCCAGAAACGGACAGTAACATTCATTTGCTCTGATTATTCATTTATCATCAGTGTTAATAAACAAAAGGCATGCTGAGCTTCTATTGCTAGGTTTGCGTCGTGAAGTCACCTGACCTTGCACAAGTTCTACAATTCTACGCTCTAATATTCCACCATCAAGAGCTCGGCGCTTGTCAATTAACACGTATAAGCTAAAAAGCAACCTCGCCTTCAGAACGTATAGTCTGCGTCAAATGCTTTCGCACGCCTGAAGCTGAAAAAATGTTATATTTCTACGCCTGAGGCACGCATCGTGGTATTCGAATTGACAGCGTATACTGGTGTAGAGTAAACAAAAGTTTTGCATACTTTTACTGGCTGCGGGCGTAGCTGCGTTGAAAATGAACATATTCGCAGAACCTCGGCCGCGTGAAAGTTTGACGGTGACTGTGCCATTGAACACCTGTATTTTCTTTATTCTGCGCACATTTTTTTAATGAATGGCCTTCCAGCCAACGTCATGCAATGCTTACACCTGGTTAATTTTCAGGACAGCCATCTCAGACATGATGTATTAAGTATAAGAACTGAACTACTATGTAGTTAGATAGATAGATAGATAGATAGATAGATAGATAGATAGATAGATAGATAGATAGATAGATAAAGAACTTTATTGAGGTCCTGAAGGATTCCGCCCCCGTTTTATAGGGGGAGGATCGCGGGCCGCTCCCACGTAGGGACGGGAAGGCCTAGCCTCACCGCCGCGTCGTGGGCCTTCTGGACAGCCTGGAGTTGTTGTAGTAGTACCGGGCTCTTGATCACGGAATCAAATTCATCTTCCGAGAAGTCGTGATGCTTTCCCTGTAAAGAGGGGCACCTCCAGAGCATGTGTCTGAAATCACTGCGATCGTTACAGTCTGGACAATGTGCTGAAATGTCTGAGTAGTGACTGTAAATGGAGAGGCTGAGGTATGTCCCCGTCTGAAGCATGCGAAGAGAGATTGCTTGTGGCCGAGACAACTTTTCGTGTGGGAGTGGGAAGGAATTACCCCCCATTTGATAGTGTTTCGTGACCTCTTTGAAAGTAATGTCCCTAAAATGAAGGCTGGGGGCTGGTTCCTCCGCCTGAGCCGCGCAAGTCCCGGCGCGGCAAGTGAGACCTCGCGCCTGGGAGTGGGCTAGCTCGTTGACATTGGAAAGGCCCCCGACCCTCGAGCCAAGATGAGCAGGGAACCAAGTGATGGTGTGGTGTGTGAGTTCCTTGTGAGCGAGAGTTCTAAAAACGTCCTTGCAGACGGTAGTACGACATTATTATCACCACTGAGGTGTAATAAATCTGTAAACACTAAAGGATAATAACATTGCCTATGATATTTTACTCGAATCTCAGGACTACTTCAAAACTTCGCCTGTTCATTGTGTACCTCCCTATGTTTTCTAGGAAACTGAAAGAGCGAAATTCAAGGGTGAAATTGACATGTCCTGTGGCACCATGGCAGAAAAGGGTAATTGTGGCTTAGTGGGACCATATGAAATTTTCAGCTGCCATTGTGCTACTCACGCACAAGGAGCGACAATTTTGTATTTTATTTACAGGCAGTAGACAAAATTTAAACGATGCTCAGTGGACACTCAGTGGACGCTCAGTGGATCATGACAAAACGACCGTACCGATATGGGTCATAAACGATTCTAATAAGGGAACATTTTTGCAAACCCTCACGGTCCTTTCTCATGTTTCTTCAATTGTTCAAACACGTTTAATTTAGGGTAGGAGAATATTCTCACAGTATTACTGAAGAATTGCACCAGTAATTATATCATAGTGCTGCGACCTGATTCAGCAATACAGCTTGTCAAGAACAGAACAGCAGAATGCTATGGCAACTTCGGTAATTGTAGCCGAAAAAAATGTCTTCTTGCACAACTTTGTGGGCATAAGTCAAGAAGGGTCAGGTGTGTGATTGGAATCGTTCCCTATTTTTACACGAAAGGCTACATTAACACATCGCGGTGTCTTTTCGCATAATTTCCAATACTCATCTGCCTAAGTCGTGGTAAAATGAAGTGAAGACTTTTAGTATTTCTGGAATTTCGGGAAGGTTTATGGGAATGGTTCAGATGATAAGACACGTGCGCTTCATATTGTGGGTAGAATGTTGAGGTTTTGAGGCACCGGTTCGTACTAAGCAAACAAGCTTGTGCAATAATTCGGACAGCCTTCATTTGCACTGAAGATCAGGCACGCAAAAATTATGCTTTGATATAATGCAAATATACTCAGCCAAATAGCTTCAACTATATTCCTTTGTAAAAATACTAAGTCTGGGGCTGCAGCCAACTTTTGTACTTCTGTGTCTTTACATTGCACACACTGGACGCTATTTATTTTTGTTCGCAGAAACACGCCTTTCCCATGACATAGATGAAGAGGCAAAAATATTTCTTCGTAATGTCTTCGTAAATAGTCGCCTTAAGAAAGAAATGAACTTTCAAAACCCGTTACCTGGATTTATTCTCTAAAATAGATTATACTTAAAGTGCAAAAGAAGTTTGGAAGCACGTTAGCATGTTATCGAAAGCAGCCAGCTATTTTTTAGGAAGACGTTGGCACAGTAGAAAGAAACGAAAGAAGAACCATAACTAAATGACCTGCATTTCAGAATATGCCATCTGGCGAAAAA
The DNA here is from genome assembly GCF_013339745.2 of Dermacentor silvarum. Taxonomy (NCBI): domain Eukaryota; kingdom Metazoa; phylum Arthropoda; class Arachnida; order Ixodida; family Ixodidae; genus Dermacentor; species Dermacentor silvarum. Next base: position 143,656,030 of record NC_051158.1, read on the forward strand.
CCACCAAAATAAGCAGCGACAAAGTGATAAAAAAAGAGAGCGCCTCAGCTGGCTTCGAAGCTGCGAAACCACGATCAGTGGTCGCTCGAAACGCTCGGCTACCGCTTCGAGGCGCTGCTGTTGGCAAAAACTAGGTTTATATATGTACCACAATAAATTCCGCGACGTTGTTATGAAAACTGCGATTTTGGAACGACTTCTTTGCCATTTCAAGAACTGCTGCTGCAACTAGCTGAAAGCTGAGTCATTGAAGTTGAAAATCCCCAGGAATACCTCAATCGATGCAATAGGTCCATCGCAAATTGCTTTTTACTGGCCAAAAAAGCCTCCAAATTTTTTACTTTTCCATAGACTCCCATAATTGAAACTTCTCCCGCAATTTGGAATGAGTTTTCTGCCGTAAGTAATGGTGCCTCTTTGCATGAGATGTCGGGTTAAGCGCCTAGAGCCTATTTCCACGGGAATATTTTGAAATATGGCTTCTATGATTATTTATTTGGGAAAAACGACGCTCTCCCATAGAAAACGCGTATGTTTTCAGAGGTGGTCACTGTTCGGCGACATTGTGCTACTAGCAGACAATAAAAAAGATTTACAGATACTTGCGAATATCTGTGGCAATGAAGCGGCAAATCTAGGCCTTAAGTTTAGCACAGAGAAATCATGAATTATGATCTTTAACGAAGAGACGAGTAACTTTGTGGTGTCACTTCAACAGCAAGTAATACCCATAGTGAAGCAATATAAGTACCTCGGCGTACACATAAACGAAGGAAAGAATTACTCAAGCAACCACCAAGATAATCTGAAAATAAATGGAAGCGGAATGAAGCAATAATGAAACACAGAGCACTGTGGGGTCACAACAAGTATGAGGTGGTGGGTAGAATCTGGAAAGGAGCAGGCCGGTTCAAAGGTGCAAAGATCAGTAGGCCGCTTGGCTTTGGGAGCCCACGGTAACACCACAAATGAGGCAGTGCAGGGTGACATGGGTTGGGCCTCTTTTGAAGTCAGAGAAGCACAGAGCAAAATTAGTTTTGAAGAAAGGCTCAGGAGCATGGATGAAATTTAATGGGCGGCTAAAGTGCACAAGTATCTATATCTGAAAAGCATGGACACAGAATGGAGGAAGAGGTCAAGGAAGTTGGCAACCAAGTACAGGGTAATCAAAACTGTTGTGATGAAGAAGACGTGCAACATGTTCTGCAGATGATGCACACCACCAGCAGTAGCAGCATCGTGATCGCTCCGCAAAAGACGACGCCGAAGTTACCGCTAAGAGCGCTGCCCGACGTAACTGTTTAGCCGCCCGTTCTGTGCCAGTATATCCGAAGGACCTACATATACGCCTGCATCAATAAACCTCATTTCAATTGGTGGAGGTGCGGGGTACGACCTGCCAAGCTTCCATCCTGGAACTCCGCACCCGTACGCTTCGTCCCGCTATGCCCGAAGACGCAACCACGCCCCCACCGTCCACGGCCCTGCCATCCACGGCCCCGCCATCTACGACCCTGCCATCCACGGCCCCGCCGTCCACGGCCCCTCCGCCCGTCATCTGCTCCGGGGTGCCTTACCTGAGGGATCCGGTGGTCTTCAGCGGCACCGATGACAGTGATGTGGAGGACTGGTTATCGACATATGATAGGGTAAGCGTCCCCAACCGATGGGATGACACCGCTAAACTGAACAATGTCATCTTATATCTTTCAAATGTGGCTCATCTGTGGTTAAAAAACCACGAGAAAGATTTTACCACCTGGTCTGCATTCAAGGCCGCCCTCATAGATGTGTTCGGACGCCCCGCCGTGCGCCAGTTACGCGCTGAACAGCGTTTGCGCCAGCGCGATCAGCAGCCGGGCGAGTCGTTCACAAGCTGCATTGAGGACGTTCTTGACCTCTCGAAGCGCGTCAATGCCTTGATGCCCGAGTCTGACAGAATCAAGCACATCTTGAAAGGCATTGACGATGACGTCTTTCAGATGCTTCTTGCAAAAAACCCGACCAGCGTAGCGGAACTCATCAAACTGTGTCAGAGCTACGATGAGCTCCGGAAACAGCGGGCCTTGACTCGTCGCCTGGTTACTAACGACGACAGCCTCGCAGGCCTGGCCGTCCACTCGGACCAGTCAACACTGCTGCCACAGCTCCAGGCGTTCATACGCGAGGAAGTTGCTCGGCAGCTCTCACTGGTGCAGTTTGCTCAGCAACAGCCCCAGCCCCGTCCTGCTCCTTACCTGTCACCCGCTATTCGGCAGGCGATCGAAGCAGAAATTGCCGACGCTGTGCCAGTGTCCCCTCAGTCGCATCCGGTAGCTGCTCCTCTCACGTACGCCGACGTCGTCGCACGGCCTCGAACGCACCCTGCTTTCACACCGCGTCAACCACTGCACGCACCGACCCCACCCCGCGCCCCAGGCGCTGGCCCCATGGCCACAAACCCTTGGCGTAGTCCTGACGACAAACCAATTTGCTTTGCCTGTGGCCACCCCGGACATATCGCTCGCTACTGCCGCCGCCGCATGCCGTTGGCCGTCTCATATGGCTATGAACCAACGACTCGCTATGCCGACCAGCCACCGCTCCGCTACACTACAGGATCACCTCCAAGAGCTCCTGATCGTCAAGCGTCCTTCGACCGACGATCTCCGTCACCACGTCGGCGCTCTCTCTCCCCAATGCGTCGTCGTCCCATGCCTTCAGAAGAGGAAAACTAAACGCCGCAGTTCATGAGGCAAGAACTGCGTCGCCGTCACAGCGTCCAAGTCCTCACAATTCTCCGTCGAATGTACTTGCTGTTTCTGTTGAGGGAGTGTCAACTCTTGCCCTTGTGGACACTGGTGCCGCCGTTTCTGTAATAAATGAAAGACTCTGTCGCTCCATCCGGAAAGTTACGACGCCAGTTGCGGGTGTAGCCCTCCGTACCGCAACAGCGCAGCATGTTCGGCCGTTAGCAGCTTGTACGGCCCGAGTTGTAATTGAGGACATGATGTACATTATTGAGTTCATTGTGCTGCCATCCTGCTCTCACGACGTCATTCTTGGATGGGATTTTCTCTCGCGACACAAAGCCATCATCCACTGCGAGCGGGCCGAAGTCGAACTTTCTCCTTTGTGCGACCTCCTTTCCGACGATTCTCCCGAACATCCCCTTAAATTAGTCGTCGCTGAGGAGACCGACATTCCTCCGCACGCCGCTGTTGTTTTACCTGTGTCTTGTGGAAGCATCTCTGACGCCACTGTTTTGTTCGCCCCTTCTGAGACCTTCATCGCAAAAAATACTGTACTGCTTCCCTTCGCGACCCTCGATTTTTCGGCTGGTTTCAGCCATATTTTCGTATGCAACCTTTTGTCCGCTCCGCTCACATTGCTCCGTGGCCAGTGTCTCGGCCATGTCCAAGCCATTCAGGCCCTGTACATCGTCGACGTGCCCGATGCTACTTCTCGCGACGACCTTACTGACATCTGCACTCTTTCTGCTTCCGACAAGTCCTGCACCGACATCTTTAGCCCATCCATCGCTGACGGCCTTACACCAGAGCAGCGTTCGGAGGTTATCGCCGTCCTGTACCATTTTCGTTCTTCTTTCGACGCTATTCAGCCTTCCCTTGGACGCACGTCAACTGTCACGCACCACATCGACACGGGCTCCCATTCACCACTGCGGCAACGCCCATACCATGTGTCTCCTACGAAGCGCCGTGTCATTAGTGAGCATGTCGACGACATGCTTCGCCGCAATATCGTTCAGCCCTCTCACAGTCCGTGGGCCTCGCCGGTCGTTCTCGTTAAGAAGAAGGACGACTCTGTCCGCTTCTGTGTTGACTTTCGCCGCCTAAATAAGATCACCCGCAAGGACGTGTACCCTCTACCGAGAATAGATGATGCCCTTGACTGTTTACAGGGGTCTGAATTCTTCTCCTCACTCGACTTGCGCTCAGGGTATTGGCAGGTTCCCATGGCCGCCGCTGACAAGCCCAAAACGGCATTTGTTACCCCTGATGGACTTTATGAGTTCAACGTGATGCCCTTCGGCCTCTGTAATGCCCCCGCAACGTTCGAGCGAATGATGGACACTGTTTCGCGTGGATTGCAATGGCAAACGTGTCTGTGTTACCTCGACGATATTGTCGTCTTCGCTCCGGATTTTACGACACATCTTCACCGCCTCAAGTGCGTTCTGACGTGTCTCACCAACGCTGGGCTCCAACTTAATCTCAAAAAATGCCACTTTGCCGCTCGCAAGCTAACCCTTCTTGGCCACGTCGTGTCTAAGCACGGCGTCCAACCTGATCCCGCGAAATTGCGTGCCGTTACTGACTTTCCTAGGCCGACAAATCTCAATGAACTTCGCAGTTTCGTCGGCTTATGTTCATACTTTCGACGTTTCATTCGCAACTTCGCGTCCATAATACGCCCTCTGACACAGCTTCTGGGTAGCTCTGGCGACCTGTCATCATGGTCTCCAGCCTGCGACGAGGCGTTCACTACTTTACGACGTCTTCTCGCTTCACCTCCTATTCTGCGTCACTTCGATCCTGAAGCTTCGACGGAGGTACACACAGACGCCAGCGGAATTGGTCTCGGCGCCGTGCTAGCACAGCGAAAACCCGGGCACCCTGAATGCGTTGTTGCTTATGCCAGCCGTACCCTCACCAAAGCTGAGACCAACTATACTGTGACTGAAAAAGAATGCTTAGCCATCGTATGGGCCCTTAGCAAGTTCCGCCCTTACTTGTACGGCCGCCCGTATGACGTCGTCACAGATCATCACGCCCTTTGTTGGCTATCAAATTTGAAAGACCCATGTGGCCGCCTTGCCCGATGGGCTCTTCGACTTCAAGAGTTCGACATCAACGTCGTCTACCGCTCTGGCCGCAAGCACTCGGATGCTGATGCTCTGTCACGGTCTCCTCTGCCTACCGACCTTAGTTGCCTGTCAACGTTAACACCCATCGTCCTGTCTCTCACGATCGACAGAATTGCTTCAGAGCAGCGCCACGACCCCTGGATAGCGGCCCTCCGCGACCTACTTTCTGAGATGCCCACGCTGCCAGCCTCTCGCGCACTCCGCCGCCAAGCTGTTCACTTCACCATTCGCGACGACCTTCTGCACCGACGCAACTACGCATCTGACGGCCGTAAATGGCTACTCGTCATACCGCGCAGCCTGCGCTCCACTATCTGCGCATCCTTTCACGTTGACCCGCAGTGCGCCCACGCTGGAGTCTTCAAAACATATGAACGACTTTGTCAGCGCTACTACTGGCGCGGAATGTTTACATACGTCCGCAAATTCGTTCGTTCATGTACGGACTGCCAACGTCGGAAATCTGCGCCTTGCCGTTCAGCTGGAGCTTTGCAGCCCCTTCCCTGTCCCGCCCGACCATTTGATAGAGTGGGCATTGATCTCTATGGTCCGCTTCCTATGACACCCGCCGCTAACCGCTGGATCATTGTCGCCGTCGACCATCTTACGCGATATGCTGAAACTGCGGCACTACCTTCCGCCACTGCGCGCGACGTCGCCTCCTTCCTGCTCCGTTGTTTCATCCTCCGTCACGGCCCACCTCGTGAACTTCTCAGCGACAGAGGGCGCGTCTTTTTGTCTGAGGTTGTCGAAGCTCTTCTGGCTCAGTGCCACGTTATTCATAGGACAACCACCGCCTACCACCCCCAGACGAATGGACTCACGGAACGTTTCAACCGGACCCTGGGTGACATGCTGGCCATGTACGTCGCATCTGACCACACAGATTGGGACCTTATCCTACCATTTGTTACGTTCGCCTACAACACTGCAACCCAGACTACCACTGGATTTTCTCCCTACTTTTTGCTTTATGGCCGTCACCCATCCCACACCATGGACACCCTGCTACCCTACCAGCCCGATGCTTCTGAGTGTGTGCCCGTTTCGACTGCAGCACGTCATGCCGAGGAGTGTCGCAAGTTAGCGCGCCACTTCACCACCGCTGAGCAACAGCGCCAGAAAAGGCTCCATGACGCTCACTGTGAGCAACCTGTCTTCTCTCCCGGCGACCTCGTCTGGCTGTCAGTCCCTGCGCATGCTCCTGGGCTCTCTTCAAAACTTCTTCCCCGCTTCGATGGACCTTCTCGCATTGTCCAGCGCACGTCTGCGGTGAATTACCTAATCGAACCACTGACACCCCCCTCTGACCTCCGTTGTCGTGGACGTGACATTGTTCACGTCGATCGCCTTAAGCCCTACCGTGAGCCGCTCGTGATCACTACTGTTTGAGTCGCCAGGATGGCTGCTTTTTATCCCGGGGGTGATTGTGATCAAGAAGACGTGCAACATGTTCTGCAGATGATGCACACCACCAGCAGTAGCAGCATCGTGATCGCTCCGCAAAAGACGACGCCGAAGAGCGCTGCCCGACGTAACTGTTTAGCCGCCCGTTCTGTGCCAGTATATCCGAAGGACCTACATCTACGCCTGCATCAATAAACCTCATTTCACTGTAAATAGACAACCAGGAGTCATCAGAAAGAAAGCGAGAGAAACAGAGACCGTGTTTTGGATGCAAAGAATGGAAACAAAAAGGACAATGGAGATTTACAAGAATGAGAAGAAAGAAATTAGAAGGTAAAATCTGTACGATAACACAAAGGGCAGTGCATTGCTATTTGAGGCTCGAGCCGGTTGCCTAAGGACCAAAACATACCGGAGCAAATATTCAGAACTAGATGAGGCTGTTTGCCTCATCTAGTAGATCTAACTAGATGTATGCTGCAGTAAAGATCCAGAGACCACTCAGCGCATCCTAATGGAATGCGACGGGATCCACCCAGCGAGAACCGTAGGTAACGTGCAACTCCCAGAAACGCTTGGATTTAAAGTGGAAGGAAACATCAACAGATCAGCCGTAGACATAAGCAAGAGAGGATTACAGTACTGGTGGAAAAAAAGCAGGGTAAATATGGATACGACCTGATCTCTTAAAATCATAGGTAGCAGTACAAGGTTAATTTTTGAAAAAGTAAGAAAAATATTAATGAGAGGTATACAAAAATGCTAGATAAAGTACATGTATGGTATACCTGATTAAATCAAGCAGGCTAGGTGACCACTTGTCGCCACGCCGTTTAAAAGGGGATACCAATATATCATCATCATCAGCAGCAGCACCAAATTCCTGGTAATGTATAACAATTTTACACGCCTTTAATTTCATTATCTGTTTCTTTTAGGCTCATTGTAGCTACTGTATGCTACATACCGGGGCCGGATTCACAAAAACGTTCTTACGCTAAAACCGTTCGCAGAAGCAGGTGTCAGCCAATCGTGGTGCAGCACTTACGATCGAAAAGCTTTGTGAATTCGGCCCGTTTTGTGAGCGCCCTGTGCTTTGTTTCTCTGTTTTAGATCTTGTTTGGTTTGGGTATCACTTCTTATAGTGTTACCTTGAAAAAAGGTTTTAATGCGTGGATACATCCTCCCCGCTATAATCCTCCTCGAGCGAATATGGGACTGTGTGATAAATAAATGAAAGGCTGTTTCAGTGGCTGAATCGTTCTGGTTCTCTTTTCAAGACGGCTTAAATGTGCATGCGATGAGGCAAAGTTTAGTCATGGTGTTACGCAGGCCAATAACCAAAGTGGGCCAAGCAGCAATAAAACATATACGTGCCGCCGCAAACATACACAGGCTTCAAGCGGTGAGTTGTGCGAACAATGCTGAAAATGTGTTCCTATCATAAAGTTTTACTGCATGGCCTCCATATTGGTTCTTGGTTCACTAATGTCATGTTATTCTATTGATGGTCTAGTCGTATGCACGCCGTCATATGCATCAGTTGTCGCCTTGAGTCACCCTTGAATCACCTGTTAACAATAAGATTGTCAAACTTAGTGTGTCCTAGTGGGTTTCCCTCATTCCTTTGGTGTGAGATATCATTTTGAAGTTGGATTCATGATCTGTCTCGCTAGCGAATTTATTGTAAGGATAAGACCATGCCACGTGCAGCTGTGCCTTTTTTCTGTGCTCTATTATGTCTGACTAGCGGTATTTTCAAGCTTAGTAGAGTAAATAAAAGAACCAAATCAATGCAGCACTTACACCATTGAACATTGATTCGGAGAGCACAAATTTTTCATGTGGCACGAAAATGACAACGCAAGGGTGTGTAAATGGTGTCATGCCACTCAAAAAGCTTTTAGCATTTAACGAGAGTGCATCAATCAGCTGCTGAATATTATATTTGACCGTTTTCCCCCAAAGCTCTACACAACGGCCGCCGCACACGTCGCATTGCGGGAAAAGGAGAATACTGACGAGAGTTTTTTAACAGCTTCATATTGAGAATGCTTATTGTAACCAGAAAAAAAATATTATGCCGACTTTTTTCTAGCGCAGCATGGGCTAGAAGAAAAGCAAGTGCTAAGATCCAAAGACAGAGAGTTGTTAGACTGTAAGCTATCCGCTTTCAAAAGCAGAAAGTCAATTTGTATTGTTTGTGGTAAGGTTGTGACTGTTAGTTGACTGACTAGGGGGAAGGATAGGGGAGGGGCAGTTTTTCGGCAAGAAAACAATGTAGTAGCCCTGGCATTGTCCGATCAATGACCAGACCCTGACAGTCCATGTCTCGGCCGCACGAGAGTGGAGCCACGTGTAACTTTCAACAAAAAACCACTACAGCGCAGAAGCTTGTAATACTCGCCTTCGCGCACTACCGTTAAATGTCGCGCGTTTATTAAAAGGAAAAGAAAGATGAAGTAGCACTGAGCTTGTTGATCACCTCGGCATGGGACTACTTCCATGAACGCCGAAGGCAGATGACTCTACCTACTGCAAAAATGTTTAGGTGTTTCCGACGATCGAGAAAGTGACCTTATGTTAATGTATTGAGACGCTGCCGTAAACAAACAGGAAGAAAACAACAAGAGACGGGAAAGCGCGCACACTACTTAATAGCACCATTTTTGGGCACTTGTACTTTGGATTCACTTCTAAAGTTACGGCTTGCGCGAGAGAATATATCCATTTTCCCAACAAGCAATCAACCCACCATTTGAAATTCTCTTTCTGCGTGCTGATCTGCGCCATCCAATCGAAAACCGGATTTACAACATGTCTATGCCACCGTATCCCCAGTGGCAGACACCAAGCGGCTTTTTGTAAACGACACGCTGTGCCCCATTTGCTCGACAAAAATTATCGGCACTCAGTCGCAAAAAGACAGAAATGCGCCTGCATTCAAAACTTGTATGTGCATTGCGCCTGGCTATTGAGCGGAATAAGTAATAATAATACTTACTACAATAATAATAACAATAAAATCAATTTCGCCCAACAGCTAGGCGAATCACTGATTGCGACAGGAATTTATTAGACAGCTGTGCAAAATAACGGTTAGTCGTTTTATCAGCTGCATAAACTGCTGTAAACATTCGCTTACTAACTAAATTAGCCTGCACGTTGTCACGCGCACACAATGACACACGAACACATCTCTCTCGATAAGCGCAGACACTCGCTGTCAAAACGATGGCGTGGGGGAGAGTGGCAGCAACAGCGAGCGAATTGTCCATCGTGCTACTTCTAGATTGAACGCGAACTAATTGCGCCGAGAACACACCGCACACGAAGGCATCAGGGGCGCTTTAACGAAAAGCTATTAAAAACTGCTTCTATTCTAATTCTACAATCATCATCAGCCTATATTTTATGTCCACTGCAGGACGAAGGCCTCTCCCTGCGATCTCCAATTACCCCTGTCTTGCGCTAGCGTATTCCAACTTGCGCCTGCAAATTTCCTAACTTTATCATCCCATCTGATTTTCTGCCGACCTCGACTGCGCTTCCCTTCTCTTGGTATCCATTCTGTAACCCTAATGGTCCACCGGTTATCCATCCTACTCATTACATAGCCTGCCCAGCTCCATTTCTTCCGCTTAATGTCAACTGGAATATCGGCTACCCCAGTTTGTTCTCTGATCCACACCGCTCTCTTCATGTTTCTTAACGTTAGTCCTAAGATTTTTCGTTCCAACGCTCTTTGTGCGGTCCTTAACTTGTTCTTGAGCTTCTTTGTTAACCTCCAAGTTTCTGCCCCATATGTTAGCACCGGTAGAAAGCAATGATTGTACACTTTTCGTGTCAACGACAGTGGTAAGCTCCCAGTCAGGATTTGGTAATGCCTGTCGTATGCACTCCAACCCAATTTTATTCTTCTGTAAATTTCTTTCTCGTGATCTGGGTCCCCTGTGAGTAATTGAACTAGATTAACGTACTCCTTTACAGAGCAGGGAAGAAGTTTGGGCGTGTTGGTAGGTCATTGTAATTTTAACTGGGATTCATAGCGCTAAAATGACACAAGGACGAGGAAGAACATGGGACTAGCGCTATAGCGCTCGTCCCGTGTTTTTCCTCGTCCTTGTGTCGTTTTAGCGCTATGAATCCCAGTTAAAATTACAATGTCCCTTACAGACTCTAGAGGCTGACTGGCGATCCTGAATTCTTGTTCCCTTGCCAGGCTATTGAACATTATCTTTGTCTTCTGCATATTCATCTTCAAGCCCAATTATTACACTTTCTCGATTAAGGTCCTCAATCATTTGTTGTAATTCGTCTACATTGTTGCTGAATAGGACAATGTCATCTGCAAACCGAAGGTTGCTGAGATATTCGCCATTGATCCTCACTCCTAAGCCTTCCCAGTCTAACAGATTGAATACTTCTTCTAAGCATGCAGTGAATAGCATTGGAGAGATTGTGTCTCCTTGCCTGAGCCCTTTCTTGATAGGTAACTTTCTGCTTTTCTAGTGGAGAACCAAGGTAGCTGTGGAATCCTTGTAGATGTTTGCAAGATATTCACGTATGCCTCCTGTACTCCTTGATTACGCAATGCCTCTATGACTGCTGGTATCTCTACTGAATCAAATGCCTTTTCATAATCTATGAAAGCCATGTAGAGAGGTTGATTGTACTCCGCAGATTTCTAGATTACCTGATTTATGACATGGATATGATCCATCGTAGAATATCCCTTCCTGAAGCCAGCCTGTTCTCTTGGTTGGCTGAAGTCATGTGTTGCCCTGATTCTATTGGAAATTATCTTGGTGAATATTTTATACAATACTGAAAGCAAGCTAATGGGTCTATAATTCTTCAGTTCTTTAACGTCTCCCTTATTATGTATTAGTATAATGTTGGCGTTCTTCCAGCTCTCTGGTACACATGAAGTTGTGAGGCATTGCGTATAAAGGGCCGCAAGTTTTTCAAGCATGATATCTCCTCCATCTTTGATTAAATCTACTGTTATTCCATCTTCTCCAGCAGCTTTTCCCCTGGGCATGTCTTTCAAGGCCATTCTAACTTCAGCGCTAGTTATAAAAGGAGCCTCTGTATCCGGTTCATCACTATTTTCAATGAAAGTAGCTTGGCTGCTTTGGGCACTGTACAGGTCAGTATAGAATTCTTCCGCTACATTTACTATGTCATCGAAATTGCTGATGATATTACCATGCTTATCTCTCAGTGCATACATCTTGCCTTGTCCTATGCCAAGCTTTCTTCTTACTGATTTAATGTTGCGTCCATATTTTACGGCTTCCTCAATCTTTCCCACGTTATAATTTCGAATATCTCTTACTTTTTTCTTGTTGATTAGTTTTGACAGTTCAGCGAATTCTATCTGATCTCTTGAGTTGGACATTTTCATCTTCTGTCGTTTCTTTATTAGGTCCGTTGTTTCTCGGGAGAGCTTACCTACTGGTTGCCTTGGTGCCCTACCTCCCACTTCAATTGCTGCTTCTGAGATCAACCTAGTTACGGTTTCATTCATTACTTCTATGTTGTCTTTATCTTCCTTTTCTAAAGCTGCATATTTGTTTGCAAGCACGAGCCTAAATTGGTCTGCTTTTACCCTTACTGCCTCTAGGTTGGCCTGTTTCCTCTTGACTAATTTCACTCTCTCTCTCTTCAAATTGAGAGAAATCCGAGACCTCATTAACCTATGGTCACTGCACTTAACCTTACCTAACACTTCTACATCCTGCACTATGCTTGGATCGGCAGAGAGTATGAAATCTATTTCATTCCTTGTTTCTCCATTAGGGCCTTTCCAGGTCGACTTCGTGTTGCTGCGCTTCCTGAAGAAGGTGTTCATTATTCGGAGCCTATTCCTTTCCGCGAATTCTGCTAACATCTCTCCTCTTGCATTCCTAAAATCGATGCCGTAGTTGCCGATTGCTTGCTCACCAACCTGCTTTTTCCCCACTTTTGCATTGAAGTCGCCCATGACTAAAGTATACTGAGTTTGCACCTTTCTCATTGCTAGTTCAACATCTTCATAAAACTGTTCTATTTGTTCATCATCGTGATTAGAGGTTGGGGCATAGGCTTGTAGTACCTTCATTTTGTACCTCCTATTCAGGTTTATTACTACAACTGCTACCCTCTCATTTATGCTGTAGAATTCATCAATGTTGCCCGCTATGTTGTTATGCACTAGAAATCCTACCCCGGATTCTTTCTTATCTGGAAGGCCTCTGTAGCAGAGGACGTGGCCGTTAGTCAGCACTGTGTAAGCCTCACCAGTTCTTCTAACCTCACTAAGGCCAGTAATATCCCAGGAAATGCCTGATAATTCTTCAAATAGTCCTGCTAAGCTAGCCTCACTCGAGAGGGTGCGTGTGTTGAACGTTGCCAGGTCTGACCGCCGCCTTGGTCAGGTGCTCTGCAGCCACTGGGGACTGAGGGCCATGGGTTAATTGTCGGAGTCATGAGGGAGGTAGTGGCCGAATACTGCACCAGGGAGGCCAATTCCTGTTCTGGTGAGGGAGTGACTTTGATGAAGCTTTATGGGTCTTCCTAGTTTGGTTGCACCTGAACTAGTATAGCCCCACTAGCTCTCGGCGATATATTGTTTTTCTTGCCGGTGTCAGGCACCACTCCATGCCTGAAAATGTGGTGGACTGTAGTAGGATTCGAACTTACGACCTTCAGATTTGAAGCCGGGTATTTCTGCAATCAGGCCTCCATGATTGCCCAACTTCACTTGTCCGTCACGCAACGTAAAGAAAAAATATTAGCGTTATTTGCACGGGAGGCGCAATGCTACAGAGACAGCGGAGCTGATGTACGCCTAGCTTGACTGACTGACTGAACTGAACTTTATTTGGTCCTGAGAAGAGCAAGCACCTTAAGGAGGCTCGTCTGCGGGCCGCGTCCACGACGGGATCGGGAGGTGGAACTCGGTGGCCAGGTCGTGGGCTCTGTGGACAGCCCGAAGTTGGTCGTCCTCGTGGGGACTGGTGAGGAGAGCGGTCCATTCTTCCGCGGCTGGAGACTCTGAAGCCGCGCGCAGCATGGGGCATTGCCACAGCATATGTGGTAAATTACACCTAGCTTGGACTGGCTTTTGGGCTAGGCTAAGCACTACCAAGTCATCCCCAGCATTTTCCGGAATTTATTGATCATTGATCGATTATCGATTAGCTACTGGTTGACTATCAATTGTCTATCGATGACTGATTATGCTTAAGTAGTCCCAAGCATGCTTAGCTAGACTTAACCAAGCTCAGCTTCGCTAGTTCACAGAGGCATGTGTCATTGCGCTTGGACCCTTTCTGCACTACCGCCAGGATCGGCCCACAATTTATGTTCGGACGTTACGGACTAACGCTTGGCTTAAACAGCTCCGCTGTTAAAAAACCACGAAATCTACTCACTCTGATATGACGTGTGCGCACTAATTATGCATGTGAGACCGAACAACACAAAAATATTAATGGCCGATTCTAGGCCTTTTTACTATCAGCCCTCCGCAATTGGTCAAAAGTTTTCGGGCTGCGCCCACTTCGCCTGTCTGTCACCTGACGTCCAAAAACCATGAAAAATCACTGCGTCAAAGTGGCGTGTACGCATTAAAGATGCATTATTACGCCGATCAAAACTTAATTTTCTTCTTAATAGCCGGACACTTCCCCGTTTCGACATGAATAGAAGGTGAGTACCCGCCGATCGCTCTGGCACTGGCTCGTCGGAGCTGCTGTGGAGAATGGATTTATTTGCCTATATTAAAAATTTAGCGTGGCATTATATGGTTGTCGAGCCCTTTCAGCACGTAAACCACATCGCTATGTCACATTTTCTTCACTGAGGATTCGTTTTAGCTGTATTGTTACCTTTCCGTTGCACGCCGGCGTGATTTTCTAGCAGACACCGAAAGCTAAGTAAGAAGCAGGGAAAACGCAGACGCCGGCAACATCCTACTCATCAGGTTATCTACTTTCACTGCGCTAGCCGGGTCCCACCTTACCGCCTGCACTTCTGCGTGCTCCGCGCCCTTGGTCAGCCAATCAGGTAAGAAATATATGTCAAGTTAGGCAATGCTATTCCTTTTGAAAGCAAACAACAGTTACCTCATATAAAATAGGAGAGCGTTTCATTAGTCTTCTCAAACAACGCTGCGAGTCACCGCCCGATGCTTGCGTTGGTGGTTACGTAAATTTGACATCAGGAGATTGGAACAAAAACAGATTGGAATAGTTTTACGTTATAGAGTCCCAGCCGTCAGCCCGCCTAGACTTTGTACCCAGCGCAGATCGCTTTCTAGATCGGCCCGCCTAGACTTTCTACCCAGCGCCGATCGCTTTCTAGGGCCGCGCGGCCGCGCTCAGTCGCGTCATACGTAGCCGCCACGGGAGTAAAACGTCCCCCACTTTTTCTGCGGTCTTGTGAGCGATGGAAGACGGAGCGCTTTCTCCCCGCCTCCCTTCCTTGCACGCGCGAGACTGAGCAACCATTCTCTGCTCACCATATCACGCTTTCACTTTCACCCACACCATACGGCGCCCGGCCACGGCGTTATCGCACTAGGACATTATACGGAACATCACGTCGACGACGATGGCGGAGATGTGCCTGGAGTGTCCATATATTTGCTATCGCAGTAAAATTATGTGGATCCGACTCAGTGTGGGAATAAATGTAAGCGAAGCTTTCTGTGCTGTTTGCTTTGACTGACGATAGTTTGCGGTGGTGTTGACGGTGAATGTTTAATTTCTTCAGCATTTAGTGCAGTGCGAAAGTGGTGAGTTGATGTTAAACGTTACCCTGCGTGCACCACTACTCTTCGTCCGTGTAATACACACAATACACAGCGAGACGTGCTCTCTTGAGGCATTGTTGTGTGCCATTTTTCATAACCTTCGAGATTGAGCCACCAGGCTTCTCGGATAAATCTCGCACGCTTTCACTCGCACCGGCAACATGCGGCATCCGGCCGCGATGTTATCGCACTTGGACTTTACACGGAACATCGCGGCGATAGCGAAAGCGACGCGGGTGAGGTCGGCGCAAATGCGCCTGGAGTGTACATATAATTGCTTTCACAATAATAAAAACGATTGTGTACGGGAAATAACGCCGCCATAAACTAGAAGCTTGTTTCCCCACAGTACGACTGAGTTTGTGGAGAAACAAACTTATTGTATGTTTTCTTCGTATTTCCAAGCGTTTTGGTGCGACAGCATTTAAAAGCCCGGAATCAGGTTAGTCGTGTCCGAACGACTGTCAGACCAGTGTTTTGTTGCGCTACGAGGACATTGTAACAGTAACATTACGAGAGGAAATATTCCCGACAAGGCGGGGGTCCGAGAAGTATTGTCAAGCGATTACCTATTTGCGCAGCTAAGCAATCGTGTGGCTCACAGCAGGCCCTACAACAATTGACCCGGTGTAGTTCAGCGGTTGCGGCTCAACTTTCTCAAACCTTCGCAACCTTACCTTCGAGTATAACGTGCGAGATTTGCGTACACTTAACAGGCACGTATGACTTTAGTTATACTTCCGAACTGAAAAAAGAAATCACGCAGAAACTCCTCTGGGAGCTGCCTAAGTATGCACAAGCATTGTGCCGCTTCTTAATCGCCAGGCAGCCCGGTGTCATTATCAATGTTATGAAATTTGATTCGACCAGCATAAACCCTTATTACCCTCATCGGTCGTTATCAACCTTATCGAACACGATCCGACCCTTATCAACGATTATCGGTCCTTATCAACCTGGATGTCCAGGTAAGCTTTTGCAAAACCACCACTACAATTGCTGAGGGGGACATGCAATGTTTTATTCATGGTTCGAATCCTTGTTTTGAACTTGTTCTTTGTTGAAACATGTGCTGTTCTGTGTATTGTATGGGTGATCTCAATGAACGTATGCACTGTTCGCTTCACTTCGCTGAGCGCTTGTAGACTCTGCCTTACGTGGTTATGATCCATTGCATTCGTCTTACGTGACGGACGGACAAATTTCTCATTTGGTAGGCATAGAAATGCTTTTGCATTTAAAACTAAAACAACATTGTTTATTAAACGAGATGAAGCTGATCATTTTCGCTGTAACACGGGGACTCTATTTTCCTCTTTATTCTGTTCCGTCACGCGTTCTATAGATAATAGGTTCTCCCTTTCAATTTTTTTTACACTGATAATATTCAAACCTTCGCATTGTTGGCACATTGCACTATCAAGTAAACACACGAAACATGTGCTGTATTTAACGATGTCCTTTTGTGTCAAGAAGAAGAAGAAGAACGTAAACTTTATTATCAAATCGATAAGATTTGAGTCCGGCGTACTTTTAGTGGGTCTGGGCACCCGCCGCGGACGCGGTTCCGAGACCTTGTCTCGAAGCGGCTTCCTCGGCTCGCTGGACGACCCAGAGTTGTACTGTCAGGTTCGAGCTGAGCAGTGCGGTCTTCCAACGCGAGCGGAGGCTGGCTGTGGAAGATACGGAGGTGTCGGCACTGCCCGAATTGTTTGTTATGTCCTGATATTCCCATAACATGTGATTAATTGTGGCAACCTCGCCACAGGATGTGCATCTGTTTGTAGTGTACATGTCTGGATACATGGCGTGCACGAGTCTTGGGTTTATGTAAGAATCAGTTTGTAATTGCCTGTAGTGTACTGCTTGCGCCCTGTCTAACCTAGCGTGAGGGAATGGGTATACGCGTCTCTGTAACTGGTAGTGTGTCGTGATGTCGTGGAACCTGGTCAAACGATCCTCCCACGCCCAGACGTTTGCAGTACCCCACGGGGGCTCTTCCTTCGATGATGCTCGGTGAGTGAGGCCTCGACTTTTGTGTCAGAAATTTGACTAATAGTAAATCTTTCTAAATACCTTATCTTTGTAAATACCAAATGAAACACTTTACCATGCGCCGACACTTGACAAAAGGGGCACGCTCAGCCGGGCTTAGTGCTTAGATGCCACTCCATAAAGCTATTTGGCCCGCTCCTTCTTGCAGAATCCGACACCATCATCTTTTCTTATACGCCAGGGCGCAGATATGCATCACAGCTGCACATTCGTGCCCCTTTTTAACATGGTCCACAAGCTTATTCCCATCAATTCAACGTCGGACGAATCTTTTGCCCCTGTAGAGATGCTTTGCTGCATAGTGGCCAAACAAAAGCGCCCCAGGAAAAAAATTCAGCCAGCGGGATAAAACCAAACTGGACCGACATATATAGAGAGACCTACAGTATGGGCCACTAGAGTGCATTTGCGGGATTAGTTTTTACTGTGCTGCAAATGACGTTTTAAAAATCGCCCCATGCATTTTAAATGGGTCTACAAAAGTGCCCCAGGAAAAAAATCCAGCCCGTGTATTTAAACTACACTCGACATATACCATGAGAACGTTGTCGGGATTGAGTGCCTAAAGTGCTAATCGTGAAAAACGAACCATTGCAGAGCAATCGATTTTTAAAAAAATGCTGCCCATAGAGTTACGCCGACCGCATCGCTCCAGGGTCGGCTTCACTGCAGTAGTCGATGTCCCAGATTGCTGGACTTGCATTACGTTAAGGTAAAATTATTGATTCATACAAGACAAAATAAGCATTCCATCCTATGAGTCGTACCTCACATTTATTCATACTTTTTTTCACATTTATTTACCTTCAGTCTGGTGACTAGTGTATGTCTTCATTATCTGCTTTGTGTAGATGGTAAGCTTCAGATATGTCCTAGGTGAAGAATATTTTGGTGTTTGTAGATGTGGGCTTCTGTTTTTCAGGTTGCTGCGAAGTTTTACCCAAGCTGTGCAACACTCGAGCCAGGCCTCTTGGAAAGGACGCATAACCAGACTCCACCCGTCGATGTCAGAGGATGCCAGGGATCAAGGTAATCTGTTGTGCCCCAGCATTCAACGTTTGCGGACCCTTTACATGTTTCACCTATTTCACTGCTGTGCCTCAGCTGCAATCTATCATAACAGCATCGCCAGCTGTGACCACTTGTCAAACCATGAGCAAATATTGGCGTGGAGTGTTCCCTGGGCTTGACGTTCTATTTGCTCCTTAGGATTCTTAGCAAATACTCCGGCTATAAGCTATGTGTTTTTAGTACCCACTTTTTAATATGTTCTTTCTCTTGGAATTCTTAGCACCATCTCCTGCTATTATACCTGTATGTATGCCCAGATTGTCGTAGTTCTTTGGTACTTGTGTATGTAATTGATAGGTTCTTAACTCCCGTGAGGCATAAGGCTAAAATGCTGACTTCCGTCATGTTGTGTTCATTTATTAATCTGCAGCACTGTAAAATCTTCAAGATAATTAACTTAACTAGCGCGCTATGGCAGGATAAATTCAAGTGTAAAATAGAGCACATATTCAAGTACCCATTATTTTTGAAAAAGGAAAGAACATAGGAGCGTGAAAAAGAAAACAGTAATATATAAGGAAAACCTGGCTGCTCGTCATAAGCGTGTTAATAATGACTTGTTTTCAGGGCAATGATACCAGTGGCAGTGGTGAACAGCGTTTGAGACATGAAACCCATGATAGTCTTGGCATTCGTCAGCGTTGCAAATAGGTTTGCCACACTTACGAATGCCAACGGTACTGTAGGTTTCATGCACTCATTAGTTGTGTTACACCCTATGAGTATTGCATTTCTCGACCATGAAGGTTTACAGCAGTCTTTGAACGACAAATATGTTTCCCAATTTTCAGAATTTATGAATTCAAGAGTATTTGTACAGATCATGTCAAAATTATTTTACATAATATATGCCCATAGATACACACTATTCTGATGACATAGCACCGACATGTGGTGGCGGGGTGTATGTCTGCATTTAACATCAAAATATCTTGTACTGCATTCATTTTGAAATTTGTGATATATTTTATATGACTGGTTTCATTATTGTGAGAACAAATATTTGATTATTGTCAACACCGATGATGGTACCCATTTGCACACTATTCCTTCACACGCTAAAAGTTCAACGTATTGCTGGGGTGTTTAAGGTTTTGCTGAGGTTGAAGGCCCCAATGGCGGCATACAACTGAATGCATGAAAGAACAAAGGAATGCATGTAGAGCATGGGGCTTTGTTGGCAGACGCTTTGTAGTCCTATTTCTAAAACTCCCTACAGTCTGCTTGAAGGCATTGTCTAACGCTTCGGTAGAATACATTGGAAGCCTCTTATTACGGCGAAATGCTTCTCGAAACACCTTTTTAAAATTATTTCTGCGAGAGATTTGAAAAAACAGCTGCATAAAGGTATATATGTAGATTTTAAATATGTCACTGGTTTTTGTGTAGGTGCCATATTTTTTAGTTATGTCCTACAGACTGGAAAAGTATCTGTGGGCACGTTTTTGTTGGTAACAGTTTCACAACAATCATCGTGCTGCATCTTATTCAGCTCGTTGTAAACCGCAAAGTGCCGATATCTATCGAAACATCATGTAAAATTACTGAAACTATGCAAAAAATAGGACACTTTAGGTTTTTTTGAGAGATATTGCAATTAAAACTAGATATTAGCATTCTACATATATTGAAGAGTATGTATGCCAAACTTCGTTACTTTCGGACAATTGTGTGTGCACAAGGTTATTCGCATGGGATTGTGGAAAAGTTATTCAAGTGTGCTGAGATTTACTTGCATACTCCCACTAAGTTTACATGTTGTTTGGATAGATATCGGCACTTTGCCATCTGCAAAGAGCTAAGTTAGCTACAGCACAATGCTTTTTCTGAAAATTTATTACAGAAGAAAGTGCCCTCAAAGATCACTATACATTGTGCCATTTTTAAAGACATAACTGAAGAAATGTAGCAGCTTAACAAAAATAACATATACCAAATCGGCTTAGAACTCTCTAATTGAGCTAATTTTCAAACCTCTTGTACAACAATATAAAAAAAACATTTCGAGTAGCATCTCCCTTGAAAACAAGATTTAATGAACAAAACGTGTCCCTTCTGTAGTCACCTACCTTGAGTCGTCGTGACATCGTGACATCGCAGTGACACAAAGTTGAAGGCAAGTCCTCTCTCAGCGACTCAGGGCTGTCTTCCCTTGGGCTGCTGTTAAGCACTGAGTTTTCCTGCATTCGCTATAAGTGCAATACTAAAATGTGCCCTATCAGGGGGAAAAAAGTTCCCTGAAATGCAGATAAGACTATCACTTTGTTCAACAATTGCATGTCGACTCCATATTTTTGTTTTGTGCTTTGTACTGAGTGTTTCAGTGGTGACTGCCTCTAATTATTGAGCATAACTGCTTCAAGACAGTGCGGGAATTTTTGCTAACAAACTTTATAGCAGTGGAAGGCATTACAATTGCAGTACTGAAGAATTTCTGCTTTGTAAGAAATAGATTAGTGCCAGTTCTGAGAAACACATCCCCAAAAGCAATGAGGGAATATACTTCTGTTCCACACAGAATCGTGCTACAGGGCTTACAAAAGGCTTTGTGGCAATGCAAACCACAAAGCATGTTCCACATAGTATGGGGACAAATCTTTGAGGGCTGCAAGTCTGAGTTCTCTTACAAACTAACCATATGTTCAGCACTGACTAGCTTCAATAATCCAATCTCATCATTCTGCTGAAGTTGTTTACTTGCTTAAATTATTCTACTTTAATTATAGTGATCTATAGCAACACCGATCAAGATCATCAGTGTACCCCCAAGTGCATGCTGTGTGGTGGACCACACCCAACAGCGGCACCGGTCCCGGTCCCACTCTCTCTCCAGACCGAGGACGGGCCGTTCCAGATTACGATACACGTCCACTCCAAGAGCCAGACATACCTCAGAAAAGGTGAGCTTCGCAGAGGCCCTTATGGGCTTCTCGCGAGAGGGTCACGTAAAATCCCCCCTCTGTCTAAACCCAACACAGACAACACAGATATCGAACACCTTAAGAAATAGAACGCAATTATGCATGATTTAATCCAAAATCTTACCCAGGAGGTTCACAGCCTCAGACAACTGAAAACCCAACCCACACCCACACCCAATAGCCAAGAACCTGCTAGCAACAGCCTAACCGAAGAACTCTCAAGACTAGCCCCAAAAAAGCGCGCCCTCCAAGAAGGAGCTCCGGGGCAAGTACGCTCCGATGTCAAGGACATGCTCGTAACACTCCAAAGCACGGTAGAAACTTTGCACAATTCTCTAATCACCCTTATGCACAGAGTCACCACCATGGAAGCTAATATTCAAACCCTTATGACAAAAACCGCTTCCACCGCTTCTACCATGGACACCGCTTCCACCACGGACACAACAGGAACCGTCGTCGCCACCCTTCCACCTGGGGCATCCCCTATCCTTCATCATGGCCCACTCTAGCACTGACATAATGTTTTGGCAGTGTAACAGCCGAGGCTACCTCCACAAACCACTCGTTCTCCTTCAACACCGCCGTACTACTTCATGTCAACCCGACCTAACCTTACTCCAGGAAACGCACCACACTCCGGTCACCCTTCTCGGATATCAACCTTTCACCGCGACCAAAGCTCCACACGGAGTCTCCACACTCATTCGAAAAAGAATTCCCGTAATGGAACACGATCTCCATGATCGGCGAATTGAACACCTCTTTACTGAGCTCATCCCGCACAGAAAACGAAAGGACGGAATCTTTACCCTCAACATCTACAATACCCCATCTCAACGCCATAGCCGATTTCTAACCTTCTTCAAAAAGGTCCTGAACATCGCAGGCAGCAGCCCCCTCATCATCAAAGGCGACATTAATCTGCCGCACACAGGATGGGGTTACAGACACAGCTCTGCTGCAGGTCGTAACTTATGGCAAGACTCCCATGATCTTGGACTTCACTCATTACCGACCCAGCTTTCCCCACTCGCCTCGGCACTTCCACTGAACGAGACACGACACCAGACCTCACTCTCCCCAAAAACGCAGACAACGCGCAATGACGCAACACCCAACACGACCTCGGGAGTGATCATTCTATCATCAAAATTACTCTCCCACACCTAACAGCCGTTACGATAAGAACAAGGGACTTCACTTGGACGGACTGGGATGCCTTCTGTAAACGCCGAGTAACAGCAACAACGGACACTCCCATTACCGACATAGACTCATGGTCATGCGGTCTACAGTCTGATACTAAATGGGCCACCCACACTATCATAACAGAAGACCCAACTGAGCGCATGGACAGCAGACTCGCCCACCTTATCGACGCCGAAACATCCATCCTCTCAACATGGAAGGGACAACGGCTCAATAGAAGACTCAGACGAAAGGTCGCACTTGTCAACAAGGAAACTGGAACACACTGCCACGTTCTTAGTCAACAGCAATGGTCAGAGCTCTGTAACTGTGGGCAACTGTGTGGGCGCAGGTCAGCCAGACGCACAAGAAGGCAACCAGAGACACAAAGAGATGTCTTTATGACACGAACGGCACATGGGACGAATACAATAACACAAACTATACAGATAAACTTGGTTAACTGCCACGCTCGAGCACTCACAATTCTAATCAGGAGTCCGGCCTCTTGGCGACGGCTCGGCGGACTTGGCTCTGACGGCGGTGAGTACGGGCGGCGGTTGAAGCTCAGGATGGCTCCAGGACGTAGCCCGGCTCCGGAGCGTTAGCTCTGGGTTATAGCACGAGCTCGGCAGCACAGCACTGGGTTACAAGCCAGGACGAAGCCCAGCACAGCCGTGGGGTGGAAGCCGGGGTGGCACCCGGTTTGCGGAACAGGACCAGGGCTCTGGGACGTAGCCCGAGCCTGAAGCACAACAGCGGTCTTGTGAGCGGGGACGAGGCCCAGCTCCGCAGGACCCGCGTCGATGGTAGAAGCCGGGACGGCGCCCGGTTTTCAGTACAGGACCGGGATGCCGGGACGTGGGCCAGCGTTCGGTCCGCTCCATCTCGCTGCACTGCCCGTTCTGTTCGCTTGGCTGCCCCGTCGTTCCAGATGTCTATCCCGGCACGCACAGCGACCACGCGCACCAGCGACGCTCACTCCCGCGCTTTTCGGCCCCGCACGCCGAGCACAAGCACCGAAAAGCCCGCGCATTTCGAATATCGGCCCCACACACCGATTATAGGTCGTCGTCCTACCACAGTAACTCTCTAGACGGGCAACTCCACCAACCCCGCTCTGGGGCAAGTACGCTGCGAAGTCAAGGACATGCTCGTAACACTCCAGCACGGTAGAAACTTTACACAACTCTCTAATCGACCTTATGCACAGAGTCACCGCCATGGAAGCTAATATTCCAACCCTTTTCAAAAACCCCGCTACCACCGCGGACACAACAAGAACCGTCTCTGCCACCCTTAAAACTGTGGCATCCCCTATCCTTCATCATGGCCCACACTAGCACTGACATAATGTTTTGGTAGTGGAACTGCCGAGGCTACCTCCACAAACAACTCGTTCTCCTTCAACACCGCCGTACTTCATGTCGATCTGATCTAATCTGACTCCAGGAAACGCACCACACTACGGTCACCGCGACAAACCCCCGCTGGGGCGTCTGCGTCAGCAAGCGTTTGGTGTGTTGCGACACCACATACCCGAGTACACGAGGGTTGGACCCTCCCGCGTTCAACCGTGCGTGGCTTAGCCGTGTCCGGGGAAAAGGGGATCCTGGGGGTTGATCCGAAAGCGGGTGTTTGGACCTTTATGGCCCCCCGGCGGAGGCAACACACCTCTTTGGCCTCGGCTTCACGTAGACGGCACCCCCGGACTTATCCACCCGTGGGAAATCAGTAGTTGCCTTTTCCTGTCCCTCTCTCCCTCCAACTTCGTCTTTCCCTCTCACTTTCAATGTTTCCTGTCTTCTTTCTTCCATTTACTTCCAACATTCCTGGCCGCAAGGGTTAACCTTGTGTGTCATAACCGCCCTTGGTTATACGTATTTGGTTATAGCCGGAACGTACAGCTGGCGTTTGTGGGGCTTGTGTTTACAGGTTCTACAGCGTCAGCTCGTTGGACTCCAGGGTGGGTGGCTGGCGTTCCTGCCGAAAGATCATTATTTTTCATGGCTTTTTCTTTCCCCGCGTTACCCGATCACCCCCTTAAGCGTGGGTGCACCGAAGACGTATTCAAATTTTTTGGCCGGCAAACTAAAAACTTCCCTCGATTCCATGCAATCCACTGTGAAAAACCCGAAAAGACGGTTAGAATGATCTCACCTTATCTAGTTTCAAAATGTCTAACAGAAACATTTGGCGCAGGCTACAAAGCATCAAAGATGGCTAGCGGCGATCTCCTATTGGAACTGCGTGATGAGAACCAACATGACAAGCTCCATAACCTAACCTCATTTGGCAACATCCCAGTGACAATTACCCCGCACCGCACGATGAACACCACCCGTGGTGTTGTCTCCGATGACGCCCTCATACAACTGGAAGAAACTGAACTATTAGAAGGCTGGAGCGAACAAAACGTAATCATTGTGAAGAGAATTGTACTAAGGCACAATGGAAAAGAGATGATAATAAAGCATGTAATACTTACATTTGGTTCAAGTGTGCTTCCTGAAACTATTGAGGCAGGGTACGTGAAGCTCCGGGTAAGACCATATGTCCCGAATCCTCTGCGATGTTTTAAGTGTCAGCGATTCGGCCACAGTTCACATAACTGCCGAGGCCGACAAACATGTGCGAAATGTAGTGCCAATGAACAACTCGCTGAATCGTGTGAAAACACCCTCCACTGTGTGAACTGTGATGGTGACCACGCCGCGAACTCGTGGTCGTGCCCATCTTGGAAAAAAAAAGAAATTGTAGCAATCAAACTAAAAGACAACATCTCATTCAAGGAGGCACGAAGGCGGGTATTATACCTGCCCAAGAACACCTTTGCGGAAGTGGCGTGTCAGGGGGCAGCGTCACCACGACAACCGGCTACTGTCCGGCCCTTGCGTAATGAGCCGGCGGCAGCGCTGTCCGCCCCCTTGGTGGCTGCACCCAGTGCTGTGCCACCGCCACAGAAGGTGCCATCGACTTCCGGGCTAGTGGCCCCCAGGGTCTCATCTCTTGAGGCGAGACCCTCAAGGCGAACACACCGCTCGCAAGAGCGGGTGCCCAGCATCTCAGGAGAGGCGATGGACACAACTTCCAGCCAAGCGGCGCATCCAGCGCTTATGGAGCAGCGGGCGGCTCTCGGCCGCTAGAAAAAAGAGACACTGCGCATAACGGGGCCTGAGAAAGGCTCTGTAATCTAAGCGATTGCCCACCTAAGCATACAGCACAAATCTCATTTTCAATATGGGGACGCAAATAGTTCAATGGAACGTCAGGGGTCTTATTCATAATCTTGATGACGTTAAAGAACTCATTCGCAAATATAGTCCCAGGGTACTGTGTGTTCAGGAAACACAGCTCACATGTACACAAACAAGTTTCCTTGCACAATATTCTATTTTTCGTAAAGATCGTGATGATGCAGTCGTGTCATCCTGCGGTGCAGCTATTATAGTCGATAGAGTTGTTGCCTCTCGAGAACTAAAACTTCGTACGCCCCTACAAGCAGTTGCTGTGCAAGCGGTGCTGTTTAACCAGCTAATGACAATCAGTTCTGTATACATACCTCCTAACTATCAACTTCACAAAAGCGAATTTCAAAATTACTTAGAGGAACTTCCTGAGCCATACATTGTTGTCGGAGATCTAAATGCACATAACACTCCATGGGGAGACTCCCGTTGCGATGGAAGAGGGCGCCTAATAGAAAACTTCCTCTATTCATCTGGTGCATGCTTGCTCAATAAGAAGGAGCCGACGTTCTATAGCGTTGCATAGAACACCTACTACTCAATTTACTTAAGCATAGTATCCAGTACTCTCATACCGTACCTCCAATGGAGCGTTATTAAGAATGCTATTGAAGTGACCACTTCCCGATAGTTCTAAATCTTACAACACAGGATGAATGCGCCCAACATTTTTCTCGATGGAAGGTTGACTCGGTGAACTGGGAACTATTCAAAGAACTTACACGTTTAGACAGAGACATTTCTCTTATTATTATTTACAATCATGTGGCTTACTTAACAAGTTTTATAATAGACGCTGCCACAAAATGCATCCAACAAACGAATGGACTCTCTAATAAACGCCGCATTCCGTGGTGGAATGCTGAATCTCAGAAGGCAAGGAAAAAACAAAACAAAGCTTGGGGGCAGCTACGTGACTGCCCAACAGCCAAAAATCTCATGAATTTTAAACAAGCAAAGTCGCAGGGCATAAGAAAACGTCTGCGAGCTAAGACAGACAGTTGGGAGAAGTATATATGCAGCATTAATTCGTACACTGATCAGAGAAAGCTCTGGAACCGGGTAAATAATCTAAAAGGCCGACCGTCTCACCTGCTACCCCTAGTTGACAAGGAGACAGCCCAAGGAGACAGGCTGGAAAATCAGGCAGACTTTCTAGGTGAGCACTTTGAACAAATCTCGAGTGCATCAAACTACACACGCACTTTCCTGCGTTTCAAACAACACGCAGAGCGACAACACCTTGAACACAAATGTGGAAATGAAGCATGCAATTTCCCATTCAGTTTAGCTGAACTTCGCGCATTTTTGAATTGTAACAACTCGGCGCCAGGAAGTGATCGCATCATCTATGAAATGATGAAACACTTACACTAAGAAACACTAAATACACTTCTATCCCTTTTCAATGCTATATGGGCAGCCGGGTGCATTCCATCTGCTTAGAAAGAAGCTATTGTTATTCCCATACTTAAACAAGGCAAGGATCCGTCTCTAGCCAGTAGTTACAGACCAATAGCTCTAACAAGCTGTCTGTGCAAGCTATTTGAAAAAAATAATAAACCGAGGCCTAATCTGTTTCCTGGAAAATAACAAAATTCTAGCCCCCTTCCAATGTGGTTTCAGAGACGGTAGATCGACAACAGACCACCTCGTTCGCATCGAGGCCAACATCAGGGATGCCTTTATACATAAACAGTCGCTTCTTTCAGTATTTTCTCACCTAGAGAAGGCATACGATACGACATGGCGTTTAGGTATCCTTCGGGACCTTTCCGCAGTGGGTGTTCATGGCAACATGTTGAACAATCGAAAGCTATCTCTCTGACCACACATTTCGTGTAAGAGTGGGCAACAGTTTGTGGACCGGTGCACCACAGGGAGGCGTGCTTAGTTGCGCACTCATGAATTCACTTCATACAGTCATTCCACGTACCATGTTTTACTCTGTATACGTCGACGATGTGCAGATAGGTTTTAGATCCTGCAATATTGCTATCTGCGAACGCCAGGTCCAGCTCGGCTTAACCCATATATGCCGAGTGTCCTATATGTAGGATGCTGAAAATTTTCCAAATAACTCGAAAACGTCTTTTTGTAATAAAGCTAGTGTGCCCACGCGGGTTTTTCTGAGGCCCTATCCTTCTCGCGTGCAAGTCTTTGTTAGCGCCGAAGCGCTCTTCGCCGCGTGCATTCAGTCGCAAAATTGTCGTTCCGCGTGACCTTCGATGAACGTCATGCCCCAGAAGAAAATGCAAGTAATATAAATTCAAATGATTATTGATGTTGTCGAAATTTCTGTCAGTTATAACTGAGTAATTGAATATGCTCTGAAAATAATATCATTGTAATATATGCAACAGTTTTTTGTTTGCGGTCGGTCAAACAGCGGTGTGCTATATGTAGGACGCTGGGCAGATCGGGGGTCGTTGTTGTGTCCCTGTGGAACGCGCGATCCGTCGCGCGCGTAGCGCTAAAGTAACGTAATAAAAGACATATGGACGTATAATAGAAACTTTTTTTCCACTTGCAGTCAGGAGATTCCGTACCGTTCATTTTACCGCAAAAGAGAACCACAAACGCTCGACGACATTCTAAACCGCATTGAAGCTGGGGAAGATGTACCGTCGACTGTGGCGATTCTTCCGCCCGTAAATCACGCGGCGGCAGTGACGGAGAAAGCAAGCGGAGATGAAGAAGGCACCATTGTATGCTCCATTAATACACTGTTTCAGCTTTGATGAAAGCATGTGCGAGTACTTCCGAAAGCATGGATGCAAGCTGTTTATGAAAGGGGAACCAATCCGGTTTGGCTGTAAATTGTGGCGCTCTTTCACTCCATTGGGCTATTTGCTTTCTGTTGAGCCCTACCAAGGGTGGTAATGTGGATGAGAAAAAGAAGCTTGGCCTAGGAGGATCTGCTATAACAGAAATGGTGTCCAGGATGATAGGAAAGCTTCACTACTCTTTTCATGTGTTCTTTGACAACTTCTCTTCAAGTCTCAAACTTGTTAGAATGTTTTCGTCAATGGGTGTCAAGTGCACAGGCACCGTGCGTGATAACCGAATAGAAAACTGTCCCATCCTCACACAGAAAGAAATGAAAAGTAAGACTCGAGGCTTCTACTATTACAGAGTCGACGCCGAATCTGAAATTATCGTATGTCGCTGGAAGGACAACAGCACAGTGACCGTCGTCTCAAATGCTCACGGGGTCGAACCAACGCAAATGGTAAAAAGATATTCAAGAGAGAACAGGTCCAAAATCACGGTGGAGGAGCCATTCTTGATATCTAGGTACAATGGCAACAGGGGAGGAGTTGATAGACTGAACCAAAATATTGTAAGTACCGCACAGCCATTAGAGGAAAGAAGTGGTATTCTTCACTCCTGACGTATCTTGTTGATGCATGTGTGAATAATGCATTCCAGTTATACAGAATGGGAACGGACAAAACAGAGCTCCTCACATTTCGAAGGACGATAGCGACGTGAGGAGTAATGGCTCCATTGCGTGGAAAAAGCATGTAATCTTTACTGGAAGCCCAAAGCCGATTTGACCGCATTGACCACACAATGATCCCTCAAGACAAGCAAACAAGGTGTGCTCATTGCCATGGGAAGACCACCACACGTGAAAAAAGCGACATCGGAGTCCATGTCAAATGCTTCAAATTAAAATAAATAGTATATGTGCCTAGTCTCCTATATGTAGGACGGCTACAAAACTACAATTCGAAAAAAAATATTTTAATAAAAGGTTGATTCTGCTTTCTGAGGTCCCAGAAGCAATTATTACGGGAAAATAAATCACTTTTTAATTTCCCCAAGTTCAGGCATATATGGGTTAAACAAGTTATTTCGATGGGCGGATGAAAACGGGTTTAAAGTGAACACGCAGAAAACTACTTGCGTGCTTTTCTCCAAGAAGAGAGGCGCAACGCCAATCCCTAGTATTTTTATTAATAGAGATGAACTCACTGTCAGCAGGGAACATAAAATCTTAGGTATTATCTTGGATTCAAAACTAACGTTTATACCACACATCAAATACCTCAGGACGAAATGCATGAAAACAATGAACCACTTTAAGCTTCTGTCCCACACCACATGGGGTAGCGACCGGAATTGCCTATTTGACCTGTACAAAAGTCATGTACGTACACGTTTAGACTATGTTGCCGTTGTGTGCCACTCTGCCACACCGTGCGCGCTGAAGATGCCAGATCAGTTTCATCATTTAGGTATCCGCCTGGCTACAGGTGCTTTCAGGACAAGTCCTATACAAATCCTATACGCAGAATCAAACGAGTGGTCACTTACCTTGCAAAGGTCATACTCTAGCCTTGCATAATTTCTGAAGGTACACGCAAACCCTGAACATCCGTGTTACGCTACCATAATAGATATGCACCACACTGTTTCGTAACCGACCCACAGCAAAGGAGCCCTTCTCACTGCGTGTGAGGAAGCTCAGTGATGAAATGGGTGTCCCACTTTTAGAACCTCGTCTAAAAGCCCCGGCAAACCTCTCACCACCATGGCAGTGGGAGCTCATAAAATGTGATACATCGTTTCTTCATGTCACAAAGCACGCTCCAGAGGCACACATCCGAATGCACTTCCTCAAACTGCAGCTAAAGTACTCATACCCGGAATTTTATGCTGACACATCGAAGTCCTATGCTGGCGTGTCTTATGCAGCCGTTGGTCCGTCTTTCTTAGAATCTGATGTCTTGCACCCGGAAACAAGTACCTTTCTCGCGAAGGCATACGCAGTAATATCGGCTGTTAAATGCATCAGGAAAACCAATCTACAGAATGCCATCATAATCACTCACTCTTTCAGTGTAGTAAAGTCCTTAATGACACTCCGCAAACACAATAACCCTGTACTCAACAAGCTTTATTCACTTCTGTGCACTGCGTACTTTTCTTGCCAGCTTATTGTGATCTGCTGGGTGCCTGGCCACAGAGGCATCGAAGGGAACATGCTGGCAGCCCAGATGGCCACATCTCTTACAGCGAAAGCTAGCAACTTGCATATCTGTCCCTGTGACAGACTTGAAGCCTTTTATCCGCAGAAAAATTAGGACATACTGGCAGCAAATGTGCGACACTGAAACGTAGAATAAGCTGCATTTAATTAAACCTCAGTTGGGTAATTGGTGACCAACAACAAAAATATGGCAAACTGAAGTAATTTTTCTCGACTTAGGATAGGCCATACCTACGGGACCCACTCTTACTTGCTGTTACGTGCTGAACCTCCCATCTTCGCTAAAGGTGGAGAGGTGCTGACCGTCCTACATGTCCTGGTAGAGTGCCGTGAATCAGAAGCTGAAAGAAAAAAGCACTTTCCTCTAGCTTACAAACAGAACGTCCCTCTTCATCTAGCAAAGTTCCTTCATGTGGACTCATTTTTCAACAGCAAAACACTTTTAAACCATTTACGTGATGTTGATTCAGTACAAGCTCTACGCCCGATAAATCCGTAGCATGACCTCTCAACAGAGGCTAGTGCTGCGATACTAGCATTTGTATGCCACGTGCCTCCACAGCCTTGCACACAAGGTTTCTGATGAGGCAGCAGTGCCACTGGAACTTACAAATTTTAGAAAATCATCCTCTCAAAACATGTTTTACGTCTCACAGGACATTTCAAAGCCATTTTCATAATTTTAATACGTTTATGTTTTCCGCACTGCACAGCGACTCTGCTTTTAGGCCCACATGTAGCCGTGTTCAATCCTTTCCACTTCACTGTTCAATGAAATATTCATAATCACTTGCATGGCACTCTTTGGCCAGACCTGGCCCTTGCGACACCAAACATCACATATCATCATCATCACCGCGACCAACACCCCACACGGAGTCTCCACACTTGTCCGAAAAAATTACCCTAATCGAACACGATCTCCACGATCGGCGAATTGAACACCATCCCGCACAGAAAACGAAAGGAAGGAATCTTTATCCTAAACATCTACAATACGCCATCTCAATGCCATAGCCGATTTCTAACCCTCTTTAAAAAGGCCCTGAACATCAAACATTTACTTGATAACAGCACCACCCGCTCATATCAACAAGATCGCCTCACCAAGCTCTTATTTACAGACAGCTTGAAGCATGACCAGGACCATGTTAAGAATACCTTGTGTCAAAAGGTCCACTCAATCTCACGGGCCATACGCGGGGATCTCCAACCCTGCCCTTGAAGAGGCTTTCAGCGTGGCAGAGATCCATGCTGCCCTGCGTAAGCTGAACAGCCGTTCGGCCCCAGGCCAATATGGTGTTACGAATAAAACACCAAGAAATCTAGATGACCCCTCGGTGAAACAACTCACCGAATACATCAACAACTGCTGCCGCCAAGGATGCATTCCTCCGACAAGGAAAACGGCCAAAGTAATTCTTATTCCCTAACCCGGCAAGCCATCTAGCCTCGCCCATCTCCAACCCATCTCGCTAATTCCATGTGTCCAAAGTCATGGAGCAAGTGCTCCTAACCCATGTGAACACTCCCCTCGAACACACATCTGCTTGCCCCCACTCGATAATTGGCTTTAGAAAGTATCTTTCCACCCAAGACGGTATGCTCCAACTTCAGCATCAAATCCTGGATGGCAAATCCCGTCACACAAAGGCGATCTTGGGCCTCGACCTCGTGTGCGCCTCCGATAACATCAAGCACTCCACCATCCGCGAACGCATCTCTTTGCTCAACCTTGGAGAACGCACTTACAACTACGTTAGAGACTTTCTATCCAATTGGAAGGTCTTCATCTCGGTCGGAGATATTCGATGGGAGGAACGCTCCCTTGGCAGCGCGGGCACACCACAAGGCTGTCATTTCCCCAGTACTGTTTAATCTGGCTATGTTTGGATTAGCACAAGAACTACAAAAACTCGGCGGCATTGAAAACACCATATATGCAGACGACATTACTATCTGGGCTGCAAAGGGCAGTGGCGGCCAAATCGAAACTGCCCTACAAGACGCCATTGATGTCGTAGAAAATTATCTTCAAGGCACGGGACTCCGATGTTACCCTGAAAAGCCGGAGCTTCTCCTATACCACCCCACAATACGTGGATGCCCCCCACTGGGCTCTATGAATAGACTCCACTACGAGGAGATCCAACTCCACCTGAGGGATGGCAGACCCATACCCGTGCTCCCTAGCATCCGCGTTCTTGGTATGACCATAGAAGCCAATGGCGCCAACTCTACGGCTGTCTCCAAGATCATTCGACAGACGGCTAATACATCCAGACTGCTGAAACGAGTGACCAACCGACGTAGGAGTATGAAGGAAGAAAGCCTCATCCGCCTTGTACAATATTTTATCATTTGTCACATTACTTACGTTGCGCCCTTTCTCAACTGGTACAAAGCTGAAAAGACTAAACTGGATATCATCATCAGAGGAGCCTATAAGCTAGCCTTAGGACTACCCAACTACACCAGCACGGCACTTCTACTACAATTAGGTATCCACATCACTCTAGACGAGTTAATTGAAGTGCAACGTCGATCGCAACTGGAGCGGCTTACCCTCACGGAAACAGACCACAGCATTCTAACCAAGCTTGATATCACTTTCCATCGCCAACATGGAGACAAACACCCAATACCACACGACATTCAGCAATGGATACACGCAGACCCTATTCCCCAAAACATGCATCCTGACCACAACAAAGAATGCAGGAAGGCACGAGCTACCTCCCTCATCAAAGCTTATGCCAACACCGTGGGCGTCACCTTCGTCGACGTAGCTGAATAAAAAGATGGACGTCGCTTTGCGGCGGTTACCACAGCAGGCGGCTTACTCCAACATGCTGCCAGCATCGTTACCCAAAATGCCGAGACGGCCGAGCAAGTGGCCATCGCCCTGGCCACTCTTGACCCAGCCTATGACACCATAGTGAGCGATTCTCGCACGGCAATCAATAGCTACATCAAGGGTCGTATTTCTCAACAATCACTCCGTGCCTTACATCAAGCCCCGCATTCATTTGAAAATCAAATCACCCTCGTCTGGATCCCAGCACGCTCCGGCGAGGTCCACCCGCACCTCACCAACCTCAACGAGGTTACACACTCCGCACCACAAGAACTAGCCAACTGTGCCGGAGATGGTGCATGTGCACCCGCATGGCGCGACTGCCTTACAAGATACAACGACCTGTTGAGGTCATTTTACCTCGCAAGAAGAATCGTTCCGACCCCTCACGGCAAGTTAAACAGAGCACAGGAAAACACCCTTCGCATGTTACAGACCAATACATACACCTCCCTCACACGATATCCCATCACATACCCCGACATCTACACAAGCCACACGTGCAAGATCTGTAAAACTCAACCACCAACACTCCCCCACATGCTATGGGAGTGCAAACATCAATACCCATACCTTAATCCCGTGACCCTCTCGTCGAGATGGCACGCCGACTTGTGAAGCTCCCGTCTCAACGACAAACTCTGGGCTACCCAGCAGGCCTACGAAGCGACGAAGAGGCAAGACCTCGACGTCCCATCGTGGGAGGCCTAGGCCCAGCCGACTAAACTGCTGGTTCTCAATAAAGTTCACTCTCTCTCTCTATCTCTTGTTTAAGAAGAAATTGGCAATTATCACGCACTTGTAATCTATCAGTTTTGTAAATATTTACCAATTATTTTTTCAGCCTATGATTATTGGTAATAGAGATACTCATTGCAGAAAGAGCTAGTATATTGTATTTAATTATAAAGGTACTACGCATTCATAGATTTTGTCTTCAGCATTTGTTCAGCCCCACAGCTGTTTCTTGAAGTCTGAAATGATGTACTCGCCTCATCTTAGCAATGTACAGTGAAATTTGTCAGTAGGTGTGTTTAAAATACTGCTGGTAGACCTGATAGTTAGGCTATTTGTTAATTATAAATATAAAACGATGATAGCGTAGGCCCATAACAGCATTGGCGTGGACTCACAACTGTGCCACGCTACACCCACGCAGCTTTACCATACAATGTGCATGTGTTCAGAAGAGCTAACTCCACCGGGAAAAGTAATGGTCACCCATGGCTTTTACTCGTTGTGTGTCATATTTTAAAAGCAGATTATTCGCCAGATGCAATTTATCCTCGCTAAATACTTAAATAAGTTATGTGAGGTGTCTTATTTTTATGTTACAAGTGCGAAGTTCTTGTGATCTTGCTTGTTTTTATTTTGTTTCCTTTGCTAGCATGAGTGATGCAGATTGCCTCGACGCATATTCTAAAAACTGTTTCTTCATCACTGAGATTCACTGAAGTTAATTTACACATAACTTTCCCAGTTACTAATATCGCAGGCTTCGAGTTTAATATTCTTATGTTTGATGTTATGTTTATCTACCAAGTCGTCTTGTGGTACTTTGAAACATATCCACCCATTGCACAATGGACACCCAAATGCTGAATATCTGTTCTTCATATCTACCTTGCTCTGATGTTTTCTTAGTTTAGCATTCGTGCATTGGCCTGTCTGCACCTGCAAAAAAGTAGCAATGTGGCTAAAGGTAAAGGTCGACGAAACGATAAAGATACCAAGCAAAAATACCAAGCTGTATGTTCAAAAGTTTGCATACGATTCGAAAAAATGTGACATCCCCCTATAGTGTGAGCGCTGCTTTCGGCAACTAATGAACTGCATACCATCTTTGCTAGAGTACACAACAAAGAAAAAAGTCGCTCTAGATAGGAGCGGCAGTGGAAAGTTCAGCAAAGAAAATGTTTTATTTCACGCACCATTAATGTGGCTTATCATCTGCTCCTGTTGTGTGGGAACGCTTACGTTGAGTAGACCAGCCTTCACACCAATGTTACCTTAAGGGACACCAGAGAAATGTAGAAATCAAAAACAGATATTCACACTTGGCTGCCTACTGTGCATTGTGTGGATGTTTCACTGTACAAAAGACTACTGGTGGTAGGTAATCACAAAGACAAAGGAATTAAAAAGTAATGTTATGTGTCAGTCAACCTTCTGTGATCTCCTGTGTCCATAGAAACCCCTTTTTTCTGTATGTGCCAAGCCATAGGGAGGCTTTACGTAAGTCAGTCATGCTTGCTAAGTTAAAAATCAGAACAAGAAAGATCACAAGAACTTTATATGAGGGACATGCAAATGTGGCACCTAATGTAGCCTAATGCATTTAGTGAGAGTAAATTGCAGCCGGTACCAAATCTGCTCTTACAGGGTGACTTGTGATGAGTAAAAGAAGCCTTTTGTCTCTTAATGCACCATGTGTATTGTATTGTTACAGCTGCATGTGTGTACCTGGGTACAGTTTAGTTATCACCTGGTCTGCTTCCTTCCTTATCCTCATCATTCATGCACTATCTTTGTCGTAACAAAATACAGCTACCTGTGCTACATATTTTGCCAGCGTACTTGCTTTATGGCAAGTCTCCTATTAGTGCTCATTGCCATCAGTGAAATTGTTGGTGTCTTAAAAACTTAGCCTTGAAAAAACATGTTTCTGTCAACTTGAATAAAATGTTTAGCTTAAATATTGCTGTATGTATTTTTTGTAATATTGTCAGTTACTTCGTTTTAATACACTGTTGCAGATTGCATGAAAGAAGAAAATTGATGCACAACTTTTTAATATGGTGTTTTCCATATCAATTTTCAACTTAAGCTAAGAAACATACATGAGTAGTGTAGGGAAAGTGCCAGCAAGAGTACCATAAGTTAAGGCAGCTGTTTTTACTGTTAAATTGGATTATCGATTGCCAACCATTTGCTGTCTGCATATTGTAATGCATAGATTGTGTAATCTAAGTTGGAATGTTGCTTTTATTGTACTTCATTATCGGGCTCTCCTTTTTGCACCAGTGTAGCCCTTCGTTATATTTTATGTGTACTTTATTTGCATAGGAGGTTAAATCCTAAGTTCTAAATAAAAATGCGCCTGAGAGAACAGTGAAATAGGTTTAGCTTATGACTTAAACCTTTTGACATATAAAATTATGATTTGTGTTGGGGTGAATTGAACTTTTGCATGAGTGACATACTATTTTCAGGTGTCAATATGGTTCAGAGCGACATTGCAGTGTCATGCACAGGCAACTGCAAGGTGCATATTGAGTGTTTTTTAACTGTTTTGGTTGGTTGGCCATTGATTTCAGTTTAATAGTAAAGAGAACTGTCGTGTGTTCATGGTGATCCTCTGCTGACTGATACATTTGACACTTCCAGAAGACGATAACAAAGACTGGTGAAATATTCACTTTTTCTTGCTAACCTTCCTTGGGCTTTTTGGCAAACTAGCTATGGATTCGTTATTATTCTATGTTGTATTTTCACAATAGTCCCTTTGCACTGTCGGCAAAAGTTTTTGACTCATTTTGAAAAGCGGCTCGACACTGCAAGCCAAGAGTCGAATGACTTACATGGATTAGTTAGTTTACTCTATTTACAAGAGTCCTGCACCACGCACTAGGGGTAACGGACACACACTAATGGAGTCATCAGACTCATCAAGAACAGTGAACACACTCCCTCAGCAGTAGTCATGTGACCCTTTATCTTGAATCGTCTGACTCATCTAGAAGAGTTAACAGACTCCCTCAGTAGTAGCCTTGCAACCCTCTTGTGAGCGTCCCGGAGTCTACTAGAAAAGAGTGTGCATTACTACTGCGTGAGGAGTTAAGTAACCACCTTGTATACATCACCAATAGTCTTAGGGTACTCTGGCGAAAAAGAGTTCGGGTGTCTCACCCAAAGTGTGTCATATATGGGGCGAGTCCAGAATCCTCGAAAAGAGTAACTGATACTCTTTATTTTTCTTAGCGCGCACGGCACACATGTAGTGGCCCCCGGGGCTTACTTCCAATGCCGCATACCCAGTGGCACATTTTCTGGTGACTCAGTGCTACATGTCGTGTGGCACATGCCGAAGTACGCATCCAAAATGTTCATTTAGTAATGGTAAACACTCTCTTGCACATACATCAGTAGACATCAGAGAACGTCATTGAAGTGCTTCACATAGCCAATATCCTGTGGGCCTCCGCAGGATATTGGGTTCCTCCGCGCATCCTCAGTGGCCTCACGGTCACACAGCCAGTAGCACATAACAAGTAACCATATAGTGTCTTACCGAGTGGTGACAGTTCCACGTGCCTAATGGCATGCATAGATCGTTACAATCACTCATGAGCAAGCTCACTAGACTATGACGGAGAAGTGACTGAGTTAATCTGAGTGTGAGGGAGCTTGGCTGAGTATAATTTCCGTCACTAGGCGTCCGATAGGGCTCGGCTCAGCAGAATTTTGATTAATATGTGTCCGAGGGGGCCCTGAGCATAAAAAAAGCTATGTTGTGAGTGAGTCTGAGGCAGCTGTGTTGATTTTTCGGACACATGCGCCAAGGCAAAGTGTAATGTGCGTGTTCTTCTCCAGACACCCGAACAACGCTTAACCCTTACACTGGCAAGATACAAATGATGTGGCCCAGAATTTTTGTGGCCTTATTTTTTATTCGTATTGGACAAATACATAGTGAATTAAATACCAGAACGCTTTTAAAAGACCTAAGCGAAATTTATTTCATCGAAAACGTTAAGCATCTCGCTAAAGATAGCTATATGGTCTAAAATTAGTCTTACGTACTTACTTTGACAAGGTCGACGGTGTTCTTGAGAGGCACCTGCATGCACATAAAAAATAAGAGCTTGCCTAAACAAACGAAATAATTTTTTGAGGGGCAAGAATATGACCACCGCGTGCGCTAAGAATTGAATGATGAAGCCTGTGAATTTTGTTGCCAAAGTAGCTGCCGCAGCTCACGATTTACATTTTTATGAATGCCACTGTGGTGCATCTGTATATATATATATATATATATATATATATATATATAAACTGAAATCCATAAGCTAATACGTATTTTGTAAGTTTGTAATAATTTACAATTTCATGTAAATGAAATGAGTGGGCACGTGGGCAACGGCGACAAGATGGCTCATCTACCTTGCCTTTACCTTTCGCAGGTTTACGCTATGCTTGCCCTGTTCGGCGTTGTACTCCTGCCGGACGTGTCAGCAAGTTCGCAACGTTTGCTTGAGCTTCGGATGCCACAAAACTTTCGACAGAAAGATGACGGCATTTTCTTGGATTTACCGCCGCTTGCGAGCCAAGGCTTCGATCGTCAGACCACATCGCCAACGTCATCAATTCTTCAAAGTGATATAAACTGGCTCCGGCAGCAAGCCACTTTCAGTGGGCACGTGGGCAACGGCGACAAGATGGCTCATCTACCTTGCCTTTACCTTTCGCAGGTTTACGCTATGCTTGCCCTGTTCGGCGTTGTACTCCTGCCGGACGTGTCAGCAAGTTCGCAACGTTTGCTTGAGCTTCGGTTGCCACAAAACTTTCGACAGAAAGATGACGGCATTTTCTTGGATTTACCGCCGCTTGCGCGCCAAGGCTTCGATCGTCAGACCACATCGCCAACGTCATCAATTCTTCAAAGTGATATAAACTGGCTCCGGCAGCAAGCCACTTTCAGTGGGCACGTGGGCAACGGCGACAAGATGGCTCATCTACCTTGCCTTTACCTTTCGCAGGTCTGTTCGCCTTATTCTTTATATACTAGGAAAAGCGATGACCCTTTTCTTCTTTTGCTCCCGTGCCCACGGGTGTGTTGTGATGTTGCCTGCGAGTGTTTTTCAATGTTTTTCTTGCTGTTAACCTGTGGTGACGTTGAAACAAACCCGGGGCCTGGTACTAGACATTCTGCGCTGTTAGAACTTGATAAACTGCCCGATGATCCAACCGAGCAGATGACCGTCCTATTTCACTTGCTGAAAGATTTACAAACGCGTGCAGTGCAGTCGGCAAAGGGTCAAAGTGAGCTTGTTACGGACGTTAAAGCCATTAAAGCTAGTCAAAAAAATATTGAAACAAAGATAGTTTCCATTGAAAAAAGGTTGGACACTCTCGAAGATAAAACTAAATCGCTTAATAATGTTCAAAGCATGACGACCGACTTGATGAGCAGTTTTTCCACTAAGAACAACTCGCTAAATGTTCGGATCGATGAATTAGAGGACAGATCACGGCGCCAAAACCTACTTTTTCGAGGCTTCCCCGATTCACGCGAAACATGGGCCGAGTCCGAGGCACGTGTAATTGACGCACTTGCCGGCCTGCTCGAAAGCCCAATAGATAACGTAGTCGAACGTGCTCATCGCCTAGGGCGCTTTGAACCTAACAAAACCCGACCAATCATGGTTAAATTTTCAAATGACAAAATAAAAGAAGCAGTGCTTTTTAGGCGTATTGGGCTCAAAGAAAAGGGCATCACCGTCAGCGAGGATTTCTCACCCGCCACGCGTATCATTAGAAGTAAATTAATTGATTTCGCTAAAAAACAACCTGGAGCGCCACTTTTTCAGCTTCGTTACAAGAAGCTCCTGATTAACAAAAAAGAGTACGTGTACAACGCCACTGATGACACTGTGGTAGAGCATGCGCAAAATGCGGTATCACAAAACCGTCATGCGAGTAACACGCCACGTGCAAATGAATAGGAAATCGAGAGGGGCAGCGGGCGCGATTCTTCTCCGCTTCATGTCTTCTTTTGTAACATACAGAGTATTAATAATAAACATGACCTTCTAAATTCAGCTATCGATACCTGTAATGCTGACGTAATAGTACTCACCGAGACATGGCTGCACCCACAAATAAATGACAGTGAACTACTCTTGGGAAACTTCTCTCTTTTTCGTTGTGACCGCGCCACGCGGAAAGGCGGCGGTGTATTCTTAGGAATATCCGACATATTTCCTTCTCAGCGGATTCCAGTTTGTAGTGAACTTGAAACTGTTTGGGTGCTTATTGAAGTTAAAGAACAAAAACTAATTTTTGGAGCTTGTTATCGCCCACCTACATTTTCCGCCAGCTTTGTAAGCGAACTACATGATGTCACTAACTTGGTTTTGTCACGATATCCCACACTACCTTTGTTTCTCCTGGGCGATTTTAATATCCCTAATCTCGCATGGGATTGCGATACGCCCACCATGAATCCTTCGTCCACGCTTGCAAATGAGTTTCTTGAAATGT
This sequence comes from Dermacentor silvarum, assembly GCF_013339745.2. Taxonomy (NCBI): domain Eukaryota; kingdom Metazoa; phylum Arthropoda; class Arachnida; order Ixodida; family Ixodidae; genus Dermacentor; species Dermacentor silvarum. Next base: position 143,696,715 of record NC_051158.1, read on the forward strand.
GTAGTGTTTTTTCCTTTTCGCAACTCGTCAAAGAGCCCACCAGGACAACACTTTCTACTTCCAATACCCTCGATTTAATACTCACCACCCGTCCCGATCTTGCTTCCGATATTGCTGTACTGCCGGGTTTGAGCGATCATTCCATCTTAACTTTTGAAATCAAGTTATCGCGGCCTAAAGACAAAAACAAAAGCAAAACTATTCGTGATTTCAAACATGCAAACTTTGACGCAATCAACAGGGACTTGTGCGGGTTTGTCGACGCGTTTCTGATCGACTTCGACAATCGTAGCGTTCAAGACAGCTGGGATTTATTTACGGACCAAGTTAAAGCCTTACTTGATAAATATGTACCCACTCGCTCTATAATTTCAAACAAATCGGCGCCGTGGTACAACAACCACATAAAACGTTTGTCAAACAAAAAGAAACGTGCCTACAGATCCGCCAAACGTTGTCCTTGTGACTATCATTGGAATGCGCATAGACTCGCTTCTGATGAACATGTATCTGCACTCCGTTGCGCAAAACAGCATTTTTTGGAAATCACTCTCCCATCCATGCTCGCAACCGACACTAAAAAGTTCTGGCGCGTCATAAATCCGAGGGACGATAACGTTATTAGCCTGGTGGATAACGCGGGAGACATCATACCCTCTGATCAGTGCGCATCTGTGCTTAACGATGTTTTTGTTTCTAATTTTTCATCAGTGACAAGTGTTTCGCCACCACTTACACACTGCCATTATTCAATTTCAATGTGTCCGATTATAGTAGACCCGTGTGGCGTAGAACATCTGATTAATAAATTGAAACTTTCTTCTTCTCCTGGTTGTGACGCGGTTAGCCCGAAGTTTTTGAAGAGCACGAGCGAGTGTAGTGCTATTATATTAGCGAAAATCTTTCAACAGTCACTTGACACGGGTTCTATTCCTGCGGAATGGAAGATCGGAAAGGTGATTCCACTTCATAAAACAGGCAGTAGGCAGTCTCCACTTAACTATCGTCCCATTTCGCTCACTAGTATTCCATGCAAACTTCTTGAACATATCTTATTTTCCAATCTTGCTAACTTTCTCGAATCTAATTCCTTCTTCACGCACTCTCAACATGGCTTTCGCAAAACCTATTCATGCGAAACACAGCTAATATCGTTTACACATCAGCTTCATGCCATTCTTGATCGTTCTTCTCTTGCGGACTGTGTTTTTCTAGATTTTTCTAAAGCATTTGATAAGGTATGTCATAATTTACTAATGTATAAATTGCATAAACTTAACCTTGATCCCCAGTTACTTACTTGGCTTGAGTGTTTCCTTTCGAGTCGTTCTCAGTTCGTTTCTGCCAACAGCGTTGACTCTCCCTCTAATGTGGTTTCCTCGGGCGTGCCACAAGGCTCTGTCCTTGGACCGCTACTATTTCTTATCTATATTAACGACTTACCTTCTTGTATTACATCTCATATTCATCTCTTTGCTGACGACTGCGTAATATTTCGAGAAGTAACTAGTAACCATGATACAGCCATTCTTCAATCTGATCTTAATGCTATCAGTTCGTGGTGCAATACATGGCGCATGGAATTAAACATAAGCAAATGCAAGTCAATGCGAGTATCCCGACGTAACAACACCCTACCAGCCTATCACATCAATAACACCCCACTGGATTGTGTATCATCTTATAAATACCTTGGTGTTCACGTCTCATCTGACCTTACCTGGAAGACGCATATTGCGCACGTAATAGGCAACACTAACAGATCGTTAGGTTATCTCCGACGCAATTTTTCACGTGCGCCGCAGTCTCTCAAACTTATGCTCTACAAAACTCTTATCCGGCCTAAACTTGAATACGCCGCCTCAGTTTGGGATCCTAGTCAGAGTAACTTAACATATTCAGTAGAAATGGTGCAGAACAATTCCACAAGATTCATATTCTCCAATTATAACAGAACCGCCAGCATCACCACAATGAAATCTAACCTACAGTTAGCATCCTTAGCATCACGGCGTAAACATTTGCGGCTCTCTCTTTTTCATAAGATATATCATCACCCTGTGTTACGAAAGGAGCTTCTTTCGGCACCACATTACATATCTTCCCGGCTCGATCACCAACATAAAGTTGGTATTCCATCTTGTAGATCCGACTCCTTCTTACACTCATTCATCCCACGGACATCTGATGATTGGAATCACCTTCCCGCCACTGTTGCCTCCATAAATGATACTAACCGTTTTAAACAAACTTTACGCGACATTTCGGTTTGAGTATTCTGTTTTCCCGTTGTTTATACGTATTGTTTGAATGTTTTTCTTGCCAGGATTTGTGCACTCGTGATTATTTATGTTACTTATGCATCTTGGTTTACACTGTCTGTGTGCGTTGACGTAACTAGTTTGAATAATTAGAAATAATATTTGATGTACTCTGGTTTGTTATCTGCTAAAATTATATAAGTATACTAACATATTTTTGGTTGTTTGCTGTTGCTGTTATGCATAACTGATGTTCAACTAATTACCCACTCCCCTCTGTAATGCCATTGGCCCTGAGGGTATAATAAATAAATAAATAAATAAATAAATAAATAAATAAATAAATAAATAAATAAATAAATAAGGTCAAAATTATTGTTGAGCTGTCAGTTAAAGGGTTCACAACGTCTTGTTCTACGCCGAGTGGCTGGTCCATTTAAACAAACGCAAATTTTAGAGCATATCTGTTAAGGGCTCAGTCTCCGATGGTCGAGTCCGCGTGAAGAACAAAAATTAACCGGCTCGAGCATTTTACAGCGAAACTGTTAAGGGTTCACTCTTCTGTAGTCGCGTTAGGATGTAGAAAAAAAATGTCACAGTTTCGCCCTAAGGGCGAAGCAATGAATGCGATAGCAACACAGCAATGTCATACGAAGTAAGGTGAGCGGCTTTGGTAGCAATATGAATTGTAGTAAACATGAGCTGATTAAGTAAGCAGGTGTGCTGCGGCGTAAGTAGACCGACATGAAGAGAGACTCGATGACCACGAGAAGGCGCGTGTGAAACGGTGGTGTTGATGAGAAGCGCTTCCCGTGGGCAGCGCGCGTGCGAAGGGACACACCTGTAGCGCTGCACTGCCGATCCGGGCAGCATTACATGTGTAGCGTGCGTTGGAAAATGTGGCCCGACTATTACTAACTGAATGAACAAGCATGGTGTGAGCGCGCACAAACAAACATGAATAGATCACACTGAATGACTGCAGACAACGACTGTCAAAACGCTGGCAGCAAGCGCGTATATACGCCGCAGCAGCGGGCGAAGGTACGTGCGGTCTATCGCTTCAACAGAAACTGAGCGGCGAACGCATAGTGCATAAAGGTCAGAGTCGTGTGGAGATAAGAGACGGTGCGGCGAGCGACGAGCGCGGTTGTTGGCAGAGGAAAAGTGCGCCCCCCCCCCCCCCCCCCCCCCGCTCCTTCCGGCGCTGGCTTCCCGCTTCCTTGCTTGCGCGTGGGAGAGATAAGAGACCGTGCGGTCGAGCGACGAGCGCGGTTGTTGGCACAGTAGAAGTGCCCCCCGTCCCCCCCCCCCCCCCCCCCCCCCGCTCCCTCTGGCGCTGGCTTCCCGCTTCGTTGCTTGCGCGTGGGAGATTGAGTGCGTTCGCTCTCCGTGATAGCGCGCGTCCCAGCACGCTTCCGCTCGGGCATACGGCGCGCGGTGAAGATTATATCTATACGGAACCTCACGGTGACGGCGACGGCAGAAATCCGGTTGAAGTGTCCATATAATTGCTATCGCAATAAAGAAAAACTCTCATTGGCCGTGTGCTGTATGTGCGCGTAAAAGCGCGCGAGGGCGAGGGAACGCGCGCTTTCACGGCGAGCGAATGCGCAGCGGAGAGCAAACACGACTTCCCCTGCAGTGGAAGGGGAGTGGTGGGCGAGGAGGGCATCGAGGTACCCTATACCTGGCGTCAACTTTCTGTGGCAGTGCAGCGAAGGCTACGTGGGCGGAGCCTATGCACATGTAAGCCAGTAGTCCGAACCTTTTGCTCGAGGTTTCGGTTTTCGGTTGCACCAGCGCTTTCCGCAAATGGGCGTTTTTTTATGATTGCTTGGGGGCGTGCATATGGTGGATATATATTAGCCGTGTTAAGGCACTCTAAATATTAATCATACATGTATCGCATCATACTTATGAAAAGCTGATACTTAAAAAACTTAAAATACTCAATACTTAAAAACGCTCAACCTTGCGCTCGGCCACGCTACGCTTGAAACAGCGAAGCTGGGCGATCGTAGCCCAGAATTTTCCGGAAGTGCGCGCGAACGTTTCATCTTATTACTTATGATGATACTCATTTCTTTTCGCGCGTCTCGGACTTACGGCCGTAACTGCGCGTTGCGTATTGCAGCTTCCAACACCGACACCGTGTTGAAATGCCGACAACGCGTTCAAACCGACCCGCCCCGTGAATGCGTCTCTCTCTCGCTCTGATGGCGAGCAAAACCTCTTCACCTCGCAGAGCACGAGCGTGGGAACGCGCCAGCTGTGGACGACGACGACGCTGGAACACAATCATATGTTTTGCATAATTGCATGCTCTGCTGGTGTATAGCCTAATGTTCAAAAAAATTTCACAGTTTCGCTCTAAGGGCGAAGCAATGAATGCGATAGCAACACAGCAATGTCATACGAAGTAAGGTGAGCGGCTTTGGTAGCAATATGAATTGTAGTAAACATGAGCTGATTAAGTAAGCAGGTGTGCTGCGGCGTAAGTAGACCGACATGAAGAGAGACTCGATGACCACGAGAAGGCGCGTGTGAAACGGTGGTGTTGATGAGAAGCGCTTCCCGTGGGCAGCGCGCGTGCGAAGGGACACACCTGTAGCACTGCACTGCCGATCCGGGCAGCATTACATGTGTAGCGTGCGTTGGAAAATGTGGCCCGACTATTACTAACTGAATGAACAAGCGTGGTGTGAGCGCGCACAAACAAACATCAATAGATCACACTGAATGACTGCAGACAACGACTGTCAAAACGCTGGCAGCAAGCGCGTATATACGCCGCAGCAGCGGGCGAAGGTACGTGCGGTCTATCGCTTCAACAGAAACTGAGCGGCGAACGCATAGTGCATAAAGGTCAGAGCCGTGTGGAGATAAGAGACCGTGCGGTCGAGCGACGAACGCGGTTGTTGACACAGTAGAAGTGCCCCCCCCCCCCCCCCCCCCGCTCCCTCCGGCGCTGGCTTCCCGCTTCGTTGCTTGCGCGTGGGAGATTGAGTGCGTTCGCTCTCCGTGATAGCACGCGTCCCAGCACGCTTCCGCTCGGGCATACGGCGCGCGGTGAAGATTTTATCTATACGGAACCTCACGGTGACGGCGACGACGACGGCGATGGCTACGGCGACGGCGACGGCGACGCCGACGGCAGAAATCCGGTTGAAGTGTCCATATAATTGCTATCGCAATAAAAAAAGTGGCTGGATAGCCTAGTGGTTTCCACGCTTGCCTTGGGACCGACTGTACGCGGGTTCGAATCCTGCCTCGGCACGAAAGTGCATTTTCTTCTATTTATTTGTTGCTTCTTGATACGAACCACAAATTACGGCAGGTTTAAACAGCTTCCCTGATAAAATTGGTTAACTCGAGAGCCATCTTAAACTTTAAGAAATCGCCGTTGTAGCTACATACGGACTCAATTTCAGTTACTCTTCTGCAAAATACACTATTTCTGTAACTTCTGGAAAATGGCTCGACTATGCGCTTTGCCGCGCATTCTATATATACAGTACGCGGCATGGTATATACAGGGCGTCCCAGCTATCATGCAGCACGATTGAAAAAAAAAAAAAGAGGAACGGCGTTACGCGAAGCACACCTAGAGAGTATTGTTTCCAGTGCAGTGGAGTAGCCGCCAGTACTTTTTTCGTTACTGAGATTTAATTAATTAATTGTAATTAATTGTCTAACTCGAGAAGTACTGTCCTAATTATCAAAGTGTCAATGAGAAACTTATAGAGCAACATTAAAGACTCCTGATACAGCTTTCTTTTGCTCAATATGTGCTACATAAAAGTCTTTTTCCGAGCATGAAAGAAGCCCGAGAATACACGCAAAGTGCCTCGAGCGGCCAGTCGTGCAGCAATTCTGCGTGTTTTCGCGGGCTTCTTTCACACTAGGAAAAACATTTATGTACCACGTATTGAGTTCCGGTTCCGGCATTGGTGTCTGCGGATGGAAGACGCGGCCGTTCGCGCTTCGGTGACTTCAAGGTGCCCCACTTTACGTCGCGCTGAGAAGACGGAGGGCGTCCGTGCCGAGCGGTTGGGCTTCACATCGGCTCCGTGTTAGCGAAATCCTCACGGCGAATATTGTCATCGCAGCGCTCGGAAATCGGCAGCACCATGTCAAGCTCGGCATGAGGGACCAGTAGAGACCAGCTTCAGTCAGGTGGGCCAATTTTCGGCTTTCTACGGACCTTGGACATTTCCCACGAAGAGCCGGCGCGAAGCCGAAGGCTGAGCGCAGTCGCTGCGCAGTTGCCGGCCAGGCAGCAGGTGCAGTCGCCAGGAGTCCCGTGCGCGGGTACGGCCCAGAAACTATGCAGATCCAACAAGTGCAAACTGTAACAACACCAGTGTTTGATAAGACCACTGAATACATAATCCATAAGAAGACGGCAGTTTGTGCGAGCGTGGGGCCAACTTCCCCCGCTGAACAACGGGCATCGCTTCGCTATGGGAACGGTGCAGGTAACAACAGAACCGGGCCTGCTACCGGAGAGCCGGAAGGACCGAAGCGCTGGAAGCCGGGCGGAGGACGCCATCGCAGTGATGAAACCTAGAGATGTGTGCAACCTCACTCAATACAAGGGCAGCAACTTGATCGGGAAAGCCATATATGCAGCTGCTGGACTCCCGCGCGCGTCTCAGGTACTCTCTACCTGGCCGGCGTGGAAACAAAACATCGTATTCATTGGAATACTAGAGGCGCAGCATATACAGTCAGTCCTGGCAGTAACGCACGTACTGTTAGGCGGCCGCAAGTGCGCTGTGCATACATACCTCAAAGCGACGGATGACATGTGCCGTAGGGTAATTCAAGTAGACCCTGCCACCAGTGGCCAAGCCAGAAATTTTGTTCAGAGGGGGGGGGGGGGGGGGGGCTCAGGTTGCAGCGCGGCCTCCACCTCAACGACTTTGTCGAGGTATCAACTACATGAATAATAACTGCATTGCCAATCCCATTGTATATTAGATGCTGCGAACGAATTATTGAATGCTACGCACTGTCCAGTAAAATATGTATTTTTTCATAAAAGGATACATTCGTGTGTCCCAAAAATTGTGGCAGAAATAACTGATATCAATGCTGCCGCGTTTTTTGTGTATTTAATAAGTAAAGAAAATATCAGATGAACTTTAGAACTATATCAGTTCGAAACCAGCAAAGCAGTGCATGCAGCGGATATGGAAAAACGTAAAGGCCATGAAATGAATAAGTTGAGGACAAATATTCAATCAATGTTTGTCATTCAAGAACCTTGTTAACATTTTTTTCCCATATGCATACGGCCAGAAAAAAAAAAACCCAATGACGCTGTCCCTCGTTGCAATTGATTGCGCTGAAGCAGCTGTTACCGGTCGTCTATTGTAATTACACCAAGATTATACTCGCAACAGTGAGTACAAATAAAAAGTAGGAGTTCTGCAAATTATACATTAAAAATGCAAAGATAGAATGGAATATACAAATGCGAAGATACAACTCGCTAAAGGGCAAGAAAGAGTCGCTGGAAACAAAGTTCACTGCTTGTATGCACAAAACCTCGCAACAAGATATTCAAATATACTTCTAAGTCTCCAATAAATGTACGTATTTAAGCAAACGTCGCTGTATATAATGCGTCAAACAAGACAAATAAACATGTTGCGCAGTCACAGATAGTAAACTTTGCGCACAGAAAGACAGATGATCTAGGCAAGAACAAAACTATGAGCGCAGAAATCGTCATATGTAGCTCGGGCCATGCGGTGGTCGCGACAGCGCCGCGTGGGTAGAATAATAGAGGATTAATGCAGAAATTAGTACGAAAATGTGTAATTTAACTGCCTGCAAAGCGGCGACAAATATTCTGCACCCAAAATTAAGGAAGGGTATTGCTTCGTTTAAAAACTAAAAAGGAAAGAAAATGACAAACGAAAGCCACAGATGATGCGGCAAGTTGAAGTACCCAATATCTGAGTATGTTTTTGGCGAACGCCGCGTGGGCCGGGCTTTCAATGAGCAAGGTCGGTCAAAATTTGTTATTGATATCCTTGTAATTTTCGTATTCGCACGATAATTTTGATCATGATGCTAACTGCTAGAATAAACGGCTAAAATTTCAGCGGCTTTAAAAGCTAACGAGCAGTCATACGTTTTCATAAATACGAGCTTATGGACCTGAAGGAACAGAGCTTTTTACTTGCATTGATTTTTGCTGCTTCGCTATCTAAAGGACAAACTTCTCTCGGCAGGGAAGTTGAGCGAAGCGGTCAATGTCTTCGAACACGTTGATGCCGACGTCTCTGTGGGTTTATAGAAGAGCCAGCCTAACCATGCGTTCCAGAGACATCGTAGAGCGGAAGTAGTTTTTTAGTAAACTCTTGTCAAAAATATTCTCTCTGCGCTGGCAGTGGTCACTGGAAGGGTGACTAGAATCTGTAGCAGTTTGTACACATTTACATAGAACCTTCAATCGCCATAAGATAGGGCATCTATTACGGTGCTAAAACCTAAAACACTCCCTCGATGTCGTTGGCATCCTTGTTTAGAATGTTTAGGTACCTTGCACAAACAGTAGGCTGTTCGATTCCAGCGATGTCCGTCGTTTCGCCAGGAAGTATGAAGAAGCAGCCTGCTTTTGCAACTAGACTTTCTTTGATAATTTCACCACAAATTTCTAGAATTTGGTTTTGTGCATCTGGGCTTAAATACAAGGCACTACTGGGGCAACTTTATAAATGGTTCTTCAGATATGTATCTCCACAATCAGCTCGCATGCGAAGAAGCGCTCTAAAAATAGCTGTATTTTCAGCGGAGCCTATGCTTAAATTCATAGGGCCACTGTCCCTGTGGCCATGGAGAGCCAGACCTTGTCGCCCGCAAAAAGAATTTCCTCAATAATAGGCCATTTACTTTGCCTGCCCTGGTTCAGCTGATCGATCACATTGGGCACGCTTCCTGAAATTGTTTGGAGAAAATTATCAGCTGCTAGCTCACAGTCACGGTGATATTTAGTATTTTCATGTGTGTGCAAGATTGCGAGCGCGTGCTTTCTTTTCTGGAACGGCTTGGAGACGACGGTTCCAGTGCACGCATGTTATGTTGGCCCAAGTTTATAAGAGCATTAACCCCATAAAGTTCCAGAATTGAAAAACTAAAGCACGTCTTTAGAAATGTCAGTGCACCTTTCGCATCAAAAGTTTATGAGAACTTTATACCCATAAAGTTTCGGAATGGAAATCCATGCGCTCCGTAGATTCTGCGGCCGCTGCGAGATGCCGCAACGCGCCCGCTCGCTATCGGAGAGCCCTTGAAAGTGTTTGCTCAGACGGGGCTCCTTGCGTTACGTGACTCTTGGTGCAAGGGCGTTGCCACGAAATCCAGCCCGAGTTCGCAATGTTCGTGCGGAAATGTCTTTTCCAGCGTGAAAAACACATTGTAGACCAAATCCAGAATGATTCCCGGCGTCGGTGGTAGTTTTGCTCGGCGGTGCATGCCGGCACGAAAAATTTCTGGGGCGGGCGGCTGAAGCCCCATCATTCCCCCCCCCCCTGGCTACGCCCCTGCCGGCAACCACCGAAGCCAATATAACCGAAGCGATATACTCGCCGGATGCACCGATTGTAGGGGTGCATCCGGCGAGTGCAAACTGCGCAACTCAAATGCAGCACTGCTTACATTCGAAGGTAGAAAAGTGCCATACACCATCTTCTACTGGGGTGAGGCAGTTCCTGTGCGCCTCTACCGAAAGACTACACCAGCGTGCACCCACTGTGGCACAGTGGGCCATCGGACGGACGTATGCCCTAATCCGCATGTCGCCCGCTGCCTAACTTGTGGAACGCTAAATCCAGAGGCCGGACACGAGGCACGCCAAGTGCAGTGTGTTAAACGGTCCGCACCTCATGGGATCCACCGAGTGCGAGTGGAAATACCGGTGAGCCATTGGCGGTCAACGAGAACGAAGCCAGATCAGGAACGCCAACATCTCCAACAATCAAGGACAACAGAACATCAAACCGCGTCCACACTGAACATCACCATCACTTGGGAGGGCCGGCAAGGCGGAACTAGCCGATACACCCGGTACGCTCTCCAAGACAGCAGCGGACAACCACCGGCACTAGGCCAAGGAAAGCAGTCGTCCAGCAGCCCGGGATCTCACGCCAGGCAGAAGAGAAGACAAGACCCTATTGCAAAACCCAGTATCCAGTGCCCAGTGCCATGCCTGATTATGGGCCCAGTGTCGGGCGCTGGATGCTGGGACGGTGGCAAGGCGCGGCATACTGGGAGGCTCTGGGCGCGAGGTAATAGTGCGAAATGCAGCTCTAGAGCAAGAAATACGTGGTGCCTGGCTACCTTATATATTTTCTCAAATACAGAAAGAAACAGAGAATGTTGAAATGCAATAAAAAAGAAAACAAAAGTAAAACAAAAAAAAGCATTCACGAGGATTTGAACCTCCGACCTACAGATCCCAATCTCAGTATCTTACCTTTACGCCACGCCGATTCGTGATTACCAATTCATATTTTGCCATGTCAACGCGCAGACACAGTTGTAGCTTTGCACAGACGTCTCGCACAGACATGGTAGATGCGATATCGCCTTCAACTAAAACTTACGCCTCTATCAGAACGAAAAGGTTATTGTCCGTATTGCATAGTATGCCTGGAAGTGCTGCAACACTGATTTGCTTTTGCGATTGGTATAATAACTACGAAAAAAGCCTTAAATGAACCGCCGACCCGGAATGTTGTACGGGCCATCACTGCCGATTTTGACAGTCGTTTCGTATTCATCGCGCAAAGGTAATGCAACATTTTCATAGCTCGACAATGCTTTTCAATCGACACGTATGTTTAGGCACATATCTCCGTAAGAGAAGCGCTCGGTTAATGCGGCTGACAGCCTTCGGCGACCGCACATATAGGTACGTTTATAACACGTCATATCGGCACTCATCGCTTGTGCTAACACTGTACACACGAAAGAATGGTCTGTTTAAAAACACCGATGGGAAAGGTGAACTACAGAGTGATTTATCCTCGTTAGACTTGTTGATTCCTCTGCCCAGACGGGCCGATAGAGTGTAGACGAACTCGGCGGGTACTGTAGGCTTAACCTTCGGTTGAAGCGAACGATCTCGGTGTGGGTACCTGGCAAATGCAAAAATGGTTGTATTTGAGCTTCAGAACCTTTTAACTATTATTTTTAGTACAGCAGGGAAAGTGGAAGCGCACGAATAACCGCAGCTTCGTTGTCGGTGCGATAATATCAATCAGCGGCAGGATTTCTGAGGTCCGTTCGAACGCGTCTGAACGGCTGCTCGGTTTCGTGTCGACTGTGCAACACTGCGACAACTCACAGTCATCGATTGCATACAAACTACTAGAAAACGAGGCGTTATCTGCGTTTGCGTAATTTCGTTCACGAATACAGCTATCCGCACAGTCATATACACAGGGTGCTCAAAATTTATCATTACGAATTTTTTTTTTAAATCGCCTGAGGCAGGTATCATACTTCTTATCATTGAGCTGGGTTATTCGAAGAGGCGGACGTTATTAGCACGAGGAATCAAAACACACATTAAATTACTTAACAAATAATCACCTATTATCTTCTTAGTTAATTCACGACACAGTTTTTTACGAATTGTAGTCGGTGAGCTTGTCAGGCGTTTACACGTGGAATGAATTTAAAATATGACACAAGTTTGGATATCATCATCATCATCATCTGCCTATATTCATGTTCACCGCAGGATGAAGGCTTCTCCTTGCGATCTCCAATTACCCCTATCTTGCACTAGGTTATTCCAACTTGTGCCTGCAAATCTTCTAACTTCATCACTCCACCTTGTTTTCTGCCGTCCTCGACTGCGCTTCCCTTCTCTTGGTATCCAATCTGTAACTCTATTGGTCCACCGGTCATCCATCCTACGCATTACATGGCCTGCCCAGCCCATTTTTTTCTCCTAATGTCAATTAGGATATCGGCTATCCCCGATTACTCTCTGATCCATCCACACCTCTCTTCTTGTATTTTATTGTTAGGCCTAGCATTTTACTGCTATAGCAATTATACGGACACTCTAGGCGGATTTCTGCTGTTGGCGTCGCCGTGGGGTTCCGTATAAAGTCCAAGGGCGATACAATCACCGCGCGCCGTATGCTGTATGTGCGAGTGAAAGTGCTCGGGACGCGCGTTTTCACGGAAAGCGCACGCATGGCGGAGAGCGAACGCGATGTCTTCCGTCGTGCGATAGGCCGTGTGGGTGTGGGAGAAAAGGAGGGGAGGCGACGTTTAGCTGCGGCACTAAATGCGTATGTTGAGCCCGGGCGCAAGGAGAACTGGCGACTCAATCTCCCATTGTACTTTGCGCGCCTAGAGCAGTCGAGGCGTGGTCGCACGCACAGTATGTTGAAGGCGATCCCTACACGGCTCTTCGTACGCGCTGTGCATTCGCCGCTCAGTTTTAGTTGAAGCGATAGACTGCACGAACCTTCGCTTGAGGTTACCGTCACGCTTGCGCACGCCAGCGTTTTGACAGTGGTCGTCTGCGGTCATCGAGTGTGTTCTATTCATGTTTGCTTTTTGCGCGCTGACACCGTGCTTGCTGAATAAGTTAGTAAGCGAATGTGTCCAGGTTTTTGCAGCCGATAAAACTACTGTAGCTCCATATAGCTTTGTACTTATTATCAATCGCAATTGATGCTTCGTCTTTCGGGTGAAGCTGCGACATTCTTTTTTCGTTCCATCGCTCTTTGGGTGGTCCTTAACTTGTTTTCGAGCTTCTTAGTTAACCTTCAAGCTTCTGCCCCATATCGTTACCACCGGTGGAATGCAATGATTGTTCACTTTTTTTTTTCAATAAGCTACAGTCAAGAATAGGCAATGCCTGCCGTATGCACTCCAACCCAATTTTATTCTTCTGTAAATTTCATTCTCATGATTAGGGTCCCATGAGTGTCATTGACCTAGATAAACGTACTCATTTACAGATTCTAGAGGCTGACTAGTAATCCTGAATTCTCGTTCCCTTGCCAAGCTGTTGAACATTATCTTTGTCTTCTTCCTAATATTGTTGGGAGATATTCAATTAAGTTTGGAGATATGTGTAATCAAACTCGCCGTAAAAATGCACTGTTGTTGCGCTTACTTTAAAATGCGAAGCATTTCTTGACGAACATTTGCTACTTTGACAGGATCTATCTATCCAGCCGCGTAGGTCTTTGTACTCTCATGATCATTCCGTTAACTTGGTATGTACCCAAATTGGCATACTATGACAAGAATATGTGACGAACATAAATGATATGTCATGAAATGAATGTCATGACATGCCTGTCACATAGGTCATGAAACAGCCGCCTTGCTCTCACGGTCGTTTCGTTAACTTGGTAGGTACCAAAATTGGAATAGTATGACAGGAGTGTATGACGAGCATAATTGATAGGTCATGACATGAAAGTCAAGGCATGCGTGTCATGTAGGTCATGACAATGACATAGCGAAAAAGATTAACGCTCAAAAACCACTGAAATGGGTTCGGACATGGGTACTAAGGGAATGAAACACTAAAGGATGCTGGTAGACGCCATAGTCATGAACATGACTCAGCAAAAACGACATTGACCCAGCGAAAAAAAGATTAACACCCCAAAACCACTGGATAGGATACGGACCTGGGCACTAAGTGAAGGAAACACTAAAGCATGCTGGTAGAACTAATAGCCATGAGAATGACAGAGCAAAAGTGACATTGACTCAGCGAAAAAATTTTAACACTGAAAAGCCACGGAAATTGGTTCTGACGTGGGTACTAAGTGAAGGAAACACTAAATAATGATGGTAGAAGTCATAGTCATGAACATTACTGAGCAAAAACGACAATAATTCAGCGAAAAAAGATTAACACTCTGAAGTGAGCCTACCTGAGCCGAACGTAGCTGTATTGCAAATATCGGAAGCTTCATTGCTTTGCACATGCTATCTCATTTTCAGCTCTCCACCTGCCAAGCGCAACTGACGTGGCCACTAGCAAGCGTGGCGATAGCTGCAGTGATGATGAGGTTATTGGAACGAAGGGAAGAAAGGAATCAAGGCGTGGTTAAAAATGTATATTGAGATGCTCAGCGTCTCGAAAGTGCAGTGGATTTTGAGGGACGCTGTGATGGAAATATCTGGATTTTGTGACCATCTCGAGTTTTTTACCGGGCGCACATAGAATGACACAAGTGGTTTTGCATAGTATTTACGCTGGAATGCGACACTGAAACGAGGAAAGATATGAAGAAAAAAATGTTCGAAAATTTTTCATCAGAATCTGTCATACGAGTAAATATTTCGTTTCAAATATTCTTGCTGTACTAAAACCACAAATGTTAATTTTGTTTCTCTTTCACAATTCATTTGTTTGTTCTTGGTGAACCGTACCAACCAGTGATTTTCGCGCAAGACTTGGTGAGACTATGCAAACCAGCTAATATGTCGTGCGGAATGGCATTGCTACTTGAACGCGGTGGTTTCATTCGAGTTCAATTTTTTTTTTTTTATTTCTTTGTGTGTTTGTTCAAAGTGTGGCGTGCGCTTCACTTCAAGTTTGCATGGCTTAGCGCACGGCATTTATTGGCGATAGGTGCGAGTGCAGGTTTTTTTTTAATCATGCAAGTTCACGCCGCGGCATCCGACGCGCAGTCTCTCGTCGTGACGATAAATGCGGAACGCTCCGCGAAGAAACGTCGTGATATGTTCGTTCCATCTTCGTAACACAGGCTCTGAGTGTCCGAGGGGAAGCAAAATTAGTAAGTGAAATGTTTTCCAAATGATAATGTGGGGCAGTGTTATCTTGTCTGATAACTTTTGAACAAGAATATAGATGGTGCCGCATGGAAGTGCGAATGATTCTGTAAAAACGTTTTGCCTATGTTGCCATACATTACGACTGTGTGCTGGCCATTACTTTCCATCCATTCAACATTTGTTTTGTTTGGTCTGGTATATTGGTTGCATTATTCTCGATGAATAAATGTGAAGTTGGTTTTGAAACCTCTGTGGCACTGTCATTTGTTTCCATCCTATTCACTCACCTTCCTAAGGAACATACTGCAGCAATTTTCTTCATTAACAGCCTAATTATGATCACATTAACACGTTGATGCTTCAGCTGAGGCGAGTTGCATGCTCGCCTCAGCCTCAAAATAAATATAGCTGCTAGCGTAGCGGTCTAAATGCCGGACGCAGAAGAAATTCAAACATTCGCGCCAAGCAGCATAAAATCTTGACGTCAATGCCATTTCCGGTTGTGGCGTCACTTATATATATATTGTTTAAATTTTGCTGTTAGTTGTCTCCCCGATACGTTGATGGCGACGGTTGCAAGGAGCCGCCATTTTCTTGACATGTGGGCTTCTATGGAAGCTACGCTACCAGATTACCAGGTGAGACATGCACCACGTACATTGAAGAAGTTTTAAAGCTCTGCAAGGTAGTCAGTGCCCGCATGTCCGAAGAAGATAAAGTAGGACATTTGCTGAATGGAGTGGCTGAGGACGTGTACAATTTCCTCATCGGTAAAGAAAGCCTAAGTTCTGTGTCCGACGTCATTCGGCATTGCAGAACCTTTGAAACGCTGAAGATGCGTCGGATTACGCCAAAGTTTGGTCGGTTGGCAAACGTTACGACGGTTGCCAGTGTGGACACGAGCCCTTGCCTCGCCCTTCCTTCGACCATCCGACAGATTGTCCGCGAGGAACTTTCCCGCCGCGAAGAGATGTCGCGTCCAACAGCTAACCACCATGACAGGTACACGTCGCGTGAGGCTATGACTGCGCCACATTTGGCCCCTTGGCAACCAATGGTTAGCGCAGCGGCCGTAGAGTACAGTGCGGCCCCACAGTCTCGGATGACAACACGCTCTCCGACTCCGCGCTATGACCGACGCGCTCAGCACACGCCTTCTCGACGCCCGATGTATCGTCATGACACACGCCATGAACCAGCCCACTACACGAGGAAAAATGACAATGTTCGGTTCATCGACGAACAACCAAGGTTTCGACCTCCCCCGGTATGTTACTCTTGCGGTGTCCAGGGTCATATCTCTCGGTTTTTGCAACCAGCGTATGACCACGTGGTATGGCCAGCCCTCAGAGTTTTCACGGCCCTCCGAACGGCCCCATGGTGTCCCGTGGCCAGCACACACATCGTCTGGAGGACGAGTTGGGCCGCGCACACACATCGTCTGGAGACGAGTATTGGCCGCGCAGCTCCCGGAATCGCTCCCCGGCATCTGACAGGAGTTTGACGCCCCCACCGCGTCCTCGTGCTTCCCGTTCTCCCTCACCACTGCGTCGCACCACGTCCCCTTCGTCACCGGAAAACTAGCTAGCGCGGCCGATGGAGGTGAGGTCGCTGGAGATGTGCTACTGACAGAAATACCTCCTGTGTTGATGCTGAAAAACAAAGTGCGCGTTTTTGTGGATAATGTGCCTGTGATGGCTCTGGTGGACACAGGCGCAACAATTTCTGTTATGAGTATCTCTTTTAAAGACGTGTTAGGGCGAAAAGTTATGTTCAGATGGGACGAAGCTTCAAGGTTCTGTGGAGTGAGTGGCGAGCCGTTGCGACCTATTGGTGTGTGTAGTGCTGACGTGGATTTGGGAGGCCATGTTATTACGACAGAGTTTGTGATTATTCCTCGGTCGACCCATGATGTTATTCTTGGCATGGACTTCTTGCGGGAGTGTGGTGCCACTGTTGACTGCCGCACAGGGAAGGTATTCATAAGTGGTAGGATGACGTCAGCCCTCCTGGAAAACCCTGTAGATCACGAAACAACACTGTGTGTTTTTGGCGATACGGTCGTACCTGCATCATCTACCGTTTGTGTTCCCGTTGTCTGTTGCGGCGCCGATTCTGACAGTTTCGATGCTACCGTAGAGCCGATGCACATGAACTGTCTGAAGAAGAATGTGTTGGTTCCACATTGTGTGGTGTCGATCGAAGGCGGACGCGCTGGCTTGTGGATCGTAAACTGTTCTGCGGAGTCCGTGATACTACCAGATGGCTTGAAATTAGCCTTCGTCCGGGAACACGCGTATTTATCTGTGGCTGAAGCTTACAGAAGTACCGGCAAAATCCTGATGGCCACAGTTCGGAAACGGCCCTTTTGTCCATGATAAATAAATCTCTCAGCACGAGTAAACGCCGAACGTTAGTGAGTGTGCTTTAGAAGCGCGTCTCGGTATTCGACTTTGCGCAGAAGGACAGAATACCTGCAATCCCCGCGTCACGAACCCACCATACCATCAACACGGGATCAGCAAATCCGATTAGACAAAAGCCATATCGCGTTTCACCATCACAGCGCCAGATTATCAACGACCAAGTGCATGAAATGATGAAAAAAAGGAGTCATACAAGAGTCAGCGAGTCCTGGGCAGCTCCAGTGATTTTTGTTAAAAAGAAAGATGGATCTTGGAGATTTTGCGTCGACTATCGCCGATTGAATACTATAACAAAAAAGGACGTGTACCCACTCCCACGTATTGATGACGCAATCAACTGCCTTCATTCTGCCTCTTACTTTTCCTCAGTAGACTTAACTGTCCGGCTATTGGCAAATTCCAATGCACCCTGAAGACAAGGAAAAGACTGCCTTTGTAACCTCTGCCGGCCTCTTTGAATTTAATGTGATGCCATTTGGACTGTGCAGCGCTCCGACAACTTTCGAGAGATTTATGGACACTATTCTGCGCGGCTTGAAGTGGAACATCTGCATGTGCTACCTCGACGACGTCGTCATCTTTGGCCGCACCTTAAGCGAACACAACTCGCGTCTGGATATCGTCCTGAACTGCATCAGAAACGCTGGCCTAGTTTTAAACTCAAAGAAATGCCACTTTGGAGACCGCCAAACCCTTGTGCTTGGGCACCTCGTCGATAAGGACGTCATCCGCCCTGATCCCCAGAAGACAGCCGCCGTTGAAGCGTTTAGTGCACCACGCTCTGTCAAGGAGCTCCGCAGTTGTCTGGGGCTTTGTTCCTACTTCCGCCGCTTTATCCCTAAGTTTGCCGGCGTCGCGTATCCGCTGACATGTCTGCTACGACAGGACATCCCCTTTGAGTGGACTCCGGAGTGCGATTCTTCTTTTCGTCAGTTGAAGTTTCTGCTGACGTGACCTGTTCTTACACACTTCAGTCCTTCAGCTCCTACGTAACTCCATACGGATGCCAGTGGCACAGGTATTGGTGCCGTCCTAGTTCAACGCCACGGTGACCGCGAACACGTGATCGCATATGCAAGTCGCTCATTAAGTAGGCCCGAGCAGAATTACACTGTCACGGAACAAGAATGCCTCGCGGTAATATTTGCTGTTCAGCGGTTTCGTTCTTACCTGTATGGACGCCCCTTCAGAGTTGTCACCGACCACCACTCATTAGGTTGGCTTGTAAATCTTCGTGACCCTTGTGGCCGCCTTGTACGCTGGGCGCTCCGACTACAAGAATATAGCTTCAGCGTCTCTTATAAGAGTGGTCGACGACACGCTGACGCGGACTGCCTCTCGCGTATGCCACTTAGCACTACGGACTGTGACGCCGACGACTTCGATCACCTTGTGGCTTCTGTATCGCCGAATTTTCTAGACCTCGACTGTTTCAAAGCCGAACAACGAAAAGATGCTAAATTAACACCTCTCTTCACCGCCACGACCGCCTCTACTACAGCAAACAATTTCTGTGTACGTGATGGACTCCTATATAACAAGAACTTTTCCAGCACTGGCGCACGTTTTCTTCTAGTGGTGCCGGAGAGTCTTCGCATAGCGATTCTGAGTGCTATCCACGATGACCCTACGTCTGGCCATTTTGGTTCGGCGAGGACACTCTAACGGATTCAGGAACGCTTTTATTGGCCTAGAATGCGACAGTCTGTTAAGACGTATGTGGCCAGCTGCATGCAGTGTCAGCGCCACAAACGTCTATCTAATGCTCCAGCTGGTCTCCTGCAGCCGATCCCGCCTCCAAGCACGCCTTTCCAACAAGTGGGAATTGACTTCGTGGAACCTTTTCCGAAATCAGCCAAGGGAAATCGATGGATAATTGTTTGCGTCGACTACCTCAAACGCTACTGCGAGACGGCGGCCATGCCCTCAGCAACTGCCACTGACGTTGCAACGTTCCTGCTGCAATATGTCATCCTGCGACATGGTCCGCCTCGCGTGATCATCAGCGACCGTGGACGACAATTCACAGCAGATGTCGTGAAGGAGCTGCTTCGTTTGTGTGAATGCCACTTGCGTCACTCGACACCATACCATCCACAAACGAATGGCCTTACGGAGCGCACCAACCGAACAATTATAAACATGCTATCTATGTATGTTTCATCCGACCACAAGAACTGGGATGACGTACTGCCTTTTATCACGTACGCGTTCAATACCGCCAAGCACGAGACTACCGGCTATAGCCCTTTCTTCCTGCTGTACGCAGGGCCATCCCGGTACACGATCGACACTATTTTCCCTTTCTGTGGTCACGAAAACCCCACCGTCGCCGAGAACCTCTGCCTTGCCGAAGAGGTGCGCCGTATTGCTCGTTTACGCACTTTGGCATCGCAGGACAGATCAAAAGCACGCTACGACATTCGCCACCGTCCAGTGACCTATCGCCCTGGTGATGTAGTGTGGCTGTGGACTCCTGCACGGAAACGCGGGTTATGCCAAAAGCTTTTGGCCACTTACGATGGACCGTTTGTTATTCTTAACAGACTCACAGAGGTCACTTATACCATAGCGCGCCTCACAGCGAGTGGTAGAAGAGCTGCCAAGACCCAAGTGGTTCACGTCGCCCGGTTGAAATTGTTCACGTCAAGGCCACTAGATTGACTCGCCCGGCGGGCTTCGTCTGCGACGAGAGGAATGTTGCACGCACGCTTGAGTGAGAAGAACGATGACCGGTGAACGTGCTTGCGGTCCCGGGTTAGAAGAGAAGAGGACGACGCTGAGTTGATCAACCAGCTGGCCGCTCTTGCGCTCACCTTCGCGACCTACAATAAACGGCCCCTTCATCTGTTAGGGTGATAAACGGTCTCCTTCGCGCGTAACAATATGTTTATGGTATTTGAGCAAAATGAGTAAGATGTCAGCCATGCGAGTGCTTGCTCTTTACTTCTTGTTGCAGATTGAGGTCTCATTTCTTTCTCGCGAGGTTCTACATCTAGCGTCTACTTCTAGTAACTAGGTGAGTGCTTTTCAAGTATGCCAGACGTGAAATATAGTGAAGTTCACTCTTGAATTGAAATCATTTTTCAGTGCCTGATGCGGATTCACCAGCTAGCAGCCGATGGTTCTCCTAGGCCCCCTCATCGTCGCTGTCTTGCAGCTCCGGCTCCTCTGCCTTCAAAGCAATGTTGTGGAGAGCAGTGCAAGCTGTCACAACTGTGGCTGCATGCTTAGGCGTATATAGTAGGGTCCGGTACCGGAACCGGAACCTTGCACCGGAACCGGAAGGCACCGGAACCTTGCCTTCAAGACGCGAATGCCTCTTTCCACAACATTCCTCATGGAGGCATGGGCCCGGTTGTAGTGCACCTCCGGCGTGTGGGTGCCTGGGTGGCCTGGCACACGTGTTAGCAGCCATGGCTCAAGAGGGTAGCCCGAGTCTCCTGCATGTTGGAAACATGATACCTGTGTAATATACTTCACTGACTGCAACATGTCTGCAGTACTCACCAAGCAGGCTTTCGCCACGTCGAAGGTTAGGGGTGAGGCGTCCTAAGTGTGGCGCGTGCCTCCAGACGTACGAAGTGTGGCGGGATCCGCGGAAGCGGGGATCGATGTCCGCGATGTGCATGTTGGCATCGCACACCTGCAGGGCAGAACAAAAGGGTGAAAATGGTTTAGAATAATGCTGATGAGTAATGAAATGAGAATAATGCTGGTGGCCCAGATGCTGATGATATCACCATCTGGGCCACCAGTGGCCCAGATGGTGATATCATCAGCATAAAGCGCATGCCTAGTGGCTCAGATGGTGAAATACAAGACGCACTACAAGCAGCAGCCGATGTCGCCCAGAAATATGCACGAGCAGGGGGACTTACGTGCGCAGCTCAAAAGTCAGAACTGCTATAGTAAAAAAACTTTAAAGGAAACATCACCTACCACCTGGCATCACGGTGACTATCGAGGGTGAACCTGTAAATAAGGTGAACAAATTGCGCTTGCTAGGACTCCATGTTCAAGTCAATGCGAAAGCGACATATACCCTGACGCTACTGAAGAAACAGAATAATCGAATAGTGCACATGATCCGGCGGGTCACGAACCGCCGCCAAGGCCTAAAGGAATCCGACGTCATGTGCATCATACACGCTTGAATCGCAAGCCGCATTACTTATCACGCACCTTACCACCGACTCATCCAAAACCAAACGAACCAGCTAGACACACTCATACGAACAGCGGTGAAAACGGCGACAGGCCTTCCTATCTACACCTCAACAGCCAGAATATAACAGCTTGGTTTGCATAACACCATTGCCGATATAACCGAAGCCCAGAAAGTCGGTCAGATCGAACGACTGAAACGTACAGCGACAGGAAGGCACGTACTCAGACAATTACGTTACCCAACATCAGAGTTTGCCCCACGAGAGCCTCTGACAATCGCCCCAAACATCAATGAAACATAACAGTGGCCCCCACACCTCGGAATATGCACCCCCAACACCATAAAGGTAGGCGCGCTGCACGTGCAATGGCACTGCACCAAGCATACGGCAACGACCTCGACACCTTCTATACAAACGCCGCGTGCTACCCCGACATTACAGCCAAAGAGGTAGCGGTGGCCGACTGGAGGGGCGAAGCACTATTATCAGCCACAATACGCCCTGGCAACTGCACGGAAGCGGAAGAACGTGCCATAGCCCTCGCCATCAGTGCTCAACCCGCAGATAAGATCATACATATTCTTACAGATTCCCAGCAAGCATGTCGAAACTACGCACAAGGACTTATTTCAGCGATTGCTCATAAAATTCTACACATGAATATTCCACTAGTTCACCTAGTCTGGACACCTGGGCATGCGTCTCTCCCTGGCAAACAGCGCGTTCATGCGACAGCCCGCGGCCTAACTCTCCAGGCACCGGTGGAAGACCAGTCCAACCCAGACAAAGTGGAAACGATACCGCTTGCATACACGCATATATTACAACACCACAGACTATCCCGTAGAACATTCCCTCCACCAGACGTGAAGCTAAACCGTGCAGATGCAGCCGCTTGGCGCCAGCTCCAAACTAATACGTTCCCCAGCCTTGCTCTCCACCACACTTCTTACCCTAGCCAGTACCCCTTTCTGTGGTGCTCACCCAAACCTCTACCATTCTACGTGGGGATGCTCCAAACCACTCGGCATACCTAGAATACCCAGTTCCTCCCCATCCCAGTGGGAAGCCGCTTTTTCCAGCACAGCCTTCAACGACCAGCGATGCCTGATCGACCGGGCCAGCCGGATAGCAGCAGCAAATGGGGCCCTGGACTGAGGGCTCCACCCTCTCGTACTTCGTTTCAAAACATCAAATAAACTTTTCTACTCTTACTAATAGAAGGAAAACGGTAGAATCTGATGTTGGGATATTCAGGCCTTCTTGCTCCTGGCAGC
The DNA here is from genome assembly GCF_013339745.2 of Dermacentor silvarum. NCBI lineage: Eukaryota > Metazoa > Arthropoda > Arachnida > Ixodida > Ixodidae > Dermacentor > Dermacentor silvarum. The sequence goes on from NC_051158.1 coordinate 143,719,655, forward strand.
TCACGACGCAGCACTAACGACGGTGACACTTTTTCGCGGCTGAGCTAGGTCTCTCCGGTTCGGCGTTGCCCATTCCCTCTGCTTCCAGGATTACGTCCCACGGCACACGGAGAGTCTGTTTTCGTTAAACTAGGCTGCGGCCAGCCTGCAGCGTTGTCGGCGTGGTCTCTGAAAAGTGACGAGCCTTTTCGCACCCGCAACAGGGCCACAAAAAGTGCGAATCGGTGTAAAACTCATGCTTGAAACGTGCTTCGCCACAGCCAGGGCTCGATACTACCCAAGCTGGTACTAGCCACATATAAATTCTATCGCCTCCAGCAGGCGTCGCTACTATACCTCAAACTCTAGCGCAAGACGCCCATAGCCATGGAAAAGGAGAGCGAAATTGCTGCTCAGCAGCGCCGAAGAGCGGAGAAGCTTAACTCATTGGATCCCGAAGTAGTTGCCTGGCAATTAGCGGTTGAGCGTAGCAAGAATGAGCAGAAGAAGGCTAAACGTGCTGCGGAGACACCGGAGCAAAGGGAGGAACGTCTAGCAAAGCGGCGTCGCCAGGAGGCTGAGCGACGTGCCCGACCATCTCAGCAGCAGCAACAACAAGACGCCGTCGATGACGTCAAGGCTCGCCGATTGGCTTACTATACAGTGAAACTTAGCGAAAGCACCAGTGAGAGTCGGACCTTCGAGACGGACTTCGTAAACAATCCGCTTGAATATGCGTGCGACGTGCGTGAAAGACTGGCACATGAAAGACTTGACGCCGGTAAGTAGTGCCATGCGTGAAAAGTTTAGCGGCACCGCCTGAGTGGGGTGAAACCGTGGCGCGGGTTATCTCATTGGGTTTCTGCTTAACGTAACTTTCTCGTTAAGCAGAAGATTCCACTCTTTAGCGTTACCAATGGGTATCGTTACCCGCCCATGCCACCAGGTTTACCAGTGCTGAACGATGTGGCGGAACGTTTACTTTCACCATGGATTCCCTTCGTTCAGATCCATCGTCTAATGAACTGGACAAATGGTCAGTTTAACTTTAAGGGACCCGTGGTGAACGTGCCGGTAGACACGGACGAGATGCTAAAGCAGCTGCCTCGCTGCTTGGAATAAACCTTAGCTCACGCAACGTATATCCTGGCTTAGCCGAGCTAAGCCACTGCTAATTTTTATTGCGATAGCGATTATATGGACACTCCAAAGCAGATTTCTGCCGTCGGCGTCGCCGTCGCCGTCGCCGTGAGGTTCCGTATGACGTCAATGGAGATGCAATCGTCGCCACGCGCCGCCGAACGCTGTATGTGCGAGTGAAAGGGCGCGAGGGACGCGCGCTTTCACGGGGAGTGAACCCACGGCGGAGAACAAACGCGCGTTCTTCGCCCTGCACAGGGTAGGGCAAAATTTTTTGGGAAATTCGATTTTTGGTTTTTCACTGTTTTGGATTGCTCAGGCCTTCCTTAACAATATCCAGTGCCCCACATGTTTTTCCGCGTTTTGATTGAGCCAAAAGACCAGGTTTTCGAAACCAAGTGACGAGCGGCCACGCCCCCTTTTTTCACCTAGCACAACCTAGCAATCGCTCATGGTTTCTTCGAAACGTAAATTTCGTGGAAATCATGAAAGAAGAGTGCATTGGGCACGTACAAAAGAGAATGGGTGCCAGCTAAGAAAGTTGAAGAAAGAAAGCAAGGGCACAAAGCTCTGATGGCAAACGTCTGTCAGGACGGGGGCGGTTGACTGACACTTGCACCAACAAAATACAAATCTATTATGGCTTAGCCATAAGAAGAAACACTGGAGACTTAGAAAGCATGTGGAAAGCTGTTTGGGCAACATATTTTCACATCTTGGCTACGGATATCGACCGAAGTCACGAGCTCTATGCTGTCCAAAAGATGCCGGCCCTTGGTGTCCATACAACAAGGTTCAATTGAAACAGGAGCCTTTTGTGCCCAAAGAATACTTGCCTGCACTCCTTCATGCCATTAAGCCAATATTCCAACAGTTAGCTCACCCTGACCTGCTGAAAAAGTGCTTACACGGCAAGACACAAAATGCTAATGAGTCATTTAACCATGTCGTGTGGGAGCGTGCACCGAAAATTTCTTCCTCGGAATGGAGATGCTCAAAAATGCCACCTTTGATGCTGTGCTCACCAATGAAGGTTGCATGGCAAGAGTTAACATCCTGAAGGCATTTAGCATATCACCAGGGCGTAACACTGTGATGTGGTTGGGCGAAGTGGACAGTCGTCGACTGTATTTTGCCAAGAGAGAGGCCGAAAACATGACAAAACAAGCCAGGGAAACAAAAAAACAAGCAAAGAAGCGAAACGCTGACCCTCGAAATGACTATATGGCTTGTGGCTATTAGAGAAATGGTTCAGTGCATCTTGTTTTTGAAAGAAAATGAAGTGAACATGTTTTTCGGCTTTGACCCTCAATATCTCGAAATAATTTTTTTGCTACATGTTGATTTTTAGCCAGCATAAAGAAGACACCTATGCACAGCTACTGAACTAGAATGGTACACATGCAGTCAACACTTAAGTTTCTCTGAATGGTTTTCTTTGAAAAAGAAAAAACAAAAACTGGCTGTGTTGGCAAAAAAATTTCGACACTGTTGATCTTCGACAAATAACCTTAGTTCTACTTCCACTGCAAGACGACATGATCGCGAATCAAATCAAACAAACCCGAATGCGCTACACGGAGTAGTTCCTGAGAAAATGGGTCTCATATAAGGCTCAAAATACATGGGAGGTATAGGACCTACCCTGTGCCCTTAAGGGCTGCAGAAGTAGGCGTCTCTTTCCTCCTTTACAATCACCATATAGCGACACCACGGACCCGAGCACACGAGGGTTGGACCCTCCCACGTTTAACCGTGTGTGGCTTAGCCGTGTCCGGGGAAAAGGGGATCCTGGCGGTTGAGCCGATGCTGAGTGCTTGGACCTTTATGGCCCCTCGGCGGAGACAACACACCCCTTTGGCCTCGGCTTCACGTAGACGGCGCCCCCGGACTGACCCACCCGGGGGAAATCGGTGGTTGCCTTTTCCTATCCTCCTATCCAACCTTCGTATTTCCCTCTTATTTTTCATCTGTCCTGTCTTCTCCTCTCTTCTATATTCCTTCCGATCTTCTTGCCAGCGAGGGTTAACCCTGTGTGAGTAGCCTGCCTAGGTTATTTCATATTCGGTTATAGTGGTGACGTACAGCTGGCGTCTGCAGGGCCTATGTTTACAGGCACTGCAGCATCCCCTAGTAGGACTCCATGGTGGGTGGCTGGCAGTTCTGCCGAAACATGAATATTTGCATGGCTAATTCTTTTCCCTGCGCTTTCTGATCGTCCTCCAAAAAAGAGGGCGCACCGAAGAAGGTTTTAAATTTTTTGGCCGACAAGTTGAAAACTTTCCACGCTACCACGTGGTACACAGTGAGAAAACTGAAAAGACCGTGAGAGTGATCTCACCCTTTATCGTTGCAAAGACTCTGGCAGAGACTATAGGACCAGGTTACAAGGCGATAAGGATGGCCAGCGGTGACCTCCTCCTGGAACTCCGCGATAAGAAACAGCATGATAAACTACAGAATCTAGTGTCGTTTGGAGACTTTCCTGTGACTGTGACCCCGCACCGCACAATGAACACCACCCGCGGTGTTATTTCTGATGACGACCTGTTGGAGCTCACCGAAGATGAACTTTTGGAAGGATTCAAAGAACAAAATGTTTTGACTGTAAAACGAATCAAGATGAGGCGCGATGGCAAGGAACTAAAGACAAAACATATAATCCTTACTTTTGGTTCTAGTGTTCTACCCGAGACCATTGAAGCCGGATACATTATATTACGTGTCAGGCCACACGTGCCAAACCCTCTTCGATGCTTCAAATGCCAAAGATTCGGCCACAGTTCGCAGAACTGCCGAGGCCGTCAGACTTGTGCGAAAGGCAGTGCAACTGAGCATCTCTCTGAATCATGCGAAAACTCTCTCCACTGTGTGAACTGTGACGGGGAGCACGCCGCATACTCACGGTCGTGCCCATCCTGGAAAAAAGAAAAAGAAATTGTAACAATTAAAGTAAAGGAAAATCTAACGTTCAAGGAGGCACGCAGGCGGGTATCCTATCTGCCAAAGAAAAATCTTTGCCGAAGTGGCGCGTCAGGGGGTAGCGTCGCAACAGGCTTCCGGCGGCTGTCCGGCCCACACACAGTGAGCCGGCAGTGACGCCACCCGCCCCCCCCCCCCCCCCCCCGGCGGCTGCAGCTCGCGCTGCTCCGCCAACTCACAAGAAGGGGCCATCGACCTCCGGGCTGGTGGCCTCAAGGGCCTCGTCCCTCGAAACGAGGCCTTCCCGTCAAACCAACCGCTCGCAAGAACGCGCGTCCAGCGCCTCGCAAGAGGCGATGGACACAAAAACCTGCCAGACAGCGCCGCAAGCGCCAAAGGAGCCGCGAGAATCTCGCGATGGCTCCAAAATAGAAAAAGCCCGCATCACAGGCCCCGACAAGGGCTCTGTAAGTTAAATTAGTCTCTTTTAAACACACAGCACAAAAAACACTTCCAGCATGAATACACAAATAATACAACAGAACGTCAGAGGACTCCTACACAACCTCGATGACGTCAAAGAAATCCTACACAGGTTTAATCCTAAGGTGCTGTGTGTTCAAGAGACACACCTTAAATCTACACAATCAAACTTTCTCCGGCAATACGCCATTTTTCGTAAAGACCGCGATGACACAGTCGTGTCTTCCGGTGGTGTATCTATTGTAGTCGATAGAGGTATTGCCTGCCGGGAATTAAAACTTCGTACGCCCCTAGAGGCAGTTGCTGTCCGAGGGGTGTTGTTTGACAAGCTGATCACTATCAGCTCTATATACATCCCTCCCAATTATCAACTACATAAAACTGAATTTCAAAACTACATAAATGAACTTCCGGAGCCATACATAGTTCTCGGAGATTTCAACGCACATAACACCTTGTGGGGAGACTCGCGTTGTGATGGAAGAGGTCGCCTAATTGAAAACTTTCTTTTTTCCTCAGGAGCATGTTTACTTAATAAGAAAGAGCCAACGTACTACAGCGTGGCGCATAATTCATACTCCTCCATAGATTTGAGTATCGTGTCGAGTACACTAATTCCGTACCTGCAGTGGTCCGTTCTGAAGAACCCCTTTGGGAGCGACCACTTTCCAATTATACTAAGCTTAACAAAACAAGACGGTTGCTCGCCACATGTTCCCCGATGGAAGGTTGACTCTGCTAACTGACAACTTTTTAAAGGAATAACATATTTAGGCCGGGTTGACATTGCCTCTCTTAACATAGACGATGCTGTGGCGTATATAACAGGTTTTATCACTGACGCTGCAGAACGGTGCATACAACAAACTAATGGACTAGCTAATAAGCGTCGCCTACCTTGGTGGAACGAGGAATGCCAAAAAGCACGTAAAAAGCAAAACAAGGCCTGGGGATTGTTTCGCAACTCCCCAACAGCCGAAAACTTGATTAATTTTAAACAAGCAAAATCGCAGGGCAGGAGAACGCGCAGACGTGCTAAAAGAGAGAGCTGGGAAAAGTACATCTCCAGCATAAATTCGTACACCGATGAAACGAAAGTCTGGAATAGGGTAAATAAATTAATAGGCTCGGGATTCACATCCCCTACCCTTAGTAAATAGCCAAGGTGATAGCCTGGAAGACCAGGCGGAAAGTCTAGGCAAACACTTCGAATATGTATCGAGTGAATCGCACTATACACAATCTTTCCTGAAGTTCAAAGAACGCAAAGAGCGACAGCCCCTTAATCGCAAAGGTTCATCAAATGAGGCTTACAACCGACCATTCAGCTTAGCCGAACTTAAAGCATCTCTCGCTTGTTGAAACAACTCGGCGCCAGGTGGCGACCGTATCATCTACGAAATGATTAGGTACTTACACCCCGAAACAGTGACAACACTCCTCTTTCTCTTTAATGCCATGTGGGCGGCTGGATATATTCTTTCCTTGTGGAAAGAAGCCATAGTCATCCCGATTCTTAAACAAGGCAAGGACCCGTCTTTAGCTAGCAGCTACAGGCCAATAGCGCTAATAAGCTGTCTGTGCAAGTTGTATGAAAAAATGATAAACCGGCGCCTAATCTGTTTCCTAGAAAATGACAAAATACTAGACCCCTTCCAGTGTGGCTTCCGAGAAGGTAGGTCATTAATAGACCACCTTGTTAGCATCGAGGCAAACATCAGAGATGCGTTTATACATAAACAGTTTTTACTTTCGGTCTTTCTAGATCTATAGAAAGCGTACGACACGACATGGCGCTTCGGGATTCTGCGAGATCTTTCCGCGATTGGGGTCCGTGGAAATATGTTAAACACAGTCGAAAGCTACTTCTCCAACCGGACCTTTCGCGTAAGAGTGGGCAATGTTTTATCTAGAACATTCACCCAGGAGGCTGGCGTGCCACAAGGGGGTGTGCTTAGTTGCACACTCTTTATTGTAAAAATGAACTCCCTGTATACAGTTATTCCACGCAGCATGTTTTATTCTGTGTATGTTGATGATGTACAGATAGGTTTCAAATCATGCAACATTGCTATCTGCGAACGACAGGTACAGCCTGGATTAAACAAACTCTCTAAATGGGCTGATGTAAATGGATTTATAATAAATGCAAAGAAAAGTACGTGCATACTTTTCTCAAAAAAAAAGAGGCATGACACCAGTGCGAAATCTCACGATTAATCAAGAGGAACTATCCGTGAGCAGTGAACATAAATTCCTGGGAATAATTCTAGACTCGAAGCTTACCTTTATCCCCCATCTTAAATATTTGAAGGCAAGGTGTCTGAAGACGATGAACATTTTAAAAATTTTGTCACGCGCAACATGGGGTAGTGACCGAAAAGGCCTACTGAACTTGTACAACAGTCTTGTCCGCTCACGCCTTGATTACGGAGCTATAATTTATAATTCCGCAACGCCAAGTGCATTAAGAATTCTAGACCCCGTTCACCATCTGGGCATCCGCCTCGCGACCGGTGCTTTCCGAACAAGTCCGATCCAGAGCCTCTACGTAGAGTCGAATCAGTGGTCACTTCATCTTCAGCGTTCATATAATAGTTTTACATATTTTCTTAGAGTACACGCGAACATTGACCATCCCTCTTATTCAACCATAAACGACATGACCACTGCCACACTCTTCCAAAATCGACCGGCATCGAGAAAACCGTTCTCTTTGAGTGTGAGGAATCTTAGTGAGGAAATGGGTGTTCCGTTGCTTGAACACTGTCTTATGGCTCCAGCGAAACTGTTACCGCCGTGGCAGTGGCAGCTCATAGAGTGTGACACATCATTCGTGGAGGTCACTAAGCACGCACCAGAGGCACATATCAAAATGCATTTCCTTGAACTCCAGTGCAAGTACACATGCACAGTTTTATACAGACGCTTCTAAGTCACGTGATGGGGTGTCGTATGCAGCCGTCGGCCCATCCTTCTCGAAATCCGGTGTACTCCACCCGGAAGCAAGTATCTTTACGGCTGAGGCCTATGCACTATTGTCAGCTGTGAGTCATATAAGGAAATCTAAACTTCAAAAATCAATCATATTTACAGACTCTCTAAGTGTCGTAAACGCTTTAAAGTCACCCTGTAAACCGAAAAATCCTATACTCATTAAGCTCTATTCCGTACTGTGTAGAGCGTATGTATCTAACCAGCATATCATTATATGCTGGGTGCCTGGCCATAGAAGCATTGAGGGTAATGTGCTAGCTGACCGAATGGCTACGTCAATAACATCGCACCCTACTAATCCTACAGCTGCTGTTTCTGCAACAGATTTGAATTATTTCTTGCGTAAGAAATTGCGAAGCCATTGGCAACGTCTGTGGGATGCAGAAACAAATAATAAGCTTCACTTGATTAAGCCACAGTTAGGTTTCTGGCCCTCCGCAACGAGAACACGGCGAACTGATGTCCTGTTCTGTCGTCTCAGAATAGGTCATACATTTGGCACCCATAGTTTTTTGTTGACCGGGGATGAACCACCAACCTGTGGTAGATGTGGTGAGAGGCTTACCGTCCTCCTCGTTCTCCTGGAGTGTCGGGATGCCGAAGCAGATAGAAAAAAACATTTCCCTTTAGCTTACCGCTATCATGTCCCTCTGCATCCCAGTATGTTTTTTGGTGAGGAACCGCTGTTTACCACTAAAGCAGTCCTCGCTTTCTTAAACGACGTGGTGCTGCATGTTATAAGCCCAATAAATTCATAGCGCATCCTCTCTCCAGAGGATGCTGCTGGGATAGTAGTTTTGTATAAGCACATGCCTCCAGGCCCTTGTGGTTCAAGGGCTCTGTTTAGGCAGTAGTGCTTCTTTCCAGCTACATCTTAAATATTTTAAATATCGTGTGTCATTCTTTCTCAGTGCATTCTTCATTTCATAGTACACCTCATCAGTCATTGCCACGATTTTAGTGCATGTATATTTTACGCATTTTACAGCGATTATTTTTAGGCCCCTTTACAGCCACACTTCATCTACTTCTCAGAATTCATCGCTCCACTGCACACTCACAAACACTGGCATGGCGATCTTTGGCCATAACTAGCCCTTGCGCCATAAAACACCACACGTCATCACAATCACCATATATGCAGAGCAAACGCGCCTTCTTCCGACGCACGAAAGGCCGTGAGGGGGAGGGAAGGGAGGCGACGTTTATCTGCGGCACCAAGTGCCTAATAATATCAGAGGCTCCGGCAACAGTCACCAACGCCGCACGCATTTTGTGCGAACGCGGGCAAAACGCCGATGGCGTCGACAACAGTTCTGCGTGTGGCCGGTGGTGCTGCATGTCCAAGTTTATACAGCTGATAAAGCTACTATCATTACTCCGTATAGCTCTCTACAAATTTGCTATCGCAATTGATGCTTCGCGTTTCAGGTGAAACTGCGACTTTTTTAACAACGGAGCTGTTTACGCCTCCCGTAATTTGTGCCGCCTGTGACTGCGTTGCCTAGCAACCACCTCACGGAGTGTCGCGCGCTATGTCCTTGAGAGAGAAAGATAAAATTAGAGGGAGAGAGAGTGCGCGCGTCGTGCGCTATGCTAGGGAGAGAGAGAGATAGAAAATGATAGCGAGAGACAGCGCGCATAACGTGCTATGCTCGGGAGAGAAAAATAGAAAATGAGAGCGAGAGAGAGTGGGTGCATCGCGTGTTATGCTCGGGAGAGAGAAAGAGAAAATGAGAGCGAGAGAGAGAGAAACAAATTGTAGCAGCACCAAAAAGGCAACGCGCAGAGGTGCTGCCGACGCGATCCGCGCTTCTCCGCTTTCCCGCATTAGCGTCGAACGCTCGCGCTGTCCGTGACTGCAGCAGGCGCCTCTGGCCATAGCCTCCTATATTTTTAGTGGCGAAGCTCCTTAGGGTGTGGGTTTGTCCCTCCTATGTAGTATGTAGTAGTAGTAGTAGTCGTCGTAGTAGTAGTAGGTAGCCACGTCTACTTTTATGAGAAAAAAAATTCCGAAAGTTGTGTCCGTAGCGGAATCGAACCAGGGACCCCTCGCTTCCGAACGCGCTGCGCTAACCACTACGCCACGAAGCGCACATGGACACACGCACCACGATGGCAATAAATACCCAACGTTAACAAAAGACTGCGCGTTTCTAACGCGTTTGTGCTAGCGCGTTAGGCCCGTGTAAGAAGCTGGTGTAAGACGCTGTGGCCTCTCCGCCTTACCCCCGTATTCATAAACGATGATGGCATCGGCAAACGCGGTCCACGTTCCGGCATGTGTAAACGGCTGCGTAAGATGCTGTGGCCTCTCCCCCTTACTATAGTCGGGTACAACTTTAGAAGACAGGAGGAGGCCCCGCCCAGTTGACCGAAGCGCAGCAGCCAATTCCTCCGCGACTAAAGAAATAGTCCCACTCAAAAAATTGTGACTGCTTCTAAAACACGTATTTGTCGGTATAAATAAGATTTGTGTATCTTGACGAGTGGTTTGCTAAAACTCTCATGATGGAAATGCTACCGCACATGCCGGATCGCGAGAGAAAAATAACTCCGTGCCTTCTACAACGCTGTGCGTCGTCTGCTACAGAGCAAGATCGACGGCACCGCGCGTAGCAGTCGCTGGCTTAATAGCATAAGATTCATATATACTTTTTGTGTGTTTGCACAACCTTATTTTTTAATGTGTTGGGCTTTTTTTTAATTAATATATTTTTTTTTCGCGGTTGCGAACCTGCGATCTCCTGAGTTCGCGAACGATCGCGCGCGGCATTCCGTGCCAGTTTTCCGCCATGGAGCCCAGCGAGGTGACATCGGAACGTGATCCTTTGTTGCCGAACGAGCCTTGTGTCGCCTCGATGACCACACCACCAAGGAGCCTCGGCAAGAACAAGAGCGGCCACATCCTGAACAGCGATTCACGCAACATGATCTTCCACTGCTACACGTTTTGGCGTAACAGGCAGCCTGAACGCAGCGTGGAGGACACGAGCAACTTTGTCGCCGACATGCTTGGTGTAAGCGAAAGGACTGTGTTCAGGGTGAGGCAGGAAGTTAAAGCTTCACATTTTTCGGGTGGCAAACTGACGACGCCCTCGCGAAAGCGCCCACGCAATGCGGAGAAGAGGAGACGCAGCGCGAAGTTTGACAGCTTCACATTGTGCGCGCTGAGATCATGTGTGCACGATTTCTTTCGCCGCAACGAGATACCGACGGTCGAGAAGGTAACTACCGAGTTCTCGGAGCGTATGGAACTACCATCACTAAGGCGGTGTACTGTGCGTCGCCTGCTTGCCGAGATCGGCTTCAAGCACGAAAAGAGAAGCCGCAACTCGCTGCTTATCGACAGGGATGACATCACCGATTGGCGGAATCGCTACCTCCGTGACGTGGAGCGCTACCGGGCGGAAGGCCGAAAGATCTTCTACCTGGACGAGACATGGGTGACGGCAGGACACACACGGTCGATCGTGTGGACAGACACCGTGGTGCAGAAGCGCGGACGCCTGTTCGCTCAAGCAAATGGCCTGACGACGGGTCTAAAACAACCTTCTGGGAAAGGTCAGCGCCTGATCGTGACGCACATCGGCAGCGAGGATGGTTTCGTCGACGGCTGCTTGGATATATTCCGAGGCCATAAGACAGGCGACTACCACGAAGAAATGGACGGCAATCGCTTTGAGGGCTGGTTCAATGACGTTCTGCAGCAGTTGCCAGCTGGTAGCGTCATTGTTTTAGACAATGCACCTTACCATAGCCGGCGAGAAGAGAAATTGCCGACGACAGCCTGGAAGAAGGAAAAGATACAGGAGTGGCTCACAAGCAAGAACATCAACTACGGTGAAAGGATGATAAAGAAGCAGCTGCTTGAGCTGGTGGCATCTGTAAAGTCACGCTTTCTGAGCTACATCGTAGACAACACAGCTGTAAAGGCCGGTTGCATTGTACTCAGGCTCCCGCCGTACCACTGCGAATTTAATCCCATTGAGCTTGTGTGGGCCAAGGTCAAAAATGGCATCGCTGCGGACAACAGAGACTTCAAGCTGTCCACGGTCGACGTCATCTTGAGGGCGAAAATCAAGCAGGTAACGGCGGAAGACTGGAGAAAGAGCATTCAGCATGTGATGGACTTGGAGGCAAAGTTCAGACTTGACACGTCTGGGAGTGAGCACATTCAACCCATCATCATCCAGCTGGGTGAAGATGACACTGAAGAAAGCGACTCCGACTGCGAGCTGTCTGGCATTGAGCCACTCGACGAAGCATAAACGCTTCTTATTAACAAAAGAACAGCCCTTATTAGGGCTACCAAAATTTTGCCGGTGGGTTCGCAACAGCCAACCATCCATTCCGTGACCTCTCAAATAAATAAGCAGTTCCATTTATGGCATATTCCTTATAATAGAAGCTCAATTCTGATAAGCAACGTCCTGCACACATTGTGCTCGATTTAAGAAGTGGCATAGAAACACATTTAAATGCTGGCATATCTGAATGAAACACTATTGTTAACTCTGATTATCGTTGGCGGGCTCAAAATGCTCATTCGGGCAGCCATTCATGTGGTTGCATTGTTTATTTTGTTATCTGGCTCACACAAGTAATGCGGTTAAGAGAACAAATATAAAACATCATTAGCTTAGAGAGGCCCAAAATGCTCATTCAGGCAGCCACCGTCGAGTTTGACGCGTCCCATAGTGAAATAGCAGTAGTCAGAGCACGCTTGATGGTTCTTTTAGCAGTCTGCACTGTAAATCACAGTCATGTCATAGCAAGTGGTGGTGAAATAGCAGCAGACAACACCAAACTGCCACTGTCAGCAGCTTGAATGCCAAAGCACATTCATGTGTTTGCATTCTTTATTTTGTTATCTGGCTCACACAAGTAATGCAATTAAGAGAACAAATATAAAACATCATTAGCTTATACAGGCCCAAAATGCTCATTCAGGCAGCCACCGTCGAGTTTGACGTGCCCCATAGTGAAATAGCAGTAGTCAGAGCACGCTTGATGGTTCTGTTAGAAGTCTGCACTGTAAATCACAGTCATGTCATAGCAAGTGGTGGTGAAATAGCAGCAGACAACACCAAACTGCCACTGTCAGCAGCTTGAATGCCAAAGCACATTCATGTGGTTGCATTGTTTATTTTGTTATCTGGCTCACACAAGTAATGCGATTAAGAGAACAAATATAAAACATCATTAGCTTAGAGAGGCCCAAAATGCTCATTCAGGCAGCCACCGTCGAGTTTGATGCGCCGCATAGTGAAATAGCATAAGTCAGAGCACGCTTGATGGTTACGTTAGCAGTCTGCACTGGAAATCGCAGTCATGTCATAGCGAGTGGTGGTGAAATAGCAGCAGACAACAGCAAACTGACAGCCACTGTCAGCAGCTTGAATGCCAAAGCACATTCATGTGGTTTCATTGTTTATTTTGTTATCTGGCTCACACAAGTAATGCGCTTAAGAGAACAAATATAAAACATCATTAGCTGAGTGAGGCCCAAACTGCTCATTCAGGCAGCAACCGTCGAGTTTGACGTGCCCCATAGTGAAATAGCAGTAGTCAGAGCACGCTTTATGGTTATGTTAGCAGTCTGCACTGTAAATCACAGTCATGTCATAGCGAGTGGTGTTGAAACAGCAGCAGACAACACCAAACTGACAGCCACTGTCAGCAGCTTGAATGCCAAAGCACATTCATGTGGTTGCATTGTTTATTTTGTTATCTGGCTCACACAAGTAATGCGATTAAGAGAACAAATATAAAACATCATTAGCTTAGAGACGCCCAAAATGCTCATTCAGGCAGCCACCGTCGAGTTTGACGCGCCCCATAGTGAAATAGCAGTAGTCAGAGCACGCTTTATGGTTATGTTAGCAGTCTGCACTGGAAATCGCAGTCATGTCATAGCGAGTGGTGGTGAAATAGCAGCAGACAACACCAAACTGACAGCCACTGTCAGCAGCTTGAATGCCAAAGCACATTCATGTGGTTGCATTGTTTATTTTGTTATCTGGCTCATACAAGTAACATTAGCTTAGTGAGGCCCAAACTGCTCATTCAGGCAGCAACCGTCGAGTTTGACGCGCCCCATAGTGAAATAAGTCTGAGCACGCTTTATGGCTCCGTTAGCAGTCTGCACTGAAAATTGAAGTGTTGTCATAGCCAATTTTCAATTTATTAATCTGACTCGAGCAAGTAATACGAATGCAAGCACAATTATTAACATGATGAACTTTGCTAGCATTTTTTTGTCATATTTACGTACCAGAAAAAAGTTGAACGTGTTTTAGTGAGTCACTTTGGTCATTACAAGCCGTAGGCAAAGTGACGGACAGATCCAGACAGTGATATTGGGGAATAAATGGTGAAAGTTGCAAAAGCTCTCACAGCACTGCTTCGCTCGACTCCATTCACTAGAAAACTGCATTTGTAATGATGAAAGCGTCATGACAGGAAATGATACCCCACTGCACAATGTTATATATGTGTACCACTACATGTGACGGGCAGCAAAACCATCTGTTTATAAAGACTGAATGCAACAACATAGCAAGGTGCTGTTTCACAATATGGCACCTTTTCATGTGCACTTCTGGTAAGCTACCGTATGCACTGATGCATAAACACATTAACAGAGGAAAGAGACGAAGTAACTGTGCAAGCCACGTGATGCTTTTAACATTTTGTATCTGTCAATGTTTCTGTTGTCACAGCTGATAGAACTTTCTTTAGTGCAAGTTGATTAATCACATTGCAGCAACAGCACAAGAAGCGAGGTCAGAATAGTAGGAGAAAACAAAGCAAGGTGGCAGACTGAGGAGGCAAGGTAGACAAGAGAGAATAGCTTTAATGACATCGAAGAGACCAGCCCTGCTATTCACAGGACTTGGTGCTTTGAATGAGACGAGTTAATGGAATTGTCGAAAGTCGTGGCTGCAGCATGCTTACAAGAACAAATGCAAAAATAAAAGGATAGAAATAGGAACAAATACATACACGCACGGAAGAACTCACATTTTCACACACATGAACACAAACGCGAGCGCGAAAACTAAGATCTAAAATACAAAAAAGGGCAAAATAACAAATATACACAAACACACAAGAAAACACGCACACACATTTAACGCAGACACGAGTAGAACTATTAGGAGTCAGTTCACAAGCAGCTGTGCCTACTTTGTCGTACTTCTTTTTAATGTACATATTGGCTCTGTTGCCTTCACTGTCATGGGAATTTTTTAGTAGCGACATATCACGACAAATCGCAAAGCTGTGTTGTGGGAAAGCAAGTCGAGCGCTGACAGCACAACTTATGCGCGATTGTGTCACAGCAGGCATTCTACAGCTGGCGCGTGCAGTGAGCGATGAGTTCTAAGCCACACAGCGACGCGAATTCATGCCAAGGTCCCTTGCAACGGCACCAGTGTATCAGTCATAATTTTAAATTAGCATTCAGGCTGACATTAAGGAAACAAACACTGCTTCCAAACACCTGACCGTTAACAATCCAATGACATTCGCTCAAGCAGCGCGTGTTAGTCAATGATTGTTAGCATTGGTGGAAAGCAATCAATCGACGGTGCTACACAACACTCGAACGACGCCGCTAGACGCTCGGCTATCGTATCACACTGCTGCCAACGATAGGTCGTTTGCACGCTGAGCTGGCAGCAACGAATCTTTGCGTTGGAGGTTGCTTTCACAAGTCTTTTCTGTTGAGAAACTCGCAGGTTGGTTTCATCCGCGCACGCTTTTCTCATTTATCCTGATAATGGTTTTGCTCCATCACTTCACCACGTCCGACGAGAAACGCAGGGGCACAGTACACAAACACACCCGCCGCTCACAGTAGGTACCAGACTTTGGCGAACTCTCCTCGTCGTAACTTCACTTAGGAGCAAAACAAAACACCACGGAACAAACACGTACGATGTTTGTTTGCAGCGGTATGCCGCCGCGGGATCTTGTTTCCACACGAAGCGCAGCGCAGCGCCACCGATGTTCGCTGCAATCTTTCTTCGCCGGCTCAAGGCTCAGAACAAACGCACGCGGCACAAATTGTGCATCGTAAGCTCACAATAATATTTCCGGCATGACAGACCACCACAAACAATTCGAATTCACTCTGACGAAGGGAGACGCACAGAGCTGACGCGACTCGGCCCAGATCGAAGCGAGGGCGGCCATGTTAGGCATGTTTTCCGTCGGCGGCGACACCGGCCGTCCGGCTCATGACGTCACCTGAAGTGCGCGCCTATTGGTGCCAGCTCGTGTGCATCCGCCTTTGAGGAGCAAATGCCGCTGTCTTCTAAAGTTGTATCCGACTATAGAGAGTACTGCACGTTTCTAATGCGTTTGTGCTAGCGTCCCCTTAAGCGGGAGATGGTGCAATTATAATGAAGGGCGCTGTTATAAAATAGGAATGACGTCACATATGGCGCGTGTCATTGGTGGAAGTCAATCGTTCGATTCAGAGCGGCGAGACTGGGCGAATTACACGGAAGATTCACGGTTTACCGATGATTCCCTCCGGAGCTTCGCCCACTCATCATCATTCACCCCGTGGATATGCGGTGTGTTTTATTGCGATAGCAATTATATGGACACTCATAAGCAGATTTCTGCCATCGGCGTCGCCGTCGCCGTGAGGTTCCGTATGACGTCAATGGAGATTAAATCGTCGCCGCGCGCCGAACGCTGTATGTGCGAGTGAAAGGGCGCGAGGGGTGCGCGCTTTCACGGGGAGTGAACGCACGGCGGAGAACAAACGCGCGTTCTGCGCCGTGCTCCCTTAAGGGCTGCAGAAGTAGGCGTCTCTTTCCTCCTTTACAATAACCATATATGTGGAGCAAACGCGCCTTCTTCCGACGCGCGAAAGGCCGTGGGGGAGGGGGGGAGGGAAGGGAGGCGACGTTTAGCTGCGGCACCAAGTGCCTATTTATATCAGAGGCTCCGGCCACAGTCACCAACGCCGCACGCATTTTGAGCGAACGCGGGCAAAACGCCTACGGCGTCGACAACACTTCTGCGTGTTGCCGGTGCTGCTGCATGTCCAAGTTTATACAGCTGATAAAGCTAGGGCGCGATCTTGTACGCGTTCCAAAATGGAACGGAGGCGTTCCGTTCCATCGAGCCGCACACGATTGGTCAATTTGAACATCGCGGTTGAAATTGGACAATCGTGTGCGGCTCGATGGAACGGAACGCCTCCGTTCCATTTTGGAACGCGTACAAGATCGCTCCCCTAATATCATTACTCTGTATAGCTCTCTACAAATTTGCTATCGCAATTGATGCTTCGCCTTTTAGGTGAAACTGCGACAACTTTTTTTTAATGCCCGCGCCGTGGAGCGGCGGAGGCCGTCCGCTGCCCTCCCCCTTCCTCCTCGATTTACGCCTGCCTTCTCCGCAAGAGGCGCTCGCACCCCACACCCCATAAAGCCCCTTGATGTTAGAAAGTAGCGACACGCTTTGATCTACGCCGCAACACCCTCGCCGGCGTGGTCAACCTCCTCTTTTTCTCCCCCTGTTTCGCGGAGGCAGCGCATCCGCCACGCTGAATGGCTGCGGCGCTCGAGACTACCCCGTCAGGTGACCCTGACGTCACGAAAACGGCGCGAAACTTGCTTTCGCGCGCCTTTAGTTTCTCCCGCTCGCCATGAGCAGTCCAAGTGGTGGTCGCGCTGCCGCTCCGAACGTGTGTTTCCCAAGTTTTTCCATCCTTTAGTAGGAATCTGAGATTCGTTCTCCGTGAAAATGCCTTGCTGCTGCGCGTTTCAATGCAGCAGCAGGCCAGAGAAAGGGCAAGCCTTATTTTATATCCCCCGAGGTGAACGGAATGTCGTGCGTCGGAAGCAGTGGCTCCATAACATCGGGAGAAGGGATTTCGCCCCTTCTAAGCACGCCGTTCTTTGCGAGGTGAATATTGCAGCTTTCCTCATATTTGTGGATGAAGTTGTATGGAGATTTCAATGCTCTTCGCATAGCCGGACTCTTCGTTCAGTTTAATAGAGAGCACCGATAACTGTGCATATACCTTTTTTTAAGTGAGTCGGCGGAAATTTTCGTTGACTCTTCGAGCCGTGACGAAGCTTTTTGTGTTTTCGCGCGTGCGTTAGTTTTCAAATGTAATTTGTGAGTTAATGACTGTAACTCATACTTTGTAGTTTTGTGCGTGTGTGTGTGTGTGCGTGTTTGTGTATGTGCGTGCGTGTGTGCGTGTATGTGTGTGCGCGCGCGTGTGTGTGTGCGTGTGATCCTTGCGCCTGATACTTGTGAAGCCAAGGAACTATGTTACTCTTATTGCGTGCTTATTGTATCTTTGCAAAGTTTCAATACTGCGAGCGTTTTTTCTTTATGTACTTTATGTTGCGAAGGCATGAACTGCAATATATAGGTAGATAAGTGGTATTATGTATTATGTATTATTCGCGCATGCTCATTAAGTACAAGCCACGTGCTTCTGATAATCTCCCTCAATTCTGATAAACTTGACATCTTGAAGTCCGTAAGTTAATTATCAAGTGCCAGTCTTAGCAGTTTCCGTGTAAGCAATCAGCCTTTTTTTTTGAGAGAGAGACTTAGGTTACTCCCAGAGGTGATGGAATGTAATTTCTAGTCGTTTCATAGTGACGGAATACAGGCGCGTGTGTAAAGTTCTATGTTGGCTGTTTCGCAAACACAGCACGTATTTCGCACAGTGGCATTGGTACAAAGGCTTTTGGCCCACTCATTTTGGCGAATTCACTTTAAGTAAACTATCACATTTCTTCTTGGTTACCTTCTCTGAGCCTTTTAAGAGCGAAGATTGTGAACCAAATTCTCGTTTATACTCTACGCTGCTTATATTGTATGCACCCAATACACCTCCGCGTTACGGACAACCCAAGTGGCGACGTAGAGGTAAACAGCTCAGCCACTGCTTGGTACTCATTTTTTCGGAGCGCTTCCGCTTGTATTTATCGAAGCGTCCACAAAAAAAAAATGTCACGACGTTCTATCGGAAACGTACTTTCGTCATGACAGTTTCACAAGGGATAAATTCCCATACAACGCTTGAAAGGGCCGAATAAACTAGCGCGCGCATTGATTCTAATGCGGCTGCAGCGAGCCACTGCAGGAGGGTTCAGCGCCGCGCCGGCCCGGTGAGGGGGAGCAATCCGAGGAGAATTGAGGAGGGAAGCGCGCGCGCGGGGGAGAGTGTCGCTACTTTCTAACATCAAGGGGCTTTAACACCCCATACGGGGAGTGAACGCTGGACTGTCGAAGAGAGAGGTTGTGTTGCGTCTCGCTCCGACGACCTCGCCTCGCCAGTCGCGCCTAGCTCTTCTCCCGTGCGGTCGTGCCTGCACTTCGCCCCGGCGTGTGCTGCACGAGCCGCGTGGCTCACCATCGTCGGCGACGTCACCTGCAGCCGCGCACGATTTGCGCGTCCCAACGCGCAACCTCGTGTGTTCCCTGCGGGCTTGCATCGTGCGACGAGTGGATTTGCTTCAGTGTTGTGCTCCGCGAGTGGCGTGCCCAACCCGACATCTGTGCCGCGTCCCCGGCTGTGCCGCCTCGTGCGCGCATCGCGTGGTCGGTGCTGTGCGCGCGACGTGCGTGAGTGTGTTTGCCCCCTGTGACGCGCGGTTCGCGTGTTGACTGCGGAGCCGAGCGGCATGGAGGGCTTCCGCAGGCCAGGAGAGCGCCCGCCGCGCGCGGGCCATCGTCGAAGTGCGAGCGCGTCTCTCGCGACCCTTGTGCCCGTGACGCTACAAGCGCTACAAGCGTCGCGTGAGCGAGGCGAACTAGAGGTGCGCGCCGCCGAGATCGTGGCCGCGTGGATAAAGAAACAGGCCACCACCACCCAAGCAGCTGCCGCCGCGGCCGCGCCCGCCGTCACCGAGACACACGTGGCGCCGGCTATACCTTCCCCGCAGGCGAGCCTTCCCCCCTCGGAGCAGGACGCCGCCATTGCTGCCATGGCGAGCACCCCGCTGCCCCCATCCGAGGACGAGGAGGCCATGGACTCCTCCTCCTCGCGCAAACGCACGCGCGAAGCAGAGAGCGAGGAGGAGGAGCAAACCGGTCGCCGCAAGCTGCCGCCGCCGACCGCCCCACCTTGCCCGGAGAGCAGGGACGACGGCGACGCCATCTCCCGGCGCCCGGGGGACTCAGCCGCCTCCTCGTCACCGCCCGCGGCACGAGATGGCGGCCCCGCCGATCCGCCGGCTGCGCCGGCTCTCCTGCTCCCCTCGAGCACCAGCGCCGCCCCTCGGACGCCCGGCGAGTTGTCCGCTGCCTCCTTCGCGCTCTCCCCGAGGGAGGGCGCGCGCATCAACACGGTCGCTCCTCTGGGTGCCGGTGAGGCTGGCGCGAGCCCTGCTGCGTCGTCTGCTACGGCGGATGCTCGTGACGCGCCCGAGTCTGTGCCGTTGGGGCTCGCGCACGATCCCCGAGCAGACACAGCCCCAGCCGGTCCGACGCAGCACGGCCTCGCCCACCCAGCGGCGAGGTTCCTGAAGGATCCCCCCCACCCCACTCTACCGAGGCAGGAGGGGAAAAACAAGAAGAAGCAGAAGAAGGCGGGGAAAAGCTCTGCACCCAAACAGGCTTCCCCCCCTGCTGCCCCTCCGGCCCCGAGGCCCACTCTGGCGGGCTCCGGCACACCCACAGCAAAGGCTGCTGCACAGGAGGCCCCATCCACCCATGCACCACCAGCTGAGGGCTTCCAGCTGGTGCTGTCCAAGGCCGATCGCCGCCGCGCAAGGGCACCAGTGAGTGCTGCCATCCCGGTGGACCCCGCGGTCATTGGCACGGCCCTGTTCCGCCCATCTGTGGTGGGTGGCACTTTCAGAGGAGCACCACGCCTCTCTCTTGCGGCGGTGCTCTCAGCGCGGCCAGGTGTTGCCGCTGTGAGAGTCAATCACAGGTGCAACATCGTGGCCGCCGACGCCACCACCCAGAGGTGCTTGGAGGAGCTGCTGGCCAACACGGAGCTCCGGGGAATACCGGTGACTGCCCGGCAGCCTGCCGAGCGAGGCAGGAGCACTGGGTTTGTCCACGGCGCCGACGGCATCCCCGCAGACGCGGAACTGCTGGGGGCCGTCGAGTCGGGAGTCCCAGTGCTGGCTGCTACCAGGGAGGCCGACACCATCACCATCCGGTTCGCGGGGCCGGTCCCTCCTGAGCATGTGAGCCTCTACAAGCTCCGGTTCAGGGTGCGGCCGTCCAGACCGCGTCCACTGCAGTGCCAGCAGTGTGGCCGCTTTGGGCACGTGGCTGCCTCCTGCGACTCGCCATCCAGCTGCCGTCATTGTGGGAGGTCTCACGAGCAGGGTGACAGCTGCCCCAATGCGGCCCACTGCCGCAACTGCGGTGGCCACCACCCCGCAAATACTCCTGCCTGCCCCAGGTGGCAGGCAGGGTGGCCACCATGTTGGCAACTGCCCCTGCTCCCCTCTCCCGCCGGGCAGTCCGCGCTGATGTCCGGGAGGAGAACCTGCAGGCCAAGGCCACCTCAACGCCTATGCAGGGCCTGTCTTATGCACAGGCACTGGCCGGCCTCCCACAGGCGCCCCAGCAGAAGGCAGCCCCCCCCCCCCCCGGACGGCCCCCCACACCGGCCCCACGGAAGCAGCGACGCCAGCCGCCTGCCACCCCTGGGAGCGAGCCCACCACAGCCCCAGCATCACTGGCAATGCCTGGCCCGGACCCTCGGGACCAGATCATTGCCAGCCTGCAGCTCGCCCTGAAGGCCATCGGGGAGATGCTGCCTGCCGAGAGCCCCCTCCGAGCCATCTGCCTGCAGGCAGTGGCAGTCCTGACCACTGTCAACCAGCATGGCTGATCCCTCACCAGCCACAGCTGGGAAATGCCGTCGCCGCCCGAGTGTTCTCCAATGGAACACCAACTCACTGCGGCGGCGGCATGCAGTGCTGTGCGCGCACCTCCTGCGGTGTGATTTCGACGTCCTCGCACTGCAGGAGGTGTACACTGTGGCCGAGGACCTGCGGCTGCCGGGATACACGGGCTACTCTGGCGCCACCACCTGCTCGACGCAGAGCTGCACCGACGCTCCCTGCCTGGAGGGTGCCCACAAGAAGGGAAAGCCGAGGACTGCCATCTACGTCCGCAGCAGCCTGGCCCACTCGGTGACCCCAGTCTCGGACGTCGTAGGCGGCGCCATGGAGTGCTGTGCTGTCACGGTACGCCTTGACAGACAGGACACGACCGTGGCCAGCGTCTACGTTCGTCCTGGACAACAGTGGGACCCCTCCAGCCTGGTGCGGCTTGCAGCTCGCCTCGGCGGACATGGAGTCCTGTGCGGTGACTTCAACGCCCACCACACCGACTGGGGCAGCCACAGGTGCACCCGCCGAGGCAGGGACCTCTGCAACGCCATCAGACGAGCAGGCCTGGTGGTACTCAACAAAGGAGGACCCACGTACGTCCGCCGTGGGGTGAGCACAGCCATCGACCTCTCCCTTACCACCGAGCAGCGCTCCTATGACTGGGCTACAACTCCCGACACTTGGGGATCTGATCACTTCCCCATCTTGATCACCCCCGGGTGTGGGAGAAGGCCGATGTCACGAACATACCACGTCACAGACTGGTCCCTGTTCAGGAAGCGCTGCAGTGAGTTGGAAGATGGCTGTGACCTCCTAAGTGCCATCATGGAGTGCGCCCAGGCAGCCACAGTCCAGTGCTCTGCTCTGCCCGATACTCCTGCCCCGGATCTGCTCCTGCTCAACCTCCGTGCGTCCAGGCGACGCGTGGAGCGCCGAGCGATCCGGACGGGCAATGCAGAGCACTGGACCGAATACAGGAGAGCGGATGCCCGCTGCAGACGACAGGCCAGGCGCAGAAGGAGCCAGAGCTGGGGGAGCCTCTGCGCCACCATCGAGAACCGCTCCAAGGGCCCCCTGGCCTGGCGCCTCCTAAAGTCCCTGACCGGCAGGAAGGTCAACCGCCACCCCGTCCTCGCGGTGGCTATCTCGCTGGGCATCAGCGAGGCGGCCCTGGCGGAGTTGCTAGCGGACCACTTCGCCCCCCCGGCTGCCCTCGCTGCGGCCATCCTGCCGGTCGGACTTCCCCCTGCCAACCCGCCTACCTGCCTGCTGGAGCTGCATCCGGAGTGGGCGACCAGCCCGATCGCGGCCATCTGCCAGGACCCACTGACTCTCCACGAGCTGCAGACGGCCCTGAGGAGGGGCAAGCGTCGCAGTGCACCGGGAGCAGACGGAGTGACACTCCAGATGCTCCGCAACCTGGCCACCAGTGAGCAACGACGCCTGCTCGACTGCTACAACAACATCTGGTGGTCAGGACAGGTGCCGGAGGCCTGGCGCACAGCCATCGTGGCCCCCATTCTGAAGAGCAATAAGCCGGCTAACGAGCTGTCCTCATACCGACCGGTCTCTCTCACCTCCGCTGCCTGCAAGGTGATGGAGGCCATTGCTCTGGCACGGCTCGAATGGGTGGCCCGCGCCTGCGGGTTCCTCGCGGACCAGCAGACAGGCTTCCGGCGCCGAAGGTGCACTGCGGACTCCATCGCAGACGTCGTCTCCACTCTGGAGGACGCCAGGGCCAGCGGAGACCTCGCCATGCTCCTCCTCATCGACGTCAAGGGGGCGTTCGATGGCCTCCCACATGCGGTCGTCCAGCAGGCTCTGGACCTCCTGGGCATTGGCGGCAACCTGCGGCGGTTCCTGTCATCGTTTCTGAACGACCGCACCCTCAGGGTCCGCGTGGGCCATGCAAGGAGCACTCCCCGTCCGGTCGCAGCAGGCGTACCACAAGGGTCAGTGGTGAGCCCGTTTCTCTTCAACCTCGCCCTGGCCCGGTTGCCTGCTGCACTGCCGACCGACCCTCACTACAAGGTGGAGTGCTCCATCTACGCGGATGACATCGCCCTGTGGGTGCGGGGACCGCCGCAGTCAAGCCGCCACGTGTGCCTGGCCCTCCAGAGAGCCCTGGACACCACGGCCGCCTACCTGGGAAGCATCGGACTCTCGGTTTCGACGGGGAAGACGGTGGCCCTCCTCGTCCACCCGAGAGCAGCGGCACGGCGCTCAGCTCCCCGGCTGCAGCTGGAAGGCGTGCGCATCCCATGGAGTACGACTGTGTCGTACCTTGGGCTGCGCATCGACCACCGGCTAACCTGGCTACCGGCAGTCGGGGCCATGCAGACCCAGACCATCAGGGTCCGCAAGGCCGTGTCGCAGCTCCTTGCCCATGGAGAGGGCTGCTCGGTGAAGTGGGCCCTGCGGCTCTACGAGGCGGCGGAAACATCACGCCTGCGGTACGCCCTCCCGCTGGTGGCGCTGCCGCCACGCCGCCTCGAAAAGTTGGAGCTGCAGCACCGGGCGGCCATCCGACTCTGCCTGGGCGTCCCCCGGAGCTCCCAGATTGCCGCTACCCTTGCGGAGGCTGGAGCATGGCCCCTGTCGCTCCTCTTCCTGCAGCAGGGGCTGAGGCACGTCGACCGCCTCCACCATGCTCCTGATGGCAGAGGCCTGCTGCGTCGCCTCCAGTCCCGACCTTCCTCAAGGATGGGTCAGCTGTGCCGCCTCTACGAGGAGGTGGTTGGCAACCCACCGCCGAATGCGGTACAGCTGCCCCCACCGCAGAGGCCTCCTGTCCCCATCGCCACGGAGCTGCCCGGGATTTCGAAGAGGCGCTCGCCCGCTTGCGCCCTGCAGCAGACGGCCGCCTGCCTCCTGGACGAGACCCTCGGAGACCACCTCCTGGTGTACGTCGACGGTTCGGTGGTACCGGACACCGGCTCTGCCACGGCGGCCTGCACGGCACCAGCCCTGCAGAAGAGCAGGCAGTGTCGACTGCCCAGACACGCCAGCTCGACTGCAGCGGAGGTGGCAGGCCTCCACCTGGCCGTCGACCTACTCTCCGAGGAGCTTCCTGGGGTACCAGCGGCCATCCTCTGCGACTCCAAGGCAGCCCTCCTCGGCCTGCAGAGGCCAGAAAGCGCCAGCCTTGGAGTCGCACTGCTGTCTACCCGGCTGACAGCGCTGCAGGACGCAGGCCACCCGGTGTCCCTGCACTGGATCCCCGCCCACGTAGGGATCCCGGGCAACGAGGCAGCCGACACCCTGGCGAAGGACGCCCACCACACCACTGTGCCCCTCAGTCGGGCCGTGACGGAGGGCGACTTCACAGGACTGAGGCTGCGGCGACACCTGGCGACCCACCACCCAGACAAACGGGCGGCACTGGGATGCCCCCCACGACCACTCCCCCCGCGAGGCCTGGCTCGCAGGGAGACCTCGCTCCTTCTCCGGCTCCGCATCGGCTGCAGCTGGACGGCAACACGCAGCTACCGACTGGGACGAGCGACGTCCCCGGCCTGCAGCTCCTGCGGGGAGCCGGAGACGATCGAACATCTCCTGCTGGCCTGCCCGGCGTAGCTCCAGCAGCGGGGCCCACTCCTGCAGGAGTTCCGCCGCCTGGGCCTCCCCTCTGGCAAGGAGGAAGATCTCCTCTTCCCCGGCCGACACCACCTTTCTGCACTTCGAGGCGTCGTGGAGTTCCTTGACTCGTCAGGGCTCTCCGCACGCCTCTAAGGACATTTCTACAAGCGGGAAGGCCTCACGGCCTCCCACCCCACCCCGGGCCTGACCGGCCTGGCACAACACCCCTGCAGACTCTGCAGCACACCAAGGCCTTCCATCTCGGCCTGATACGTGCCGCCTATGCCTGCCGGTTTTGCTTCGCCCAGCCATGGCGACTCCACTCTATCCCTTCTTTCGCTCCCACTTACCCCTCCCCGTTGGCGCTGAGCCGTGCTCCCTCAAGGGCTGCAGAAGATAGCGCCAACCTTTCCCTTTCCCTCAAGAACCACTTATCATCAACACCCCATACGCAGCCCATACAGCAGGAACGCGAGCGCCGCCTCGCGTTCCTGCCGACGCGAGCGGCGTCGCTTGACGCGTTTCGATCTTGGACGCAAGAGGGTATAAATACGGGTCCACCGTCGTGCTGCCAGAGTCTGACGAACGCCGTAGGCGCGCTTGCTGTATTCGCTGTTGCCGAGTTCGCTTGCTTTAGGGGCACAAGTTCGCCCAATAAATTCTATTTTAAGTTCATCGTCGAGGCAGTGTTACTTTCTGTCTACCTGTGTGCCAGGCAGCTCACCGTCACCTACGTGAAAATATTTTATGCTGCATTACTTTCGACATACCGATTTGGTTTTCTATCCACAGTGTGGAATCAGTTGGGGTGCCGTGCGCCCGACAAGATGCCGGACTGCTGCGTACCACGCTGCAAGTCTACGAGCAAACAACGGACGCCGGGCATATCGTTCCACGAGATACCAAGCGATCCGGAACTGTGAGCGAAATGGCTAAAAGTCATTTCTCGGGACGACTGGACACTGAATACGACGTCGTGTTACTCGACTGTATGCAGCCGACACTTCGGTTCCTTCGACTTCAAGGAGGGCTGCAAAATTCGCAAACTCAAGAAAGACGCTTTTCCCAACATTTTCGAAGAGTATCCTGCGTACCTGCAGCCTCCGAAAAATAGAGAGAGAAGCGACGCGTCTGTGAGAAAACGTGAGGCAGCTGCGCCAGTGAACACACCACCGCCGAAACGAAGAGCAGCTGAGAGCCAACTGGAGTCTCCTTCGCTTCCTCTCAATGACTTGCCGTCCGTCGACGTCGCCTCTCAAGAGTTGTCACTGATGGATTGCTCCGCAACCGAACTGCCGCTACCTCTGGAAAACGGCGCAAGGGAGCGCTGCATCACTACGACCGTGCAGGTGGACAGAGCTGTGTAAGTGTCGTCGTTATTCTCGGTTTCGGCAATGGACAAACGAAAGTGGAGACGTAAGCAGCGAGACTTGAACGCGCGAATTGAGCGACAAGTACAAACAGGAACTGCAAAAGCTCAAGGAAGAATGCTATGTGTCTGCATTCCTGCAAGTTGTGGAGAAAGCGAAAGAGAAAGACCTGGCTGCTTCAATATTAGTGGAACAAGTTCAGAATTTAGCGAAGAAGAAACACAACGTGGTCTGAAGTGACAGTGCGCCATGCTGTGGTTTTGAGTAGCCTCTCGACTCGTGCATACGAACACGTAAGGAGCACAGGTATTCTTCGGCTTCCCTGTCGAAGTACCCTCGAGCACTTTATAGGCTCATCACGTGGAGAAGTTGGCATGACCGAACTCGTGAAGCAAAGGCTGTCTGCAGAACTCGCTTCTCATCCCTCGTTGCATGTGACTGCATGCTCTTTATTTGTAGACGAAATGCGAGTCAAACAACGGCTACTGTATCACAAGCAAAGAGATGCCTTCATCGGCGACGTGGACTATGGTGTGAACTTCCCCAAAGAAACAACAAATGAGCCTGTGCTGGCCAACTCACTCTTGTGTTTCGTCCTTAACTGCCTTTCAGTTTCGTTCAAAATACCCGTGGCGTACGTTTTCGCGAGAAACTGCACTGGCCGTGAGCTGCACGTGCTCATGAGACACGTTCTGAAGGAAGTTGAAGAAATAGGATTTTTCGTCGTGCGCATTGTCACAGACAACCACAAGATCAATGTCTTGGCTATGCAACTTCTGTGCAACGGAAGCCTCAAGCATTGCATTGACCACCCTGGCAAACCGAATCGAAAGCTCTTTCTTGCATTCGATCAGTGCCACCTGATCAAAAACGTGCGATCACAGTTTTTGTCCCGTGACATCGGAAAAGGCGGCGAAATATCAGCGAACCACTTGAAGAGCCTCTACAGAATGCAGCAAGGCAGTCTTGTAAAGCCAGTACGATTTTTGACGAGAAAGCACGTATTCCGTACGAATATAGAAAAATTGAACGAGCAGAGAGCAAGGCAAGTTTTTTCTCCTCCCGTGACAGCTGCAATGAAGCTCTTGCAAGAGCAGGCGGGCCACACGTGCGACGCAAGCTTCGCGGGTGTCGGACCGACGGTGGAATTTATGGACACCGTGCACCGCTGGTTCGTGCTCATGGACGTGAGTAATTGTACCCAGCACATACATCAGAAGAATGCTGACTGCAAGCAGTTTGAATCTGTAGGCGATGAACGGCTGATCTGGCTGGAGACAAGCTTCCTCGACTACCTGGCCGATCTCAAAAGTCAGTGCCTGGCAAAGAACTTTCTAACCAAAGAGACTTATGAGGGTCTTGTGATCACAACTCGTTGGAACGTTGAGTGCATTAGATATCTTCTTGAAGAGATGTCTTTTCACTTCGTTTTGACGAGGAAAATGTCATTGGACCCAATCGAGTCGTTCTTTGGCTGGCTGAAGAAATCAGCAGGATCAAATGACCAAACGGACGTCCGCGCCGTGCTCACAGGCATTGAGAAAACCCTCAAGACCGGTATTGCATCGGCTTCGAGTACAAGCAACATAATGGCAGCAGAAGAGAGTGATTGCTTGTCAACGCTGCCGCAACAGAAAAACACAAGGGAGCAAACCAGCGATGAATTCCCTGCAGATGCACGTAGAGAGCTCATAGAGCGACTAAACCGAGATAAGCCTCTACTTCCCAATCCAGATGTGGCCGCATTGGCTATGGTTGGTGGCTACCTCGCAAGAGCCGTACGAGAAAACTTCGAATGTGTGGAGTGCTACGCGCTCTTAACAAAGCCAAACGCATCGACACCATCGGACTCGCTCATTAAACACCAAGACCGCGGTGGACTTCTTTACCCGTCCGCACAACTTCTAGATGTTCTCTACGCACTACAGAAGTTCGTCGAAGTTCTTCTAGCAAGAAGAAGGCGTATGCATCACCCTCTTAAGGAGGCTGTGAACAATGCTACCAAAATACTCCGCGAGCACAAAGCTTTGATGTGTTCGAAGCCAGGGCACCAAGATAATTTGCTCAAATTGTTGCTTACGAAGTTCTTTCGCCCAATATTCACTAATTTCGCTCTGAAAGCGACAGACAAACAAGACGTCGCCAAAGTGTTCGCAGTAAAGCCACTGTCACGAAAGAACCTGAAACTGTGAGCTTGATCTCACAGCTGGGGGCCTAAGTGAAAGGTCCAGTTTTCACAATATTTCTCGTGTTGCTTGCTTTCAATATACTGTGGGGATGGAAAGAAACGCGAACAGTGCGGCACCTACATTCTCTGATATTTCGCATTTCTTTTCGAGTGGTTGTAGCCTGCATGATAACTAGAAGCCACTAGAATAAAACTATTCTAGCGTCTTTTTATTCCCACCAGGGTCACAGCAGGATGAAGACATCGCGCCGCACTGTTTGCGTTTCTTCCCATCACCCATGTACATCATGAACGAACACCAGTGCAACCTGCGCATTTATTTCACAGCTCCATCTCTAATACCAGCGCAAGTTTCTCTCCACAAGCACGCGTGCAACAGCGTAGTCGCGTCGTCTGCTCTGGGACTGGGTATGGGGTGGCAGCGCGGCGTGGTGGCGAGCGCATGAACTAGAAGGTACGGGCGGAGCGCCTTGCTGCGCTCGCCACTCGGCGGGCATGAAAAAATATAGGAGCCTATGCTCTGGCGGCTGCTCGGCCGACCTCCCACCAGCTGCGCGCTACTGCGCACGCGCCGTGACGTTATCCCGGCGTTTATTCTGCTGCGGGCCGCCCATACACTGTGTATAGCTTTCGCCTCAATTCCCCTACCTGTGCTCGGACTGCAAGTGCTTCGCGAGGCGTTCCCCGATGCCACGGACCACAAGGAAATGCTTATATACTTCGTATAATTTAGCATCAATTGGCATTACTTTGTATAACTTATGATCACTTTGTACAGCCAGAATCAGCTAGGAACCGATCAGTTCCGCTGTGTCTTTAGCCGTGCGCCACTAGTGCAAGCTTCCCCGATTGTTTATACTCTAAAGCACCTCAAACTTAGCAAAGTAGCGCCATGCTTTGAAGAAGGCCTGCTCCTCGTCGCGCGCCCTGTCCGAGGCCGACGCCGCGTCGCTATTGGCCTAATGGCATCACGTGGGCCCCCTCGCCTATTTAATTTGTTTGCAAGCGCGCTCCATCGCTATTTTCGCTTGAGCAACGTCTTTACCTACTGACGAGGAGCGCGTGTTGACGCCGTTGCTCTTCCGTGTTGTTTTGGTTCGCGAACCCATTGAACTTGCGACAAGTGCGACGTGGTTTCACGGCATTTTCAATCACAATGACCTGCTGCGCATTCGGATGCCGAAATATTTTCAGAAAAGTCAAGAAGATTATAATCGTTTTGTATGCCAACAGACTCGAATTCGCGGGCGCGCAAGTCTGCTTGTGAAAACGTGATTACGAAACTTTTGGGATTCAGCACAGCCCTTCTGACAAAATTTGAGGCTCGAGCGTGAGAACTGATCTTAGGAAATCAACTCTCTGCCTTTTGTGGTTATTTACTGGCCTTCTTTAGAGCGAGTAACTTTGTTTGCCTTTTTTGTTCGTGTTCGTCGTTCGCAGTCGCCCGGTGGATTTGCGATACAAAGGCACCGATGGGAAGCGTCCGTGCTCATCAGAAACCTAGTTACGGAGTGTATTCGTCGCCGAACGACAGCTTCATAGGTCTCTGAGGCGTACGTGCTAATTTGCGTGAGCTTTAAAGTGCGGGAAGGTGAAGATGCGTTGCGCCGGTGGAAAGCTCGCAAAGAAAACGTGCGGACGCCCGCTCGTTCCCTGGCTGGTTTAGTCTTCGTTCGTTTAGTCAATAGTTCGTACGGCCACTATGTCTCTGAGACGCACTTGCTGTAGGGCACTAAATCTGGTGCGTCCGTGCCTTCTGCAAGCCTTTGAACGTCACATATTTATTGTTTAGGTTACTGAGGGCTTGCTTGAGACCAGGGTGTCGGCATTGCGATCGTAACGTGTTATTTAGAACCATTCACAACAAAATGTTGCGACACGCGTTTGACGTATGTTGTGGTACTTAACTGCAGCGCTCGCGATGCATTCGGAGTCATCGTGGTACCGCGTTAGCGCTCGTTTACATACTTAAAAAATAGTTATCAAAACAGAAAAAAAGAACCTTCGGTCACTGAATTTGTATGATTCTCCGTATAGAAATTCTATGCTATACACGAAGTTACTCGGAGCTAGAAAGCCAACGCGAATGCTTTAAGCGCACCGCCTTGCTATGCGTGCATTCACTCTGCGAAAGGTCGTCTGCTACGCTCAAGCGTTGTAGGCGGCGGCACGGTCGAGTAAGTGGCTTTTAAAATGAGAAATGAAGAGAAAAGTGCAGTACCGTAACTGTCTCTCGCTGGGAGGTCACCTCAACAGTACTGCACGGGGAAGGGGTAATTGGAGTAGAAGAGTAGGGAGAGGAGGAAAGGAGTAGGGTGGTAAGGCCGTAAGAAGCAGAAGAAGCAGAGGCTAACGGGGCGAAGGCCGCGTATAAGAGGCGGCGGCGGAAGGGAACACAGGTTCGATTATTGGATCCGCGGCCGTGTTGTGATGTTGTTAGCGGTGTTGGAGGAGGGCCTCGTGGGCGGCTAAAGCCGCAGTACACAGGTGGTGGACATCGGATTCGGTTGGTACAGACCCGAGGAAGGCTTTCACAGCTGCCGCAAGTGCGGCAATCACGGCATCCTTCTGCTCGTCCGTGCTGACGGCACTGCGCGGTCGAGACGCGGGAGGTTGGCAAGTGCTTGGCTGTAAGTGCGCCCGGGCTGAACGTGGGCATTCGGCCGGGATTCGGGCTGTGGTTTGGGTGCAGGGTTCTTTATTTGATTCCTTACTTCTCGGACGGCCTCACGACGAGTGATGGATGTCGGGGAGGCGGCCTTGATTTCTGCGACTTTTCGTTCATGCTGCCAACGAGGGCAGCGGGGTTCGGTGGCAATATGACGGCCGCCACAGTTGATGCACTTGGGTTTGTGGGCCTTGCAGTTGCAGTGCTGTGAGTGTCGCCGCAGCGAAGGCAACGAGACTGTTCTGTGCAGGTGGATGGAAAGTGGCCGTACTTCCCGCAGTTAGTGCACTAGAAGGGACGGGGACGTCGTGGCCGCACAGGTCGAGATTGCTTCAAGAGAGCAACCTCTGGGGGTGGTGAACTGCCGCGAGGAGGGAGCGCGAAAGAGAGGAGAAACGAGGAGGAGTGAAGGCAGAGCAGTAGAGTGTCGCTACTTTACAAAGTTTCAGGGGTTTTATTATGCTCTGATTTCACTCTCTCAGCTCTCTCTTCCCCAGCTGCGTACGACGGAATTATCATTATAGCGAGGTTCTAACAGCTACGTTGTAAAAGCTAAATAGCAAACGGACTATCACCACTGCTCGTCCATGTCGTGTCTGCCGCATTGAAAAGCACTGTAATATCGGCAAATCTTGTTTCAGATTGCTTCGCAAAGAAACGCTTCCATAGCGAAAAAAAGGTAAAGCCTCGCTTGCGGAGCTTCCCCGACTTTTATTATGGCGCTTTCTAAATACTAAACAAGCGATATATTTGATACATCCATCGGAAGACTCTGCTACAAAACACATCGGAGGTACAATTAATATGGAAGGGTTAAAGTACGCTTCTAGCATTGAAGCAAAAACTTAGGGACGCGATTGCGATATTGGGGATGTGTATCTGGAATGTGGTGCTAGTTCAGGGCTTTACTACTATTCCGCGTTATTTTTGAAAATGCGACATGGGCCCTAATGCGAGAAATAAAGAAATTAGTGGATCTGTTGTAACCCTAAATTAAAACGAAATAAAAAGAAATAAAAAAAACGAAATAACAAAAAACGAAAACTAAAAAGAAATAACGTACGCGGAAGTGTACCAAGCGGCACAAGCCGCAGTTTAAAAGTCGGCACAGGGCCCCGACACGATCACAAATTCAATGATTCGAAACATGGATTCGGTGGCCCTAGCGAAAATAACAAACATTTTCAATAACAAGTACTGGGCCAAGGGAGATTTGCCCCAAGAATGGAAATTGGCTAAAATAATCATGATCCCCAAACCAAACAAGAATCCCTCGATCGATACCATCCGGCCGGTATCGCTCACGTCCTGCCTCGGTAAGCTCTATGAGAGGGTGATCCACAGCAGACTACAGCGATACCTGGAAGAGCGGAGCTGGTTCCCAGACTCCATGATAGGATTTCGCACAGGTTTATCGTGTCAAGACGCGTTCCTCCTACTTAGGGACGAAATTGTAACCAATATGCCGTACGGTGACGAGAGACTAGTCCTAGCACTAGACCTCAAAGGAGCCTTCGACAATGTCTCTCACGGCGCAATACTCGAGGAACTCGAACTCTCTGGTTGTGGTGAGCGCATCTACAATTACATAAGGGCGTTTTTTCCAACCGTGAGGCCAGCATCAGTATTGGCCAAATCACATCGCAGATATTTAAAATACCGAGCAAAGGAACCACTCAAGGAGCGATAATATCTCCTCTGCTATTCAACATGGCGATGTGTCGCCTCGCACGCGATCTCGATCGGATACCCGACCTAGGTTACACGCTTTACGCGGACTGGCTGAAGTGCGCGCCCGAAAAATCCGAGGTCATCCGGATACACGCGAAAGGCTACCAATCCAGAGGGTGGATTAACATTGTGGTTGAGGGCCAAATGGTCCGAGAGGTACCTACGATGCGATTCCTGGGTTTGTGGCTTCAGAGCGACGGGAGAGCAGCACAGACGCTCAAAACCATCAAATCCGCAACCCACAACATAGCCCAAATGATACGTCGAGTGACGTATAGAAAGGTGGGAATGCGAGAAATCGATACCTTAAGGCTCGTACAGGCCTTAGTGATTAGTCGAATTACATATGGCTTGCCCTACCAAATCCTGAACAGGGAAGAGGAGAGGCAGGCCAACACGATAATTCGAACAGCTTTCAAGGCAGCTCTGGGCCTGCCTAAATCTACCTCCACGGAGCGCATGCTAGCTTTGGGAGTACACAACACTTTCGACGAACTGAGGCACGCCACTCTGATGCGACAGAGGGAGCGCCTCAGCTTCACAAAAACTGGTAGGGAAATATTGGCACGACTTAACATCCCAGCATACCCGATTTATCTCAGCGAACAGGCCGTACCTCTCGCTTCTTCGGTGAGATCCAAAAATTACAGTAGCTCCAATTCCCAAGAATAAGCATCCCGAGTACAACAAAGAAAGACGCAAAGCATGCGCACAACATATTCAATCGATGTACTCAAATAACGCTAGGTACAATACGTACTACACAGACGCAGCTGCGTATGCAGAGGCTACCTTGCCACGCTACCAAAGGAGGTAATCTCAGTGGCGTACGAACCATTTCTCGAGTGGGGGGGCAAACCGCAAGAAATCCGACCTTTCTCTCTCTTTCTCTCTCTCTCTCTCTCTATATATATATATACATATATATATATATATATATATATATATATTGCGAATTACCATTACAGTAAGCGAAAGATCCTAGAAATGCGTCTATCCGTTATTTTTATATTTCACAGCCATCGACCTCTTTATCAATCACACATGGCGAACCATAGCGGCCCGAAAAATTATTTGAATTTGCATTTATTTCTTCTAACTATATAAAACTTCAAGATGATGCAGCGACAACAGGCAATTAGTGTCTCACAGGGGTCTCGGATTCCGCCAAGTATATATAGCCGCAGTACAGCGCACATAAAAAATGCACATCTGTTACAGCCAATTTTACTAATTAAACAAAGAAATGTACTTTGTTTTGAAATTTACATCATAAATGCATCTCTGGTTTGGTGATAGTATTGTCGAGGGTCTACGCAACGAAGTACAATCAACATATACTACTTGCAATATCCACTAGAAAAAAAAGACAGCAGATGTGTGCGACCTTGGAGAATTATAACCCGGTTTCCAGCGAAGCTGTTTCTTTCGAACAGTTGCGATAAAACTGTCCATTTCTTGTAATTACATCGCATACATTGAATAGCTGCCCATATATGACTGTTCGGTTTGAAACATTCATCCCCGTCTAATTGTTTGCAGCACTTCTTGTTGGGAATTTTTAAAAAGCCAATAAATCATCAACACACATGTTACTTCGCCATAACATGTACCATGGTGTCCTCCCTCCTTCCATTTCTGCCTCCCCCCGTCTTCCTTACTCAATTTCCGTTAGAGTTGATATCGGTTGAGTTCACAGTCCTTTGAGAGCAATAGGATAAATTCTTTGTTCACAGAACACCTTCATAAAGCTCCGGATCGCTTGCATGCTTAATTTACTGCAAATGTCATACATAGACCCCTGTCTTTGAAGTTTACCTACTCATTGTCAATGTACGCGTCCTTTATTTTTGCAAAGTTTAAACAAAATGTCTTGTTTAGTTCACCGAGGACATCGTTGAAACCTAGTCTGAACGTACTATGACGCCTGAAAATAGCGACAGAATAAAAGCCCGCTCAATAATTATTTCCAACGCTTCTAACTGGACAAGGAATGTCACAATTTTGTCGCACCTTGCAGCTGCCATGCCCTCCCCCTCCCTTTTCCACAAAACATCACCATCATCATCATCAGCCTATATTTATGTCCACTGCAGGACGAAGGCCTCTCCCTGCGATCTCCAATTACCCCTGTCTTGCGCTAGCGTATTCCAACTTGCGCCTGCGAATTTCCTAACCTCGACTGCGATTCCCTTCTCTTGGTATCCATTCTGTAACCCTAATGGTCCACCGGTTATCCATCCTACGCATTACATGGCCTGCCCAGCTCCATTTATCCCGCTTATTGTCAACTAGAATATCGTCTACCCCCGTTTGTTCTCTGATCCACACCGCTCTCTTCCTGTCTCTTAACGTTACTCCTAAGATTTTTCGTTCCATCGCTCTTTGTGCGGGTATTAACTTGTTCTCGAGCTTCTTTGTTAACTTCCAAGTTTCTGCCCCATATGTTAGCACCGGTAGAATGCAATGATTGTACACTTTTCTTTTCAACGACAGTTCCAGAAAATATATACCTGTTGTAATCTACAGCTATGTCGGGACAATGGGAAGCATAGCTGATAGCTATCCTTCCCAGCCGTCTTCTTTCCCCTGCTGAGCGCAAATATTCTATCACTGAGCGCGAGTGTCTGGCTCTCGTTTGGGCAGTGGGAAAATTCCGCCCCTATTTGTACGGCCGGCAATTCACAGTCATCACAGACCACCACGCCCTGTGTTGGCTTTCTTCCCTGAAAGATCCTTCTGGGCGCCTTGGCCGCTGGGCTCTGCGCCTTCAAGAATACAACTACTCAGTTTTATACAAGACCGGCCGGTTACACCAAGATGCGGACTGCTTGTCGCGCCATCCTGTCGACCCACCTGACGTTTCTATGGCCGAAATTCCTGTCCCCGTTCTCTCTTTGAGTGCTTTTGACAATATCGGAGCGGAACAACGGCGGGACGACTTCTTAAAAGACCTTATTCACCGGCTGACTTCAACGACGCCCGATCCTTCCCTTCGAATGTTTGAACTCCACGATGGCATATTGTACCGCTGTAACATGCGCCCTGACGGCCCTGACCGACTCTTAGTTGTCCCTTCGCATCTGCGCCGGACTGTTCTCGCCCAGCTTCATGATGTGCCGACTTCCGGTCACCTTGGCGTGTCACGGACTTACGACCGCGTTCGTCGGCGCTTTTTTTGGCCTGGTCTTTACCGTGACGTCAGCCGTTGCATCGCTGCGTGTGACCTTTGTCAACGACGGAAAAAGCCGACCACACTCCCTGCTGGCCGCCTTCAACCACTTGACGTGCCATCAGAACCATTCTTTCGTGTAGGCATTGATCTTTTAGGCCCCTTTCCTACGTCTGTTTCCGGAAATAAGTGGATTGCTGTTGCAACAGACTACGCCACCCGATACGCAATCACACGGGCTCTTCCGACAAGCTGTGCAACCGATGTCGCCGATTTCCTGCTATAAAACGTCATCCTTCACCACGGTGCCCCTGGACAGCTCCTTACCGACCGATGCCGCTGCTTTCTTTCTAAAGTTGTTAATGACATTCTACACTCGTGCGCGACTAAACAAAAACTTGCTACTGCTTACCATCCACAAACGAATGGTCTCACAGAGCGTCTCAACCGGACCCTTACTGACATGCTGTCCATGTATGTCTCCGCTGACCATCGCGACTGGGACGTTGCATTACCATTCGTTACCTTTGCCTATAATTCTTCTCGCCACGATACCGCAGGCTTCTCTCCATTCTTCCTCTTGTTCGGCCGCGACCCTACGCTACCTTTCGACACCCTTCTGCCTGATAGCCTGCATTTCACATCAGAGTACTCCAGGCACAAGAGGCACGCCATATTGCCCGACGTCGACTTGTGGACTCGCAGGAAAATCGGCGGCGCTTATATGACACCCGCCATCGTGACGCCCACTACACGCCGGGCGCCCTGGTTCTCCTTTAGTCTCCGTCGCGACGCGTTGGCCTCTCGGAGAAGTTGCTTTGACGCTACTCTGGCCCTTACCGCGTCTTGCGTCAAGTAACCGACGACACCTACGAAATCGCCCCTCTTGACCCCATCGTGGCTCAGCCTCGTTCCGATGTAGTCCACGTGGCGCGTCTTAAGCCGTATCATTCGACCGCCTCCTAACCAGCACCGGGTCGGTGCTTCAGCCGCCGGGGGTCATGTGACAGAGCGACGAAGAAGTCGTTTGGACATGACTTGAAGAAGACGACGCTCTGGACTTCGCGAGCTATGATCTTGTCAGCCGCTGCCATACTTGTAAATACAGTGTAAATATATTTCTTGCTTCTTTTCCCCGTAACATTTTCACGCACTCTAACACTTGAATAAGAAATGTTTTACAAATGCTGTGTTTGATCCAACCGCATTTAACTTCGCACAGAGAGTTTTCATAGCATACCACCAATCTTCACTAAATTTGGTCTTGATGGCTTTTATAGGGCAGCCGGCTCAATTCTCCCCGGCTCGTTAGACGCGCTCATAAGACTCTAGAGTGGTTATACGTAATTTATTGCGAAAGCCCCAATTACTCATCTACTACTCTGAACTTCGCCTACACATCACCTATTAACTTGTCCTTACAGCCACCAAACATAATGAAGCTGCCGCCTTGAGTTCGGTGAGGACACCAGGCGAACCTAGCATATCACGCCAGACAGTGTAAAAAGAAATAAAGTATGACGGTACAATAATTATTGGAGGAGCTTCTAAATAAGCCAGAGATGTTATAATACGCAACGCATTGCACTTAAAACCTGTCTATTCCTTCAATGTATAAAATATCTGAAACCCAGAGTTCTTTGGAGACATTGGGAAACCTAGCAGCAGCATGATACTTTCGAGCACTTGGTTACAATTTTTAAACTCTGTATTTGATCAACAAGCATTTAACATCGCACATAAAATTGGCATTTTGTTTCACTTATATTGGCAAAGTTTCATCTCAGTTGTAGTAGCACAAGCTGCCATTTGTTAGGGCGGGAACTGCCCAGCGCCAGGCCTTCTCCGCAACGCGCGCGTGTATGGCGAATCCCGCGCGTCGTCCGCTACAGCGTGTCCCGAGGAGGCACAAAAGACAGTCCTCGCTGCCCAAGCAGGAGATACGCAGTAAATAAAAGCATTACATACGGGGCCCCTCTATTTAGAAAGGAAACTTAGCTTCTGCTGTGGTTTTCTTGGACTCTCCAGCTTGCAGCCAAAAGTGCCCGCTTTCAAATGTGAGGGGGCAAATGGCATACTTTGCCACTCCCCCCCCCCCCCGCTTTTGAGAGCGAGGGGTAACTGCCCCCCTTCCCCCCCCCCCCCCCCCCGGTAGCTACGCCTATGGGTACGACCTGGCAATCGTGAACACGATCAGCCAGCAGCAAATTATCGCGTCGACAACGGCGGGCTCCCCCACCTCGGCCGAAATGTTGGCAGTGGCGATCGCACTCGCTCACGCGGAGCGTTCGGAAAGGTACTGGGTCGTGGTCACTGACTCCCGGGAGACATGTTGCATGTTTCTGAAGGGGCAGGTGACTGCGGCTAGCCTCGCGATAATCCTCAAATCGTTCAACGACCGCCATCGCCTCCTGTGGTGCCCGGGACATGCGGGGGTACACGGGAACGGACAGGCTAACCCGTTAGCTCGAGCGTCTACTAACCGAGCGATGGCGTCCTCTTCGAACCGCAACCCCTCACACTATCCCTCACAAAATCCCGTAATTTTAAATGTCAAAGGCATCCTTGCTCATCAGTGCGGAGTCCGCAGAAAATACCGGCCGCCTCACCCGCAACTTAGCGGGGAAGAGGCCGCCGAATGGCCCATCTAAAACTGCTAAACGTCATGTATCCCACCCGCTATAGGGCCACATGCCCTTGGTGCGGTGGCCTACCTGCACTAATACATGTAACCTGGGAGTGTAATAAGCACCTTCATAGGCCATCTAATAATAGCACAATGGAGCAGTGGGAGGCACAGCTCGCCCGTTCCGACTTGGCAGGACAAAAGTCCTTAATTAGCCAGGTCAGGCAGGCGGCAAAGTACAGTGGGGCCCTGGACTGAGGGGCTCCGACCACCGCTCCTTAAAATATTTACCAGCCAAATAAAATTTTTCTCTCTATATATAGGGTTTGTTTGTTTTTGTCAACTGAACAGAGTGACTTGTTTAAAATAATAAAATAATACCCGTGTCACCCGGCGTTTGCAAGGCCTTCCAACCGATAGTCAGTTGACTCAAAGGTCAAGTTTGAGCTGCTACACGGGCGGTTTCGAAGGCCGCCGAGTAAATAGTCTATCGAGTCAACGGAGCACCCTACAACTCTATCGAAATCTCGATGGCCTTTGAGCAACGGAAGCGGAAACAGCGACAACATGCCCTCTCGTTCACAGTGTGCTCGTACTCCCACAGTTAGAAAGAACAAATCAAACCAAAATGCACTAAAAATACTATATATGAGTGTTATTAATTATTCAATCAAGTATTTTTGCCACTTGATATGTGCGAACTGCACATACTCTCGACAACAGTGACGTGCTTGTGTTCGTGCACTCTCCCTCTACTCCATGTGCTGCCGGCTGCCGTCATATCGCCGTCATATCGCCGTATAAACAAATATAAAAATTATAGTGCTCTTAAGTGGTTTTAATGTTGTTTAACTTTTGGTGACACGAAAACGAAAATAAAGATCCGGAACGCCACACAATTTTGCGAGAAACGCCTGAACCAATCAACGGCCTTTCAAAAGTGCCGTGTAGCAGCGCGATAACTCCTTTGAGTCGATAGAGTTGTGGCATTTCGAAGGCCGTCGACTCGAAGGCCTTCCAAATGTGCCTGTGTGACACAGGTATAAAACAGCCATCCGTCCTTGTAGTTCATCCGAACAGGCCGAATCGCCGTACATGCTGTACCAAATATTAAAAAGAATTGTTTGAACTAGAATTTACCTTATTTTGGTCCGTGCTGCCATACTCATATTTAAAAAAAAGTCCAAGTGATGTCAAAGGTCTTAACATATGACAACCGTTACAGAGCGCATTCTTCAGTTTTTTGCACCTCGCAAGCAGTTACGCTTTCTCGGTAGTACATCTGCTCAGTTCACGCTTCTGGATAGCAGAGATATTCAACCTTTCGGGAGTGCATTTGACTGTGAAGGGCAACGAGCGATAATAAGTGAAAGAGAAAACTATCTTTATTTTCGATGACTACATACTTACTGCCATGGGGATTTGCGGAATCCCTTTTGGCCCGTCCTTTGCAAAATATCCCAACAGTAGACACTTGCGCCAATGTCTAAGAAAACATCGGTTGTATTATCCGGTTGACTGGAGAACATACAATGCCCGATTGATTGGAAAATGTACTATGTGTGGCCCCCTCACTTAAACGATTTTATTTGTTTAACAATATACTTACTGAAACTGTTACTGCAAGAACATGAATTCACTCCTGGTGAAACTTGCATGCTCTATATCTTTTTAGGTTCAATTTCGCCTTGTCTTTTATTGTGAAGGAATATATAGAGAGACAAAGAAAATTAACTGTCGCACACACCTTTGTGCAATCTTTTCGTTTGAACACTGCTCAATTTTTTAGAGGAACACGTAAAAATACTCACGGCGCTGACCACTTTCTTCAAAGCCCCTGTAATTGTGCCTGCAGTACTGTTCACAGCTATAACAAATTGAGGAAACACTTTGTCCCTTCTCTCCTGACACGCCTCGCGCAAGAAGCGCCCCTAGAGTTCCCAAACAATATTGTCGCGTATACCCTTCTTTACAATACACGCTGAATGAGGATCCAGGCAAGCGTAAGCGTCGATGCGCGATGCCGAGACGAACCTCGTTCTCTTCTACCGTCCCCTAGCTGTGCTGTGCCACACCATGTGGCATTACCCCCTCTTGAAAAAAAAGGTAGGAAAACACACACAGGCTTGACGTGAGGGTGCCGAGATGGCCTATAGACGAACACATAGGCTGTAGTCACAATCACTGTGGCGTGCGATAGAGTCACAAGGCACTGAGGGGCGAGAAACAACCAAATTTAACCTAAGCGGCTGAAAGCGCACAACGTGCACAATCTCAGATTGCGGTTGTCAACGTCGGGGAAGTTGGCTTCCGTCAGGAAGGACTTCGTAATTCACGTCACTAATTCGATCGTTGCAACACTCTGTAAGGTCCGAAGTAGCGACTCAAAAGCTTTCCAGATAGTCCTTTTCGGCGCACGGGAGTCCAGACCAAGACTTGATAACCAGGTTGGAACTCGACTTGCCGATGGCGGAGATTGTAACGGTGCGCACCGATGCTCTGCTGTTTCTTTAGGTGCACTCGGGCAAGCTGACGGGCTCCTTCCGCGCGTTGCACGAAAAGTACGGCATCTTGGGCGAGATTGAGATGATCGATGTTGTCGCACGGCAGCATTGCTTCTAACATAGTCTGCACTTCACGGCCGCAAACGAGGTAAAGCGGCGTGAAGCGTGTTTCTTGTGTAGCAGTGTTATAGGCAAACGTTACGTAAGGGAGTATCTCGTCCCACGTCTTGTGCTGTGCGTCTAAGTACATAGACATCATGTCAGTCATCGTTTTGTTCAGTCGTTCGGTCAAGCCGTTTGTCTGCGGATGATACGCAGTTGTCCTTCGGTGGGTCGTGCAGCTGAGTTTAAAAACATCTTCAATTAGCTGTGTGGTAAAGGCTTTGCCTCGGTCTGTGATGACGTGCGATGGGGCGCCAAGCCGTAGGACGATGCTCTGCATGAAAAACTGGGCAACCTCGAAAGCTGTGCCACGAGGCAGCGCCTTTGTCTCAGCATACCGCGTTAAATAATCTATGGCGACGATTATCCCCCTGTTGCCAGAATATGACAGTGGAAACGGGCCAAGAAGTTACTTGGCGACTGGTCGAAAGGTTTGCCAGGTGGGTTAATCAGATTCAGCAATCCCGCAGGCTTCACTGCTGGCGACTTTTGGGGCTGGCATTTACGGCAGGCTTTGACGTACCGCTTAACACACTCGGCAAGTTTGGGCCAGTAGTAGGATTTGTGCACTCTATCGAGCGTTCGCGTAAAACCCAAATGGCCAGACGGAGACTCGTCATGACAGGCGAACAAAACTTCGGCACGCAGGTCTGCTGGAACGACCAAAAGGTAGGTCTTGATGGTGGCAGCGGAGTTCTTATACAAGACGCCATGTCGTAAACAAAAAGAAGACAATCCTCGAGCGATATGCCGTGGTATTGATGGGTTTCGTCCTTCCAGATGTTCGAATATAGGCTGTAGTGCGTCGTCTTTGCGCTGCCGTGTGGAAGGAAGGAAGGAAAGAGTGGAGAAGGAAAGGCAGGGACGTTAACCAGTTCAGCACAATCGGTTTGCTACCCTACACATGGGAGTGGGATGAGGGGGAATGAAAGATGGCGCAGCACAGCATACTCATCGTCAGTCACAGTCCATCACTCTTGCGTGGTACGTGACATCACTGTCACAGCCGCTTGTCCAAGCCCTTTTCTTTTAAAAACCTAAGTAGGCCCTTCGTCGCCTTCAGCTGCGATGTCTTAGTTCGACGCCACGTAAGAATCGGTTCAATTGACATGCTGCCGTGTGGACAAATCAGTAACGCTTACGGCCCCAAGGAAAGCACCGCCGTCCTCAATGTCTTGGTCGGTAGTGTCGATAGGGGCGCGCGAGAGTGAGTCAGCATCTTCGTGTATGCGGCCCGAATTATACACGATGGTCACGTCGTACTCCTGCAAATGTAGACTCCACCGTGCTAGTCGTCCAGAAGAGTCCCGCAGATTTGCAAGCCAGCATAACGAGTGATGATCGGTTACAACTTTGAATGGGCGGCATAGAGATAAGGTCGAAATTAGGACAGCGCCCATACGACGGCAAGACACTCTTTCTCCGTGGTAGTGTAGTTGGTCTCTGCACACGATAGCGTGCGACTTGCGTATGCGATCACTCTTTCAATACCTTCCTGCCGTTGTACAAGCACTGCACCAAGACCAACGTTACTGGCGTCTGTATGAACTAGAGAACTGCATGGGCCGATTTTTTCAGCCCGAGCCCGGCGCGGGCCCGTTTTTACGTTGGGCTGCCCGCCCAAGCCCGACCAAAAGTTTTATGACGAGACCCGTGCCCGGCCCGGAAATAATCTGCGTTACCCGCGCGGCCCGGCCCGTCACCCCTTTGCCTTAGGCCCGAGCACGGCCCGAGCCTGGCTCGAAACCGGCCCGAACCCGGCCCGAGACCGAAAAAAAATCTTTGTGATGCGACTTTCTGGTGCGAGCCCGGGCCGGGCTCGTACGAGAAAGTCCGAGCCCGGCCCGGGCCCGCGTCAAAAAACCCGAGCCCGGCCCGGGCCACAAAGCACATGACGTGTCCGAGATCGGTCCGAGCCCGTAAGAAAACCGCCCTACCCGGCCGGGCCGGGCCCGCGCTTTTGGGTAAGCCCGAGCCCGTGCACTGCTCTAGTACGAATTTCCATGTCCGCCTCCTCGTCAAAGTGGGCTAAAACTGGTGCTGACACCAGACGCTGTCGAAGGTCGGTGAAAGCAGCCTCTCGCTCTGCGGCCCCGGCGAACGATACATTGTCCCTTGTGAGGCGACTCAGCGGCTCCGCCATCTTCGAAAAATTTTCGATGATACGCACGTAGTATGCGCAAAGGCCCAGGAAGCGTCTGACACCGTTCTTGTTAGTCGGTTTTGGAAACGTGGCTACAGCGGCAGTTTCTGCGGGATCTCGTGCTAACGCCTTCTGCGCTGAACACGTGCCCCAGAAACGTCAGCTCCTTGTAGCCGAAGTGACACTTCTGAGGCTCAAGGGTGAGGTTAGCCGATCAGATGGCTTCTAGAACTTGCCGCAGTCGTTTCAGGTGGTCGTCAAATGTCACCGAAAAAACAACCACGTCGTCGAGGTAGACGAGGCAGCTTTGCCACTTCATACCAGCGAGAACGGTGTCCATCATTCGCTGGAAAGTTGCTGGTGCCAAACAGAGACCGAAAGGAAGTACTCTGAATTCGTAAAGGCCATCTGGAGTGACGAAAGTAGTTTTTTCGCGGTCTCGTTCATCTACCTCAATTTGCCAATAACCGCTCTTGAGATCGAGAGACGAAAAATACTTAGCTCGCCGCAACCTGTCTAAAGAGTCATATATACGTGGTAGGGGGTACACGTCCTTCTTGATAACATCGTTCAGGCGTCGATAATCAACACAGAAACGAACCGTTCCGTCTTTTTTATTGACCAGAACGACCGGGGAGGACCAGGGACTGTGCGAAGGCTGAATGACACGATCATCTAGCATCTCCTTGACTTGGGCTTGAATAGCCTCACGTTCTTTCGGCGAGACACGATAAGGCTGTTGTTTTATGGGGCGTGCGTCGTCGGATGTCGTTATTCGGTGCTTCGTGATTGGCGTTTGGCCCACCTTAGTAGACCAAGCGAAGCACGCGTGGAATTCATTCAAGAGTTCCTGCAGTGCGTTCTTTTGGTCGTGAATAAGCTCAGAGTTTACATCGATGTCACTGAGCGAACCGTTGTCGATCTGTGTCCACTTCAGGAGCAAAACACTCGGCGATCTCCGTTGATGGTTCCACGTAGGCGATGGCAGTGCCACGAAAAATGTGCCGATGCTCTAAAGTTAGGATGGTAACGAGGACCGCTGTCTCGCTATCACGAAGTTCCACAAGGCTTCGAAATACCTTGGGTCAGCAGCTTAGAAAGGTTGCCTTCTACAATGGCTTCACCCTCTTGTAGCGCGTCGGACTTGACCGGAACCATAACACTCGCACGCGGCGGTATCGTGATGCTGTCGTCCGAAACGCGAAGTGCGAATCTGTGTTCAATGGCGTCTGTCTGTGTTGTTGCCCTTTGTGTCGAGAAAGTGATGCAACGCTCGCAGAGGTCAATAATGGCGCCATATTC
Organism: Dermacentor silvarum; assembly: GCF_013339745.2. NCBI lineage: Eukaryota > Metazoa > Arthropoda > Arachnida > Ixodida > Ixodidae > Dermacentor > Dermacentor silvarum. The sequence continues at coordinate 143,764,471 of NC_051158.1, forward strand.
CAGGAGAACGTCCATCCCAAGAATTACATCGCGGGAACACTCGCGTAGAACCAGACAAGTGGCGAGAAAAGCAGCACTGCGAATTTCTGCTCTGGCTGTGCATAAGCCAAGCGGTGTGACGACCTGGCCACGTGCCGTACGAACTGGTGCCCCATTCCAGGGCAACGTAACTTTTTTCAGAACGCTCGCCAGTTTTCCACTAGGAATAGAGTAATCGGCGCTTTATCGACAAGTGCACTCATCTTTCTGCCGTCTGTCAACACAGGTATGTCCAGTGAAATTTTGTTCGCGGGAACTGGTTCTGGCGTCATCGTCTTTTCGTTGTTCTGCGGTGGTCGGGACGATACGAGGTCTTCAGCGCGTCGAGTATCAGCAGCCCCGCCTCGGAAGGTCGCTGTCGTCAGTTTTCCCGGCGTGGACTTGGTGATCTCCCTTGCGTCGTCCTCGAGGTGGTATCACGAGCAGGAAAATATTGCCGCGGTGAGGGTGAGCGTGACTGCCGCTGCGACGTGTCCGGCCTGCGCTGCTGGTCGAGGAATTCCGCGATGTCGGGAGGCCTTTGGCCGACCCTAGGTCGAGGTGAATCGATAGAAAAACCCCGCAGTCCAAGTCGTCGGTAGGGGCACTCCCGATACACGTGCCCCGCCTCGCCGCAGTGGTAGCACAGCGGTCGTCGATCGGGTGCTCGCCAAACGCGGGTATACGGGTATACGCGAGGGTATACCCTCGCGGGTATACGGCGGTCATCGAAGTACGGTAGAGGGGTTGTCGGAGAGGCTTGTGCCGCCTGTAACGCGACTGGCGACGCAACAAAAGTAGGTGTGAAAGCTTGGGCGGGCTCAGCAATGTTTCTGCGTAAGTCTTGCACCAGGACTCGCTTGGCATCGGTGATGCTTCACTGCTGGAAAGAGATGCCTGCCGTGCCTGCTGCACTTCGGTGCGTACGACGCTGGCGAGGGAGCTGACTTGAGGTGGCGATGTACCGTGGTGCTTCTGCAACTCGTCGCAAACCATGCAGCGAATCAACTCCCAAAGCAAGGCGACGTCGCACCCAAAGAGTACCCACGTATCCGGAGTGCAGGCGGCATCGACTTGCCGGTTGTACATGGTCGACCAATGCTGAAGCGTCTGCTCCATCGCAGTGGCTTTCGTGAGGAACTTCGCAACAGTCTTGGGCGTATTCCGAACAAGACCACCAGAGCTGGTCCTTTACGCCTCTCATCAGATGACGCATTTTCTTCTCTTCCGACATGCTCGGGTCGGCACGCTGAAAGAGACGCGTCACTTCCTCCACGTACGTCGTGACGCTCTCGTTGGTCTTTTAAACGCGTGACAGAAGGGCTCGCTCCGCTTTTCACGGCGATTGGGGCCGGTATAAGTAAGTCTCCAGTAGCTTGCGCTGGAACTCGGGCCAGGATGACATGGCACTTTCGCGGTTCATAAACCACGTGCGAGCACTATCCTGGAGGCTGAAGTAGACGTGCCTGAGTTTGGCGTTGCTGTCCCACTCGTTACAGGCAGCAACGCGCTCAAACTCCGCCAGCCAGTCTTCCACGTCTTAAAATGTGTCGCCATGAAAAGCCGTTGGCACTTGGGGGTTCAGCACCGTTAGGTAATTTGGCGTCGCCCTTTCCGTAGAATTCGCTGTGGTCGCAGTCATCACTTGTTCCTGGGGGTTTCCGAATTCTGGGGCAAGGCCTCGGACTAGCCGGCTTGTGCGGTGAACTGGAGTCAGCTCCATTTGTGGGGCGAGGGTCTTGCTGCCCAGTGGGGTCTCCTGCATGAGGTGAGCGTACCCAGCAAGCTCCACCAAATTGTCGCGTATACCCTGCTGTATAATACAGGCTGAATGAGGATCCAGGCAAGCGTAAGCGTCGACGCGCGATGCCGAGACGTACCTCGTTCTCTTCTTCTGCCGTCCCCTAGCTGTCCTGTGCCACAGCATGTGCCAATATGAATATGTTTACCAAGCTACTCAGTAAGAAAGAACTTAGGCCTAGTCCACCGGCCTTTACCCAAGTGAGTAAAGGCCGGTGTTTGCGTGCTTGAATATTTAGCTGAGAATAGTATAATACTTGGATCACATCACAAATCTTACCAATGAAAACAAAAAACACAAGGTTTCTCTGTCGAATAGACAGAGACAAGCCCGCTTTCATTTGTCATCATCTTCGCGCCACTCTTTTACATTGTGCTGACAGTACGCATCATAATCTTTATTGAGATATAGCGGCGCATATTGATGTGTTACCGGAGTAGATTCGCATTTATTATTGGCAAGAATGTATCCGAGCGCCAAGTCATTCAACAAGAGGTTGACAACATGCTTTCAAAAGCCATTATTGAGCCGTCCGCGAGTCCATGGGCTTCCTCTGTTGTCTTAGTTAAAAGACAACAGCTGGCGATTTTGCATTGATTATCGGCATCTCAATAAGACCACCAACAAGGATGTATATCCTCTTGCACGAATTGATGACGCTCTGGATTTCCTCACGGCGCGACCTATTTTATTGCGATGGCAATTATATGGACACTTCAACCAGATTTCTGCCGTCGGCGTTGCCATCGTCGTCGCCGTCGCCGTGAGGTTCCGTATAGATTCCAAGGGCGATAAAATCGTCGCCGCGCGCCGTATGCGCGAGCGAAAGCGCGCGGAGGACGCGCGCTATCACGTAGGGCGAACTCCCCCGCGCGCTATCATCGAGAGTGAACGCTCGGCGGAAAGCAAACGCGACCGTCGCGCGTGGGTATTTGGGGCTGCGCTGTGCTCCGGCACCAAAGGCGTATCTTGCCATTCAATCTCCCACGCGAAAGCAACAAAGCGGGAAGAGGAGGCGAGGGGGGGGGGGGGGGGCAGCTTCTCTTCTGCCAACAACTTCTCCTTTGCAGTTTTGCCGGCGGTGCCGGTCGCCCGCACCGTCTCTTAACTCCACACGGCTCTGACCTTTGTATGCGCTGCGCATTCACCGCTCAGTTTCCGTTGAAGCGATAGACCGCGCGAACCTGCGCTTGCTGCCAGCGTTTTGACAGTCGTTGGCTGCGGTCATTCAGTGTGATCTATTCATGTTTGCTTGTGCGCGTTGACACCACGATTGTTGTGCCAACGTGGGAGTGGCCCACCTCGGCTTAAGTCGAGCCTCCGGACCTCTTTAAATAAAGTTTACACACACACACCACGATTGTTAATTCAGTTAGTTAGCCAATGTGTCAAAGTTTATGCCGCCGATAAAACTACTATCCCTACTCCGAATAGCTCTCTACTAATTCGCTATCGCAATCATGCTTCGCCTTTCTGGTGAAATTGCGGCATTTTTTTTTTTCATCCATCGACCGGCGCTCTGATTACTGGCACATCGCCGTGGACGACCGGGACTGTAAAAAGACAGCATTTGTTACAGCTGATGGCCTCTATTAGTTCAAAGTTATGCCATTTGGCTTGTGCAATGCCGCGGCCACATTCGAGCGAATGATGGACACGCTGTTGCACCGCTTTAAATGGTCTATCAGCCTGTGCAACCTGGACGACGTGATTGTGTTCTTCCCGACATTTGCCACACACCTCACACGTCGTTCACCCACCCTATCGGTGTTTCGTGCGGCTGGGCTACAACTTAATTCGTCGAAATGCCACTTTGGACGTCGCCAAACTACCATCTTAGGGCATCTCGTCGATTCAACTGGCGTCCGTCCCGACCCCGCCAAGGTCCGTGCTGTCATTGAGTTCCCTTTACCAACTCGTGCCAAGGATGTTCAAAGCTTTGTGGGCTTGTGCCCGTACTTCCGCCTTTGTCAGAAATGGTGCCGAAATAGCCCGTCCACTAACAGAGCTTCTGAGGAAAGACGCTCCGTTTTCGTGGGGTTTAGCTCAAGCCACAGCCTTTTCACTTCTTATCACGCTACTTACTACCCCGCCGAATCTCGCCCACTTTGATCCAAATGCTCCAACTGAACTACGGACAGACGCGAGTGGCTATGGCATTGGCGCTGTTTGAGCCCAATGCCAGCGTGGTTGTGATCGAGTTATTGGGTACGCTAGCTGGCTTCTTTCCCCTGCCGAGCGCAATTTTCCTTTACCGAGCGGGGGTGCCTCGCTCTTGTTTTTAGCAGTTAGCAAATTTCGCCCCTACTTATACGGGCGGCCTTTTACTGTTACCACTGACCACCACGCTCTGTGCTGGCTTTCGAGCCTCAAGGACCCCACTGGGCATCTAGGGCGCTGGGCTCTACGTCTCCAGGAATTCACGTACACTGTGGTGTACAAGTCTGGCCGACTACAGCAGGATGCCGACTGCTTGTCTCGGCACCCCGTTGATGCCCCCGAAGATACCATGGAGGATACACCACCTGGCCTTTTCTCGCTCTCCGCTTTCAGCCTCATTGGTGACGAGCAACGGCGGGACACGTCTCTAAATGATCTCATCAACGGCCTGCCGTCTGGTTCGTCGAACCGGTCACTACGCCTGTTTGTCATTGTAAATGGCACATTATATGTTCATACAATGCACCCCGAGGGAGAGGAACTACTACTCGTCGTTCCCGCACATCTTCAGGCGGCCGTACTCGAGCAACTGCATGATGTGCCAACAGCCGGCCACCTTGGTGTTTCCAAGACATATGACCGTGTACGGCGGCGCTTTTTCTGGCCCGGTCTCTACCGTTCTGTTCAACGCTTTGTCGCTGCCTGCGCGTCGTGCCAATGCCGGAAAAGGCCATCTCTTCCTGCAGCTGCGGTCCTCCAGCCTTTTGACATGCCCACCGAGCCAATTTTTCGTGTTGGCCTCGACCTTCTCGACCCCTTCCCTCTCTCCACCGCTGGTAATAAATTGATTGCCCTTACTAAGGATTATGCGACTCATTACGCTATCACAAGACCTATCCCGACCAACTGCACTACAGAGGTCGCCGACTTCTTGATGCAAGACGTAATTTTACATCACGGCGCTCCTCGTCAGCTTCTCACCGACCGGGGTCGCTACTTCTTATCTAAAGTCATTGAAGACTTACTTCGTTCTTGTGCCCCCAAACACAAGCTTACGACTGCGTACCACCCCCAAACGAACGGTCTTACTGAACGTCTGAATCGCACTATCACTGATATACTCTCTATGTATGTTTCGTCCGATCACCATGACTGGGACACTGCGTTACCTTTTGTCACCTTTGCCTATAACTCCTCACGCCATGACACCGCCGCCTACTCTCCCTTCTATCTTCTATATGGATGAGAAACAACGCTCCCTTTTGACACACTTATTTCGACCCCTGCCGCACTGCTACTGAATATGCGCGCGACGCCATTGCTACAGCAGAAAATGCACGTCAGATTGCCCGTCTTCGCCTATCCGCGTCGCAGTCACGGCAGAAGTTGTTGTACGACGTCTACCACCGGGACGTCCGCTTCAGTGCGGGTGATCTTGTCCTTGTCTGGTCCCCGCCATGGTGCATTGGCCTTTCTGAAAAACTACTCTGGAAATACTCTGGCCGCTACCGCGTCCTGTGACAATTGACAGATGTGACTTACGAAATAGCCCTGATCGATCCTACCACGTCTTCTCTTTCCTCAGACGTCGTGCACGTGGCCCGCCTCAAGCCATACCTCGCGCCCACCAGTTCTTATGTCTTAGTCACCAATATTCTTATTGTTATGTCACCAATATGTCTTAGGCGCCGGGTTGGCGCTATTCCGGCCGGAGGTTAATGTTACGAGACTGCGCGCAATGGGACAAAGATGACGTTGACCATTTGGGTGAAGAAGACGATGATTGAAGAGATTGTCTTTCCGCCATCTGGCAGTGCTACAGCTCGCTGTATATATTTGTAAATACATTTTCAGTTGCACCGTTTGCCGTGACAATATTCACGGTCATCACCGTTGCCAAATCCACTGAAACTTTAACCAAAAAAAACAGGACTTCCACTGAATTGCTTGACTGAATTGTTGGCAACCTAACTGCTTCAATGAGGCTCTCTTCGCGCACACAGAAAAGAGCCACGTCATCTTAATATGCAAATAGCTTAACTTCTCGGGCCAGGCAGACCATGAAATAACATTATTCTGCCATACAGAGAATGACAGCGTTTTACAGTATGCGCAAAACAAAAGGTGGCTGAGAGCGCACCATGGTCTACCGAACGCTGCACACTTATCGGCATTCCGAAAGACTTGTTTAATTATACGAAGGCTACCTCTTCTCTGATTACGCAGCCGATGTTGATGTAATCCTAAACAGCCTGCAGAATCTCGCGAGAAAAGCAATCGAACGTTTTTTTCAAGGGCTATCTGGAGTAGCGCGATACCATCTTGTATACCATCAGCAGCTGTCGAGTAGGCACCTAGCTTTAAATATGTTGACAGAACGACCCTTAACCGCCTAAGACCCTTTGTACAATATATTGCACATTTCCTAGAGTTTTTTTTTTCGTAACTAACTAGGAAGAGATCACGCCAGAAGATATGTTATGTCAGATGCACAAGAAACTGTACTAAAGTGGTATACTCAAATTCCTACGGTCCGCATTCAGTAAATTTACTGCAGCACTGATCTCCACCTCTGTGTTGTCACAGAATGTGGAAATCAAACTTGAAGTGTGCTTTCAATGCCTCGAGATTGCATGAAAATGAAGATGCATCAGCACAGTAGAGTACTCAACATAGTTTCATCTTCGTCTACATATATAGTCAATGAAATTCAGTTTCTAGCATACCAAACATGAGCAGATGGTTACTTCTTGCACGTTTATGGACATGTAGCTTGTGGAATCTAACCGACATATTTCAATAAAAAAAACAAGCCTTTAAATTTCGCAACATACACGTTGGCAACAAAAACCAGCTTGAAAGGCGAATTTGCCCCACAACTGCATTTGGAACACAGGAGGTATAGCAATCTGTGTTAACTTTTTACAGCCATTGTTTATCAGTAAGATATACTTCTATGACGTGGGCAGCTTTCATTTTTAACTTGTTTCGTTTTAGGTTTAAAGATGGTAAGAGATTTACCGTACTGTGCAACTGTGGCCATACCTGCAGCTCGTAGGCATCATTAAAATTTTTCGTCAGCATTGGGATAATAATATACATCCTAAAGGCTTTCAACATAAAGCACCGAAACAATACAGTCCAGGTGATTTAACCATATTAAGTTCATCGAAAGCTTGTTCAACTTCATCTGACATGAGCTGTTTTATTGCAGCGTAAGCTGTTATGGGGTCATTCCAATAGCCGTTTCGGTTCACGATGGTGTCTGCCGCCGCCGCCGTTGGTGACCGTAACCGCTATCGCCGGAATTGCGAAAAAAGTACCCCGTTCCCGCCGGGATCGAACCCGAGCAAGCTGCGTGGGAGCCAGATACTCTACTACTGAGCCTCGCAAGGGCTTGCTATCGGGCAGCGGAAAAAAATTTAGCAGTGGCTTAACTCGGCTATGCCAGGATATACGTATCGTGAATGAGGTTCAGCTGGTTATTATTGGCTTTGCCGGTTTTCTAGGAACACATCGTTCAGAACTGAGAGAACTGGTGGTATGGGCGGTTAACGATACCCATTGGTAACGCTAAAGAGTGGAATCTTCTGCTTAACGAGAAAGTTCTTGCACGTTGTACAAACCCGCGCCACTGCTTCACCCCACTCAGGCGGCGCCGCTAAACTCAACTTTGTCACGCATGGCACTATTTACCGGCGTAAAGTCTTTCGTGTGCTTCAGTCTTTCACACACGTCGCACACATATCCAAACGGATTGTTTACGAAGTCCGTCTCGAAGGTCCGAGTCGCCCTGGCGCTTTCGCTAAGTTTCACCGTATAGTCAGTCAATCGGCGAGCCTTGATGTCATCGACGGTGTGCGGCTGCTGCTGAGATGGTCGGGCCCGTGACTCAGCCTCCTGGCGACGCCGCTTTGCTAGACGTTCCTCCCTTTGCTCCTGTGTCTCCGCAGCACGTGAAGCCTTCTTCTGTTCGTTCTACCTGCGCTCAACCACTAATTACCAGGTAACTACTACGAGGCAACTACGAGTTGAGCTTCTCCGCTCTTCTGCGCCGCTGAGCAGCAATTTCGCTCTCCTTCTTATGGTTTTGTCTTGGTTCTTGCACAGCAAGCATAGCGGTCTCACGAACCTCTTCCAAACAACGCACCCCAAGAAAGCCGGACGCCTGGCCGGGGGAGTACTTGTACCCATCTTATTAACCGGCGGGTGTCCGGTGGTGGGGATCGAATCACACACCTACCGCAGCCGAGCCGGGCGTCCTACTGACTCGGCCCTCGCTGCGGGATTCGCTCTCCTTCTCCATGGCTATACCACACTGGCAAACGCCCCGCTATATGTATAACCCCACTGATACATCTCCACATGCGCACAGAATGAGAGGCGCTATCATGCGGCTCCGGCCCAGCGTCAGACTTGGCTACTGCAACCGAGGCGCACAGCTGGGCACGCGCTGGTGCCAGTGCGTCTGCCGCGGCTATGACGTCACTCCTCTGGAATGCGCAGACCGGCGAGGTGCACGCGGCGGCGGTGGAGCGTGTCACTGCTCCTGGCGCATGCGCATCACAGCTCTCAAGGAGCCAGGCGAAACTTCTCAACCTCGGCCAGTGTAGCTCACGCTACTTAATGCCCTGTAAACGCTCCCTAGGCAGGCGTGTAGTTGCAGATGACCCAAGCTTCCGCCAGTATGGTGGCGCCAGTCTAGTTAAGGCGCCTGCAAGCGCAGCACGTGCAGGCGCATACAACGAGATGCGATTCAGACAAGGCGCACGATCACGAGCTGCCCGAGCCTCCGCCAGTATGGCGGCGCTATCTAGTTAAGGTGCCTGCAAACGCAGCGTGCCCGACATGTAAGTTGCAGTTGTAAGGCTTGATCGGGCTCAGTAGACTGCTGTACAGAGAGCATTACAAGCCGCAGCTCGCCGTTGACGTCGGGTGAACAATTCAGATCGTTCTTGTCAAAACGAGGCGAAGAGACTTTGCCGCGAAGACCCTGTTGTGCGTTCTGCTAAACTGGAGCAACTCTTGAGCCTCTCCACCAGCTAAAGCTGTAACTCTGCTGCGTGTGCCGCGCAGGCGTGGGACTTTTTCAGTATCTTTCTTTCTCATCGCCCAACCGTACCATGCCACCTGCAAAAGAATCTTTATAGATATACACAGGGTGCTCAAAATTAATCTTTACGAAATTTTTAAAAATCGCCTGAGGCAGGTGTCATACTTCTTATCATTGAGCTGGGTTATTCGAAGAGGCGGACGTTATTAGCACGAGATATCAAAGCACACATTAAATTACTTAACAAATAATCACCTATTATCTTCTTAGTTAATTACTTGACGACACAGTAATTTACGAATTGTAGTCAGTGAGCTTGTCAGGCGTTTACACTTGGAATGAATTTAAAATGTGACACAAGTTTGGATATCATCATCATCATCATCATCTGCTTATATTTATGTTCGCCGCAGGATGAAGGCCTCTCCCTGCGATCTCCAATTACCCCTATCTTGCACTAGGTTATTCCAACTTGTGCCTGCAAATTTTCTAACTTCATCACTCCACCTTGTTTTCTGCCGTCCTCGACGGCGCTTCCCTTCTCTTGGTATTCTCTTGGTATCCATTCTGTAACTCTATTGGTCCACCGGTCATCCATCCTACACATTACATGGCCTGCCCAGACCATTGTTTTCTCCTAATGTCAATTAGGATATCGGCTATCCCCGTTTGCTCTCTGATCCATCCACACCTCTCCTTGTATTTTATTGTTAGGCCTAACATTTTATTGCTATAGCAATTATACGGACACTCTAGGCGGATTTCTGCCGTCGGCGTCTCCGTGGGGTTATGTATAAAGTCCAAGGGCGATAAAATCACCGCGAGCCGTATGCTGTATGTGCGAGTGAAAGTGCTCGGGACGCGCGTTTTCACGGAAAGCGCACGCATGGCGGAGAGCGAACGCAATGTCTTCCGTCGTGCGATAGGCCGTGTGAGTGTGGGAGGAAGGGAGGGGAGGCGACGTTTAGCTGCGGCACTAAATGCGTGTGCCCCCCCCCCCCCCCCCCAGCGCGCGCCGCGGCTCGTCACCCGACACCACGTAGGCCGTTCGACCCCTCAAAAACAGAAACGGTTGCTGCCCGGACGCGCTAGGGAGTGACTGCCTCCCTATTCATAAAATACGTGAGCAAGTTGCGGCACTGCGACAATATATACAAACAATCATGCCGCCCTACACCGCCAATTCTGTATGTTCGATAGATGAGCGGCCTAACATGTCCCCCCTAAAGAGTATACTGGGCTGATTTTTGCTCAGTGATACGATAAATCACTGCCGCGATTGCGTAATCGAACTCTCTAACCCCACCATGGCCTAATTAGATGAACAGCAACAAACCAACCCGCAAAATAACAAAGCAAGAAGAGGGGAAAAGAAATACACAATACATGTCAGTAAACAATTAAGCACACGATTGCAGTTCCAAGCTATAAGAGCACTCTAGTGTCTCTGTGTCTTGGATCGGCACTCTCAAAGTCCACAATATACAGCGCCAGGTGAGCAGGAACATTCACGTCCATCCAGTTGCCATGGCACTATAATATTACGATGGCTTCCATGAGCCGTAGCCGATACGTCTGTGAAAAGCCAGTAGGGCCCAAATGGATCCGGAGTGCTGAGTGCCACGGACTCGCAGAGGGAAAGTTTCGGAACCTCAAATGCCGTCTGAGCTTCCTCCAAGCAATGTATCTGATTGGGTACCGCTTTCTCTGCTAATCGCGTGAGCCGGTTCTCCACCTCTGCACATCCTCGGCCGTGCTCGCGATAGTGGCCGCACAGTCCTAGCAGGCTGCGTAGTTTCCTTTTGGTGCACGGTGAAACCGGATTCTTAATTGCAGCTATTTTTTCTAGATCTGGTGCGTGCGTCCCTGAGCCGACAATATGCCCGAGGCGATGACTGTGGGCTTGTGCGACTTGACACTTTTCCGGACTGGCTTTCAGCTCAGCCTTTTCTAGGGTAGAGTTAGCTAGCTGCACCCTACGGAACTCCTCTCTCCGGCTTACTGACTCATTTGATTGTTCTAACACATGGACAGGCTCGGCCGGTGCTGCACGGGATGACACAGAACTGTTGGCCTTCAACAAAAGTTCCAAATCTTCATGAGGCCAACAAACAATCTGTGCCCTCAACGAGCTCATTAGTCAACGCACAGAGTAGGTCGACGTTCTGAAGTTCCGCAGTCGTATTCGGGCTATTTAACCTTATCGGCAACGTAGCCAGTTTTGCCTGGATAATTTTCCCAAAAGCAGACACCAATCTTACCGTGCCTGACGGCTCCACGAGACTTTTCGGAAGCAGATTCTCCCGTATAACAGTTATTTCACTCCCTGTATCCATAATCGCAACTGTGGATACATCTCCGCATGAGATAGGAATTAACTGTACTTTAGTCATCCCTTCACAGTTGCGTCTCACGGCTTTTATATTTGCAGTAAGGATTCCATCAGGAATCTCACTTCCCTCAGGTATCTCACCTACCGTCTCGTGGGCAATCGCCGCCTTTTGTACCCTCTGCCTTGGCTCGATAGCCCTCTTTGATTGATTTATCTTATCGCTAGATTTCTGGCAATCCTTAGCGAAATGGCCCGAGCCGTGACACAAGTGACACTTGAGGGCGCCTTTCTCTACTCGGGGCGGCTCTTGCCCCATGTCTGCCGCTGACTGCTTTGAAGCGTACCCCTTGCCTTTCCCTGTTCAAAAGTTTGTAGCACTTTGGCGATCTCAGGTGGCTTAAGCCATCCCTCGCCTTCTCGTAGCCTCACGTACTCGATACCCTCTATACCAAGGCCCGATTTTATACGATCCGCTACCATGAGTTCTGCCATCACCTCTACAGTGTCGGCCCCTCTCACTTGGAGGTAGTAAGTAGAAATACTTTTTCACTCGCGACGCGAACTGTGACCACGTCTCCTCCTTACGTTTCACTGCTCTCTCAAACCTGTGGAGATACTCTGCCGGAGAAAGCTTCAGTTCCATCAACACATGCCTCTTTAACTGACTCGTAATCTGTACTCTCTTCCTGGTTGAGGTTACGTAGTAGGTAGCGAACGCGTTCAGTTAGCGCTGGCATTACTAGATGCACGCGACTCTCATACGGTACCTTGTAAGTAGCAAAAAGTTTTTCTACTTCCTCAAACCACAATGGTACATACGCGTCAGACGGCAGGCGGAACCTTTCAGTACTTTTGCACATCGCTCGATGGAATCAAAGCCCATCCGCCTCTGATCACCACGCCCTGCAGCCCAGTGCTGGGCAACGAACCATTGAGACGTTCAGTACTCGTCCTTCTCTGCAACAGCCTTTCGTACTCAATCTGAAGTTGAAGCTTTTGAACTTCGAGCTCGAGCATTCTTGTATCATTTGGAATTTGCAAAGGTTGAGATACCTGCTGCGACAATTCCTGGCTCTGATTGGACGCTCTCACTTCATTTGAGTTATCGGAATTTAGAATACCGTCATTTGATAACTCCTGATTCCGATCCATTTGCGCCACAGTCGCACCCTCAACTCCATCAGACTCCATTGTCTCTGCGCCCCCCCGTGTCCTCACCATGAGCTCTACACACCAACTGCCATGCCAACTTGAGAAAGACGCAAGAAATCCTGCTCACCCGTTGCTGAATGCACTGCCGTTTCCGGATCTCCTCCACGGTGACGGACTTGGCTGCTTTGGGGTCTTCTGGAAGGTGCAGGAGGTGGCCGTTGGATGACTTGATCTTTTCACCACTGGTCCAGTATTTGATGTTGTAGATCTCGCCGATCCTGTCGACTGCGCCAGTTAAGTTTGTTCTTTGTCATTGAAGTCGATGAAAGTCTCTTCAAGGTGATTATCGGCGTTGATGAAGCAGGAGGCAGGTTGGAGGTAAGAAAACTTGAGGATATATTGCAAAGAAAATATTTACACAGACAAATGCAGAGTTAGCAAGACAACACTGATTCAAAACACACGAGTAAACAGCGCCTTACTCTTCTACTTTTCTTAAGTTAGAGCCTAGGACAACTGTCACTACATACGACCAACCGAGTCTCACTGTTCTACCACTAAGTGGTTACGGCCCAGACTAGCATTGCATCGTACGGAGTCTTACTGATCTATCAGGTTTAGTGATTACAGCCTAGACTGAGGAACAAGCACCTCGTCTCGGTTGTTATAGATGAAAGAGACAAGAAAAAGGGCGGTAGAGCCGTTGGCCCCTCCCACGGAAGCAGTTGCCAATGAGAGCTGAAAGTTTGTTAAGCCACAACCCAAAGGGATGGGCTTACAATTAAAAGTAAATATATTGAAAACAACCCTGTTTTCCTTCTTTCCGCAACTCCGTTTCCCTCTGCTATTTCCACCTGGTCAGTGACGGCCTCAGCAAACACGCCAGGCACGCACGATTTATTGCTCGGCCATCTCAAACCTCGGTGGCGTTTCTAGCCAGCAGGGGGCTCGGGGGCTGGTGTCACAACACTGCGTACCGCAGTCCCCCCCTCAAGGTTTTTCCGCGTGGGAAAATAATGATCATTGGCGGCATTCGGACCCGGTGTTTTCAAGACGACGTTCTTCGAACGCGATCCTCGCATGCGCACTGCGCCTCTACGGCGCGCACTGCAAGCTGACACTCGACTCCACGCGGGCTTTTCTCAGCGCTCAAAACAAGATACACGTGGTTGCTGCCCGGACGCGTAGGGGAGTGGACCCCCGCTCCGTACGCTCAACCCATGGACAACAATGCTAGGCCATAAAACTCGGCGCCGTCTCTAGCCCTCAGGGGACTCGGAAGCCGGCGCTACAACACCGCGTAGAGCCGTTCCACTCGAGGTTTGTCCGCGTTGACCTATTATGACCATCGGCGGAATGCCAACCCCGTGCGCGCAAGACCGCGTTCTCCGAATCCGTTCTCCGCATCCGCACCGCGCCCCCCCGGCGCGCGCCGCGGCTCGTCACCCGACACCACGCAGGCTGTTCGACCCCTCAAAAACAGAAACAGTTGCTGCCCGGACGCGCTAGGGAGTGACCGCCTCCCTATTCATAAAATACGTGAGCAAGTTGCGGCACTGCGACAATATATACAAACAATCATGCCGCCCTACACCGCCAATTCTGTATGTTCGATAGATGAGCGGCCTAACAAACGGCGTACACGTATTCGGCGTTCCATAATTTCTTGCCTTTACGCAGCGTGCCACCCCTGAAAAAATCTTCGGCTCCCGATAATCGCTGCAAGCTGTAGTACAGCACAACCGAAAGTGGCGGGTCCATATTGTAAACGTGCTTTCCGAAGCAGACGACCGAGCTTGGTACTACCCAGTTTCGGATTGAGGGCGCTTATTCGCACCATTTTTTGCAGCGCCACCTGGGTAACGCAGAAGGCCCATACCACACTGGCAAACGCCCAGCTATATGTATACCCTCAATAATACCTATGCGCATGCGCACAAGATGAGACGCGCTATCAAGCGGCTAAGGCGCAGCGTCATACTTGGCTACTGCCCAAAGGATGATGATGATGAAAAACTTTATTGAATAAAAAAAGGGAGAGGCAAGGGAGCGGGTAGGGTGGGTCCCTAGTCGAGGACTCCAGTGGCCGTTGCCGTACGCACAACCTGGTCTAAGAGACCCTTCTGGATCTCCAAGTCAGCTCGAGCGAGGACGGCCTCCCAGGGCTCCCTTAATGAGGTCAGTAACAGGGGCGAGTTAATGTTCGGTGGCCTGCATATACATTCCCACATAATGTGGGGAAGAAAAGGCCGCCCCCCGCACCAGGGACATTGACCGGCATATACTGATGGCCACATTGCATGCCACAAAGGAGGCGCACAGCTGGGCACCCGCTGGCTTTAGGGCGTCTACCGCAGCTATGACGTCACTCCTCTGGAATGCGCAGACTGGCGAGGCGTGCGAGGCGGCGGCAGAGCGTGTCATTGCTCCTCGCGCATGCGCAGCACGGCTCTCCAGGAGCCATGCGAAACTGCTCAGCCTCGGCCAGTGTAGCTCACGCTACAAAAGCGTTGCGCAGCATAGCAGATGCTAGGCGGAGAGGAAGAGTGAGGCAGGTGATAGTGGGCCGCGTACAGCTGCTGCTGACGCCGACCACATTTCCCCGCGTTCGCGCCGAAAGCGCCCGGTCTCTCTGATAGCAGCCTATGCCTCCCGCGGCGGCTCGGCAGGTTTCGACCAGACAACTGGGTTGCGATCGGACAAACAGCTCGCTTTTTCATTCGTTCGGTTACCCTCTCGTGATTGGTCAGAATTGTTATTTCGTCAGTGGCCGTCAGAGACGGCGGGCGGTTCCCCAAATTTCGACTATGTCACGCATCTATCAATCATTTTCAAAGCGAACAGCGTCGTCTGCATGCATGGAACGCTCGACGAGGTCATTCGCTTTGAAGAATGAATGGCCGTTGCGCTAGTAGCAGACGATGTGCCTGTCGTCTGCTCCCAATGTCGTCGCTCTCCCAACGTCGGTGGCTCTGGCGCGGGTCCCATTTAGGGCACGTTCACACTGGGGAATCCGGCGTCTACAGCGAACGCATTTCTCCTGCCGCCGAAATAGACCGATCCCACCGACCGATCTGCGCAGGCGCCGGTTTTCCGGAAGTAGCACGGCCACCATCTTGGTTGTAGTCAACTGGTCAACCACACAACCGCAGTACAGCCACTGTAACCGCAGTCCGCGCTCGTTGAGTACTGCGCACGAGCTCCCCAGACATCTCTACGACTCCACCACCGAGAAACATTCGTCATGTATTTTAAGAAATTACATCAGCTGTTCATTGCAGCATGTGAGGGGAATGTTGAAAAGAGCCTGCGGCTCCTTCATTTCGGTTGTTACCCGCTGATAACGCGTTGGCTATCGTATTTGTTCGAGCTTTGTATGTAGTACATGTTGATGTATGCGGTCGTTCTGTGTTACTATTTTTGCACACTTGCATCTCGGTGACTGCACCGTTATGTTTGCTTAGCGACAGACATAATAGGATTTGTATACCTGTTGGAGACAGGTTTGAAGTGCGACGCTGAAACTTTCGTGCCCTAATGATGCTTACCTACAGGGGTTTCGCGCACGACTTGCAGACTTCGGTAATAGCGATATCTAAAGTTCTTGGGTAAGCTACGCGGCGTTTTTAACATAAAAACACCGATAGCCAATCATCGCCAAGTCATCGATAGTTAAACACTAGCTAATCGATAATCGATCAATAATAATAAATTACGGAAAATTCTGGGGATGACTGGGTAGTGCTTAGCCTTACCCAAATATGTAGCCAATGCCTTTGGATAGCCAATCGATAGCCAATCAATAGCTAATCGATAATCGATCAATAATCAATAAATTCCGGAAAATGCTGGGCATGACTTGGTAGTGCTTCGCCTAGCCCAAATACGTGGCCAATACCTTGCGATAGCTAATCAATAGCTAATCGATAATCGATGAATAATCAATTACGGAAAATGCTGAGGATGACATGGTAGTTCTTAGCCTAGCCCAAAAACGTGGCCAATCCTTGCGATAGGCAATCAATAGCTAATCGATAATCGATGAATAATCAATTACGGAAAATGCTGAGGATGACATGGTAGTTCTTAGCCTAGCCCAAAAACGTGGCCAATCCTTGCGATTGGCAATCAATAGCTAATCGATAATCGATGAATAATCAATTCCTGAAAATGCTGGGGATGACTTGGTAGTTCTTTGCCTAGCCCAAATACGTAGCCAATACCTTGCGATAGGCAATCAATAGCTAATCGATAATCAATCAATAATCAATAAATTCCGGAAAATGCTGGGCATAACTTGGTATTGCTTAGCCTAGCCAAAATACGTGGCCAATACCTTGCGATAGGCCATCAATACCTAATCGATAATCAATCAATAATCAATAAATTACGGAAAATGCTGGGCATGACTTGGTAGTGCTTAGCCCAAATACGTGGCCAATACCTTGCGACAGCCAATGAATAGCTAATCAATAATCGATCAATAATTAATAAATTTCGGGAAATGCTGGGGATGAATTGGTAGTGCTCAGCCTAGCCCAAATACGTGGTCAATAGCTTGGGATAGGTAATCGATAGCGAATAGCTAATAGATAATCGATAAATCTATAAATTCCGCAAAATATAAGTACACGGGTGTTTTCGCATTTTGCCCCCATCGAAATGCGGCCGCTATTCGTCCCCGTATTTCTTCTCGCGCTGTGTAGTACCACTACCACCTATTAATCCGTTGGATCCACGTCTCTCGAAGCTTTTGCTCTTTAGAAAACACATAGAACCCGAAGCCTTTGTCCCTTGTGTGGTTGTTCTAGCACCCAAGAACGCAGCAGGTCAATCCTCCCATCGCACGATGGCTCTACACGAACCATAAAAATTGCCAAAAAGCGTTCGGAAACAGGACGCACAGGCACTCCGGGCGGCTCGAGCGGCCGGATGACTACAAGTACCAGCATGCACCGCGGCAGTGGTGGCGTCGTGAAACTGGCTGGTGGGATCGGTCTATTCGCGTTGTTCATACTGCTTGCCTACCGCGCCGCCGGAACGTCGGCCAGACGCCTTGTGGCGTCGCAGACCCTACCCCGCAGCAGCATGAAGCTTTGACAGGCGTTTCACTCTGCTGCATCTAGTTTTCATACTCGGTGATTCGGTGATAGAAACAGTGATTTTGTCAACAAAATGCAGTCAACTAAATGGAGAAAGCGTGACAGAAACGATGCGAACGACGCAACAAAGATGGTGCGTCGAGCAGGCGACAGCTACTCAGCCTGTGAGCTCGCCTCAGCCTATGGGCGCTTGCCAAGGCGTTCGCTGGACTCACTCCGCCTTTCTATACACTCTATTGAAACTACGTACTTATCTCCTCTCGTGTAGAGTTGGCATGTTTTTATTTTGCGGCTCTTCGTCACTGCTTGCAACGACGATGAAGCTAAGCCTGCTGGCACACACCTTGCTGGCGATGCACGACGCGTAGAAGCATTCGCCAAAGCAACGACGCCAGCGGTGGCGGGGGGTTCGTCCTGCAAGACCGCGAGAAGCTGGGTCACGCCACTTTGTCAGGTCACGTTGTGCTTCACATGATGCTTGTCGAAAACGATGGGGTGGGCACGCACCTATTCGATGAGCATTTCCGATGTCGCGACGAGCCTTGAAGACTGCGACATGACGAGCGCGTCGGACTTGGCCGCCATCTTTCGAATTTCTCACTCGCGCTCCGATTGGCCCGCGGTGAGGGAATCCGGCGGCAGCTGCCGCAAAAATCGGTCCAGGAGCGATCGGCGCGGAAAGGGCTATTCCGGCGGATCTCTCCGCCGCCGAACTGGATTCCGCGCCGCTCCAGACGCCGAATGTCTCAGTGTGAACGCGCCCTTACCGAGATTATAACGCGTTCCGGCGTCGCAAAACGTTGGCGGTGTTAATTATTGCAAACAATTGTAATCGCAGGGAAAGTAAAAACTGTGCTTGTGTTGTGATGAATTTAAATTGTGTTCTTTTTCTCTTAATGATGAATGATATGAGTGCTTTTTTCGAGAATGGGCTCACCCTTGCTGTTTCACGTTGCGCTCATATATCGGCGTTCGGTGTGTGGCGCTCAAGAGTCACAATGGCCGCTCCTATAGGCGCGCTTTTGGAATGCCTCGGCCAGCCACGGCGACGCATCTTTCTGGACGCGTTTGAAAAGTTAACGGAGGAAGAGTTCCGCGGCCATTTCCGGCTCTCAACGAGCACTGTGTGGTGGCTCTGCGAGTAATTGGAGGACTCAATCGGTGGCCTTCGGACGACGGAAGAGAAGGTCATTTGTGCTCTCCGTTTCTTCGCGACGGGGGGCTTCGAGAGATCCATCGACAGCGAAGAATTAATCTCCACGGGGCAGGCTTCTGTGAGCGAGAGTATTCACGTTGTTCCGGAGGCAACAGCAGTGGTGGGCCGGCGACGGGGAAGCGTGAGCTTCCCGTTGACACCGGCAGGCAAGGCTATAGGGCAAAGGCGCCTTTTCCTATCGCGGCTGCATGCTCGGTGTAGAGGCCTTTATCGACGGAACGCTGATAGCCATATAACAGCCTGAAGAACTCAGCCCAGGTGAGACTGCGGGCTTCATTTCAAGGAAAGGCTTCTACAATTTAAATGCCATGATCGTAAGTACTCACGATGTGCCATTTATTGCACGCTGTCTTCTTTTAGGTTAGTTTAGCGGTTTCATGTAATGTGTTCGTAATGTGTACAATACGTATGTCACGCAACGCACTATCGATCGCGAACGAGGCCCGTTCGGGATAAAATTTCTGGTTGGAGATTTGCCTGAAGTTGCGGGACGTAGGTAATCGCGGTAGAAAATTTCGAACCACATCTAATCGATCGCGATCGATAATGGCCATCTGACAGCGACATAAATAGAGGAATTGAACGACACGCGGCTACGATGAGCGTCATTTCATAAATCTGCCGCGCATGTTGCTTTTTGCACATTTCTTGGAATGATACAAAATTATTTCGGGGATAGCTTTTTACGACCGTGAGAAAGAATGCTGCAGTGTCTGGACAACCAAGATTAAAGCATATTGGTGCAGAAATATTTGATTGAGAATATTCAGTAGTCAGCATGACAACGTGAAATGCAACTGGATTCCACATTCCATGCATTATTCTAAACCATTTTCACCCTTTTGTTCTGTCCTGCAGGTGTGCGATGCCAACATGCACATCGTGGACATCGATCCCCGCTTCCCCGGATCCCGCCACACCTCGTACGTCTGGAGGCACGCGCCACACTTAGGCCGCCTCACCACTAACCTTCGACGTGGCGAATGCGTGCTTGGTGAGTACTGCACACATGTTGCAGTCAGTGAAGTATATTACACATGTTACCATGTTTCCAACATGCAGGAGACTCGGGCTACCCTCTTGAGCCATGGCTGCTAACACGTGTGCCAGAACATCCAGGCACCCACACGCCGGAGGTGCACTACAACCGGGCCCATGCCTCCATGAGGAATGTTGTGGAAAGAGGCATTCGCGTCGTGAAGGCAAGGTTCCGGTGCCTTCAAAGGTACCGGACCCTACTGTAGAAGCCTAAGCATGCAGCCACAGTTGTGACAGCTTGCGCTGCTCTCCACAACATTGCTTTGAAGGCAGAGGAGCCGGATGGTGCAAGACAGCGACGATGAGGGGGCCTAGGAGAACCATCGGCTGCTAGCTGGTGAATCCCCTTCAGGCACTGAAAAATGGTTTCCATTCAAGAGTGAGCTTCACTATATTTCATGTCTGGCATACTTGAAAAACACTCACCTAGTTACTAGAAGTAGGCGCTAGATGTAGAACCTCGCGAGAAAAAAAAATGAGACCTTAATCTGCAACAAGAAGTAAAGAGCAAACAGTCGCATGGCTGACATCTTACTTATTTTGCTCAAATACCATAAACATATTGTTACGCGCGAAGGAGACCGTTTATCACCCTTACTGATGAAGCGAGCCGTTTATTGTAGGTCGCGAAGGTGAGCGCAAGAGCGGCCAGCTAGTTGATAAACTCAGCGTCGTCCTCTTCTCTTCTAACCCGGGACCGCAAGCACGTTCACCGGTCATCGTTCTTCTCACTCACGCCTGCGTGCAACATTCCTCTCGTCGCAGACGAAGCCCGCCGGGCGAGTCAATCCAGTTGCCTTGACGTGAACAATTTCAAGCGGGCGACGTGGACCACTTGGGTCTTGGCAGCTCTTCTACCACTCGCTGTGAGGCGAGCTATGGTATAAGTGACCTCCGTGAGTCTGTTAAGAATAACAAACGGTCCATCGTAGGTGGCCAAAAGCTTTTGGCATAACCCGCGTTTCCCTGCAGGAGTCCACAGCCACACGAAATCACCAGGGCGATAGGTCACTGGACGGTGGCGAATGTCGTAGCGTGCTTTTGATCTGTCCTGCGATGCCAAAGTGCGTAAACGAGCAATACGGCTTGCCTATTTGGTAAGGCAGAGGGTCTCGGCGACGGTGGGGTTTTCGTGACCACAGAAAAGGAAAATAGTGTCGATCGTGTACCGGGATGGCCATGCGTACACCAGGAAGAAGGGGCCATAGCCGGTAGTCTCGTGCTTGGCGGTGTTGAACGCGTACGTGATAAAAGGCAGTACGTCATCCCAGTTCTTGTGGTCGGATGAAACATACATAGATAGCATGATTATAATTGTTCGGTTGGTGCGCTCCGTAAGGCCATTCGTTTGTGGATGGTATGCTGTCGAGTGACGCAAGTGGCATTCACACAAACGAAGCAGCTCCTCCACGACATCTGCTGTGAATTGTCGTCCACGGTCGCTGATGTTCACGCGAGGCGGACCATGTCGCAGGATGACATATTGCAGCAGGAACGTTGCAACGTCAGTGGCAGTTGCTGAGGGCACGGCCGCCGTCTCGCAGTAGCGTGTGAGGTAGTCGACGCAAACAATTATCCATCGATTTCCCTTGGCTGATTTCGGAATTGGTCCCACGTAGTCAATGCCCAATTGTTGGAAGGCGTGCTTGGAGGCGGGATCGGCTGCAGGAGACCAGCTGCAGCATTAGATGGACGTTTGTGGCGCTGACACTGCATGCAGCTGGCCACATACGTCTCAACAGACTGTCGCATTCTAGGCCAATAAAAGCGTTCCTGAATCCGGTACAGCGTCCTCGCCGAACCTAAATGGCCAGACGTAGGGTCATCGTGCATAGCACTTAGAATCGCTATGCGAAGACTCTCCGGCACCACTAGAAGAAAACGTGCGCCAGTGCTGGAAAAGTTCTTCTTATATAGGAGTCCAACACGTACACAGAAATTGTTTGCTGTAGTAGAGGCCACAAGGTGATCGAAGTCGTCGGCGTCACAGTCCGTAGTGCTAAGTGGCACACGCGAGAGGCAGTCCGCGTCAGCGTGTCGTCGACCACTCTTATCAGAGACGCTGAAGCTATATTCTTGTAGTCGGAGCGCCCAGCGTGCAAGGCGGCCACAAGGGTCACGAAGATTTACAAGCCAACACAATGAGTGGTGGTCGGTGACAACTGTGAAGTGGCGTCCATACAGGTAAGAACGAAACCGCTGAACAGCAAATATTACCGCGAGGCATTCTTGTTCCGTGACAGTGTAATTCTGCTCGGGCCTACTTAATGAGCGACTTGCATATGCGATCACGTGTTCGTGGTCAACGTGGCGTTGAACTAGGACGGTACCAGTACCTGTGCCACTGACATCCGTATGGAGTTCCGTCGGAGCTGAAGGACTGAAGTGTTTAAGAACAGGTCGTGACGTCAGCAGAAACTTCAAATGACGAAAAGAAGAATCGCACTCCGGAGTCCACTCAAAGGGGATGTCCTGTCGTAGCAGACATGTCTGCGGATACACGTCGTCGGTAAACTTAGGGATAAAGCGGCGGAAGTAGGAACATAGCCCCAGAAAACTGCGGAGCTCCTTGACAGAGCGTGGTGCACTAAACGCTTCAACGGCGGCTGTCTTCTGGGGATCAGGGCGGATGCCGTCCTTATCGACGAGGTGCCTAAGCACAAGGGTTTGGTGGTCTCCAAAGTGGCATTTCTTTGAGTTTAAAACTAGGCCAGCGTTTCTGATGCAGTTCAGGACGATATCCAGGCGCGAGTTGTGTTCGCTGAAGGTGCGGCCAAAGATGACGACGTCGTCGAGGTAGCACTTGCAGATGTTCCACTTCAATCCGCGCAGAATAGTGTCCATAAATCTCTCGAAAGTTGCCGGAGCGTTGCACAGTCCAAATGGCATCACATTAAATTCAAAGAGCCCGCCAGAGGCTACAAAGGCAGTCTTTTCCTTGTCTTCATGGTGCATCGGAATTTGCCAATAGCCGGATTGTAAGTCTACTGAGGAAAATAAGAGGCAGAATGAAGGCAGTCGATTGCGTCATCAATACGTGGGAGTGGGTACACGTCCTTTTTTGTTACAGCATTCAATCGGCGATAGTCGACGCAAAATCTCCAAGATCCATCTTTCTTTTCTGTATGCCCGCTGCTCGCGCCATCATCCACAGCGGCCGCCGCCAAGTGCGGCCTTTTCTGTCGCGTGCACGCAGCCGTAACGTTGCCCTCGTGCCACGAGGTTGAAACTATATACGATCACTGTATTTCATTGCAATCGAGGATTGGCCAATTTCGTCACTTCTTTTTAACTGGAGCTGCCCACGGACTCGCTGACTCTTGTATGACTCCTTTTTTCATAATTTCATGCACTTGGTCGATGATAATCTGGCGCTCTGATGGTGAACCGCGATATGACTTTTATCTAATCGGATTTGCCGATCCCGTGTTGATGGTATGGTGGGTTCGTGACGCGGGGATTGCAGGTATTTTGTCCTTCTGCGCAAAGTCGAATACCGAGACGTGCTTCGAAAGCACACCCACCAACGTTCGGCGTTTACTCGTGCTGAGAGATTTATTTATCATGGACAAAAGGGCCATTTCCGAACTGTGGCCATCAGGTTTTTCCGGTACTTCTGTAAGCTCAGCCACCGATAAATACGCGTGTTCCCGCACGAAGGCTAATTTCAAGCCATCTGGTAGTATCACGGACTCCGCAGAACAGTTTACGATCCACAAGCCAGCGCGTCCGCCTTTGATTGACAACACATAATGTGGAACCAACACAATCTTCTTCAGACAGTTCATGTGCATCGGTTCTACGGTAGCATCGAAGCTGTCAGAATCAGCGCCGCAACAGACAACGGGAACACAAACGGTAGATGATGCAGGTACGACCGTATCGCCACAAACACACAGTGCTGTTTCGTGATCTACAGGCTTTTCCAGGAGGGCTGACGGCATCCTACCACTTATGAATACCTTCCCTGCGCGGCAGAACAGTGGCACCACACTCCCGCAAGAAGTGCATGCCAAGAATAACATCATGGGTCGACCGAGGAATAATCACAAACTCTGTCGTGAGAACATAGCCTCCCAAAAGCACGTCAGCACTACACACACCAATAGGTCGCAACGGCTCGCCACTCACTCCACAGAACTTTGAAGCTTCGTCCCATCTGAACATGACCGTTCGCCCTAACACGTCTTTAAAAGAGACACTCATAACAGAAATTGTTGCGCCTGTGTCCACCAGAGCCATCACAGGCACATTATCCACAAAAACGCGAACTTTGTTTTTCAGCATCAACACAGGAGGTATTCTGTAGCTTTCTGTAACTGTTATTGTAGCTTGCATTAAGAACACATTAAAAGTTATAGCGCTATGTGATTTTATGTTCGCATAATTGAAATAAGGTAACTGTTTGGGTATTTCTAGTACCTTGGGATAGCATCTCGAAATTGAGAGATAAGTAGAAAAAAGGAAACGGTCAAAAGGAGATCAGAAAGAATCATAGCCTCTTGCAAATAATTACATAGACAATAAAAAAAGCAAAATACGTAAAAGCGTTAAAACAAATTACGGCTGTCTGCTTGCTGCCACAGGTTCCTGCATCAGCAGGCCGAGCAGCTGAGAAAGCTGGCCCACTGGCTGCAGTGCCACGGCCACTTGCTCCGACCTCCCAAGAGATGGAGAAAGAAAAAAGAAAGTTCACTGTAATCCCATACATCCATAAAGTGTCGCACAACATCAAGAAGATCGGCCAAAAAGCTAACGTTCGAGTCGTGTTTTCCGCGCCGAATAAGCTTGGAAAAATTTGCAAAATTACTAACTCGAACAAGAAAGAAAAGAAAGCATGTGGCAAGAATCACCAAAACGAATGGGTGAAATGCAGTGTCGGCGTAGTATATAAGATACCTTTATCATGTAAGCGTTTTTATGTCGGACAAACGGGCCGTTGCATCTACGACTGGCTCCGCGAGCATGCTAACAACGTAAATAACAAGACGGGAGGGTGGCTGGCACTTCATTGTGATGAATGCGGCTGTAGACCAATCTTCAAAGAGTGCATGATCATTGAAAAGTCGAACAATGAGATGACACGACTCATTATTGAGGCCCACTGCATCACAACTTTAAAAGATAAATGTATTAGCATGGCCTCTATCACCCTATCAGCTAAGGAAATAGCGTATTTAAATAGCACGTCACGCGCGTGTTGATGTTTTGTGTCGGTGTGGTTCCGCCCTTGGTGTCATGCGCTGTGCTGCCTGTGGCAAGGTATAAAAAGGTCATGTCTTCTCGCAATAAATCTGTTGATAGTTTGTGCTTCGTGTGTGTTATACGTGTTCCCTCTTGTGTCCATGTCGTTTTGCGCGCAATGATACACGGTTCTTTGTAGTGTGCTGTCTAAAGTGTACTTGAGATGGCCAGGAATATTGACTACCGGATGAATATGAAACAGCTTTGCAATAATGTAACAGCATTGCAAACAACTGTTACGTTAAAAGTTTATTGCACAAAGTACAACATGGATAACATCCTGGCATAAGCAGACCGAGATAAAATGGAGACGTAGACGAGGTGCTTGCATCTACATTTTGTGCTTGTGTGCTTGCGCAAAAATATTATTGAAGTTTGCATACCAACACGCCCAGCACACACCAGCGCTACAGAAACGGCAAGATGAGTGCCCAGTCCCTTATAACCCTATGCATGAAGTAACATTACCTTGATCCATGCATAGCTCTAATTTCTTTCTTTACATAAAATGTATGTATAGTTCATAAGTCAGTCTTGGTAGTAAAATAGTACTGAAGTGCATTCCCTCACTGTTTGCAGAGGATGGTGTGCTTGGCGTCCTCAACTTCATTGCAGGCCGCTGCAATGAATCACTTGATGCTATCTTGACAGAGGTAAGTGCTTCAAGACAGAGGAGATATTAACATATACAATAGCTGGGGGACTGAAGCACAGTTGTGTTAATCTATTTTTGGGACTGCATGTGGGGCCTGTTTCTGCCTATCACAACTTTCTGGGGGCACTGCGGATCTGCTCTTCCCTCGCTATATGGGAGCTGCTGACCCTTTTGCTCAAGAGAACCTAAATGCACGGATTTCATCTGACATCTGTTGCTTAAAACTACTCCTAATGCTTAGCGAAAATTTAATGAACATGTTTTGTGCAGTCCCAGTGTATTACTTAGCTTTTGTTTAGGTCTTCATTATTGCATTTCTGAATAGTGTGCTTTGCGCACATAGGCTGTGACTTCCATTAAGATAAAGTTACTTCCATATCTTAATATACCCCCTTTTAGGAAAGTCGAAATATAACACACACTTTATGAATGAATAGAAAACCAAGGCTTTGCTTTTTCGTGACCATCAAAATTAGGGGCTTGTTGTGGAGTCACCTTAGGTTTGTGTAATACATATTGTTTTTATTTTTGTTGTTTTGTTCCACAGACAGCTGCGGTCCCACTAACTCCATGCCTCCAGAGGGCATCTGATGGCTCCCTCGCGCTACACATCGATGCGCAGCGATTGTTTGTGACATCGTCACTGCTGGCAGGCCTGACCTGCCTTTTCGCTTCATTCTGGGTCTTCCATGTGGTCTACCCAAAAAAGGCCCACAGGATTTTGACATTTATTGAGCACTGTTTTCTGGATTTGAGCTACACAAAGCCACGGGTGAAAGCATTGGAGTTAGTCAATTTTTACAAGAACTTTTGCTAGGCAAAAAGATTTTCAGGTACATTTCTTCGGAAAAGTTTCTGTAAAAATTATTTTGCCTAACAAAAGCAGCCGTGGCTTCTGTGGCCGGCAGGTTGCCCAAGCCATGGTAGCACAGTGCTTGCTTTAGAGGGACACGAAAGAGAAAATTTATTCGAGCTTTTTTAAATAATTCTTCTACAACATCGAAAAAAACTACTCTTACTGTGAGAATCGGCTTGAAAAGCCAGACAAGCAAAAACGAAAACTGGTGTCGCCACCACCACCTTATAATTCCTGCACCAGCTCGCTGTGATATGGAATTTGAGGGTGTCTGTTCGAGTCTAGTTAATGTTCTATTGGCCAGTATTGATCAATTCTGTTTTAAGAGTCAAAGAATAAATTTAGTTGAAGTGTATGACTCCACACTGACGTGCTGGTGCTGCGTAAAATTTGAAAAATGAAAGTTAAATCTTCATTCATGTTCATTCATGTTCATGAATATAAAGTTCTGAAAGGTTGTTTTATCAGTCTAAAATGATTTACTGTTTCTCTTTAGTGTCACTGTAATGGACCTTTAGCAACAAAACGTGTTTTAGTATGCCACTAGTATTCTCAGTGGGGGCAAAAGCACCAGCGGCATGCTCAATAGTTCTGTACCAACTGATAATTTGAAGGATGTTTTTTGCCACTAGGGTTAGGCCAACGTGGCTCTGTGTTAATCACCGCAACTGTAATATACAAAACTTAATGGCCCAGAATGGGTAATTCAGGGGGGAGTTGAATTAGCCATTTTTCTTTCTTTTTTCTTTCTTTATCATGGACTTCTCACATTACACTTTGTCATAACGCATTCACTTTAGAGTAACTGTGGAGAGTAAGGTTGTTTGGTATTCAAACATGCCTGCTGTGTGTAAACAGTGCTAGATGAAAAATACAAAGAAAGAGACACCATAGATGCTGACTGGCAACATGAAGGGGATTGAGGGCAGCTACAAATATACATCCTTGTAGTCGCACTTAGATAGCACTATGTTCAATCTGTGAGACAAGCATATGACATCCATCACAACCGCATGCCTAGAAACAGACAAGGGCAACACGCACAATTACCTTTTAGACTATCTAAGAAGCACTACAATATTTCGGCAACGAAATTGAAATCTGGCTTATACCCATGAATACTGCAGTACAGTTGTGCAACGTGTTCCTCTTCTGTGGAAAAAGGGCTGCATTCGTTTTCTTTGTGCACCAGGGAGAGTAGTATCAGTTAATGGCTGTTTTCACATATATATTTTCAGTCGTGTGTATTAGCAATCACCACTTTCCTCATCTGAGTGAGCGCCTTCTTTAGAAAGTTTGAAAGTTGATAGAACATGTTGCTCTTGGTTGTTGCAGTTTTCTTCCTAACTATCCATTCATTGCACTGTGCCCCCATGTCTTGGGCAACTAGCTGTTTGAAGGTCAGTATGCTATCAATGGGTCTAATGATCATCTCTAGTGCTAACTGCCTCATTTGCTTGTTGCAATACTTAAGAGTTAGATTTTGTATATTGTGTCATTTGTTTGTTTTCACTGTACTTTAGTTTCACTGCATTTTGAATGCGTTGTGATAGTTTTTCTTTTGAATTGAAAGATTTGGTGGGCAGTTGCCGGCATTGGGATGTGATAGTATAAATGCTTGCTGTATTTATCACGAGTGTTTCATTTCGCTGGGACAGTAATGGTCATTAGCAGCAGATGCCATTTGTCCTTACGTGCAATATTTTTATGTTGCATAGTATTGTTCATAATGATCCATTGAATGCACTGCACACCCATGTTCTGGACAACTGCCTGTTTGAAGGGATGATCTGTGTATTCAGTGGGTGTAATGTGAACATCTCTACTACTGACTGTGTATTTAAGAGTTGGATTTTGTATTGCGTGTCACTTGTTTGTTTTCACTGTGCTTTAGTTTCACTACATCTTGAATGTGTTGTGATAGTTTTTATTTTGCCGTGAGAGATATAGGCAGTTGCCGGCACTAATGTGATAGTACGAATGCTTGCTGTATTTATCACACGACTGTTTCATTTCGTCTGGGGCAGTAATGGCTGTTAGCAGCAGACACCATTTGACCTTAAGTGTAATATTTTTATGTTGCATAGTATTGTTCATAATGATCCATTGAATGCACTGCGCACCTGTGTTCTGGACAACTGCCTGTTTGAAGGAATGATCTGTGTACTCAGTGGGTGTAATGTGAACATCTCTACTACTGACTGTGTATTTAAGAGTTGGATTTCGTATTGCGTGTCACTTGTTTGTTTTCACTATGCTTTAGTTTCACTACATCTTGAATGTGTTGTGATAGTTTTTATTTTGCCGTGAGAGATGTAGGCAGTTGCCGGCACTAATGTGATACTACGAATGCTATTGTTTCATTTCGTCTGGGACAGTAATGGCCGTTAGCAGCAGACGCCATTTGGCCTTAAGTGCAATATTTTAATGTTGCATAGTTTTGTTCATAATGATCCATTGAATGCAATTCACGCCCATGTTCTGGACAACTGCCTGTTTGAAGGAATGATCTGTGTATTCAGTGGGTGTAATGTGAACATCTCTACTACTGACTGTGTATTTAAGAGTTGGATTTTGTATTGCGTGTCACTTGTTTGTTTTCACTATGCTTTAGTTTCACTACATCTTGAATGTGTTGTGATAGTTTTTATTTTGCCGTGAGAGATATAGGCAGTTGCCGGCACTAATGTGATAGTACGAATGCTTGCTGTATTTATCACACGACTGTTTCATTTCGTCTGGGGCAGTAATGGCTGTTAGCAGCAGACACCATTTGACCTTAAGTGCAATATTTTTATGTGGCATAGTATTGTTCATAATGATCCATGGAATGCACTGCACACCTGTGTTCTGGACAACTGCCTGTTTGAAGGAACGATCTGTGTATTCAGTGGGTGTAATGTGAACATCTCTACTACTGACTGTGTATTTAAGAGTTGGATTTCGTATTGCGCGTCACTTGTTTGTTTTCACTATGCTTTAGTTTCACTACATCTTGAATGTGTTGTGATAGCTTTTATTTTGCCGTGAGAGATGTAGGCAGTTGCCGGCACTAATGTGATACTACGAATGCTATTGTTTCATTTCGTCTGGGACAGTAATGGCCGTTAGCAGCAGACGCCATTTGGCCTTAAGTGCAATATTTTAATGTTGCATAGTTTTGTTCATAATGATCCATTGAATGCAATTCACGCCCATGTTCTGGACAACTGCCTGTTTGAAGTAATGATCTACATGATATTCAGTGGGTCTAATTTGAACGCATCTAGTACTGACTGTGTATTTACGAATTAGATTTTATATTGTGTGTTAGTTGTTCGTTTTCACTGTACTTTAGTGGGATTGCACATTGAACGTGTTGTGATATATTTTATTTTGCTATGAGAGATCTAGTGGGGAGTTACCCACCCCAGTCTGTGTATTAGTACAAATATTTATTATGCTCATCACAGCATTTTTAAGGCCATAGTTTTGTGATGATTAACTCATGCCTGACTTTTTTTATGAGAAACATGTCAGAACTAATAAATAATCACTCATGCTTGGGACCCTTGTAATCATCCTTGGAGTCTTTCAATTGTCTTCGAAATTTTAGTTGAATGTGTTGTGCAAAGTGAGTTCCCTGCTATGAGCTATATTAAAAGTGATCGTGAGAGTAATATGTTGTAGAATATACCTCCTCACAGGAGTAAAAGTACTCCCACATTTTTCTCTATAACCTCTCAAAACAAAGTAAGAATTCACCCAAGAAACACCACAAAAAGTGCCTGGCGGATGTAAAAAAAGACTTCCACATCAGCCCCAACAAACTCCAGAACGGGCTTGAAAAATTACTCTCGTAAGGAACCGAGAAAACTTGATGAACGAGGTAAAAAAATACTCCGAGATCAGCTCCAACAAACTACAGAATGGGCTTGAAAAATTATTGTCAGGTAGAGCTAAGAAACCTTGATAACGAGGTAAAAAAGTACCCCCACATCAGTTCCAAAAAACCCGAGAATAGGCTTAAAAATAACTCCCAGGAATAGCCTAGAAAACTGGATAAATGACGTAAAAAAGTAATCCCACATCACCTCCAACAAACTCCAGAATGGGCTTGAAAAATTACTCTGGGAAAAAGCTGAGAAAAGTTAATGAAAGAGGTAAAAAAATACTCTCACATCAGACCCAAGAAACTCGCGAATGGGCTTGAAAAATAACTCTCAGGAATAGCCGCAAGAACCTCGTGATCGAAGTAAAAATGTAGTCCTACTATCGTCCCTAAAAACCTTCACACAGATAAAAAATTACTCTCGTTTCTACATACAAAAACTCAGTCAGCATGGGAGTAAATTTTTACCTTCGACTGCCCTACTAAAAAATCCTATTTAAATTCAAACAGGGTTATACAGGTTTAAACAGGTTTTAACGGGGTCCTGTTTGGCAACATACAGGTGTAAACAGGACCCGTTTACACACAAACGGGTCTGAACGGGGTCCTGTTTGGCTTGCAAATAGGTTTAAACGGGACCCTCCCACACAGAAATAGGTCTAAACAGGGGCCCTGTTTAGCGAACAAACTGGTTCATACTGGGCACTGGCACCAAACAGGGGCCTTTTTGGCCCGCAGGCAGGTTTTAACAGGAATCTCCGATACAGAAATGGGTCTAAACAGGGGACCCGTTTGGTAGTTAAACCAGTTAAACTGGCTCATACTGGTCCCACTGGCACCAAAAAGGTCTACATGTAGCTGTCATGCTCGATGAAGTCATACCATGCAATTTAATACTTGAACAGATTTACGGTAAAATTCGATTTGAAATTGGTCCACACGAGCGAGCGCTCCGCAACACCCCAACGACAGCCGCTTCGCGTCGGCGCCGGGGCACAATCGACGGCGCTGCCAAACACAGAAGAAAAAAAAAAGAAACAAAAGGTATATAAATAAAAAGAGAGAAAAAAAAAGGAATCGCCAAAGCGGGATTGGAACCCGCGTACTGCAGATCCCAAAGCATGCGTCGTAACCACTCGGCCACACAGCCACTCGGCCACACAGCCCCGCAGTTTTATAAATTGCTGTCCTTACTGTTGAAAGGAACGTGGCTGGAACCCGCCGTATAAGACGCATAATATCGAAATACTACCACAGAACACCCATACCAACTACCACATACTACGCCGTCACGATACATGCGGTCACCAAAGGGCCGAAAGTGGGCAAAAGCACGAAAGCATGGTCGCTTTCGGTGCCCCCAGGAGGCGCCGCCACTGCCCCAGGGGCATAACCGGTAAAATTACAGATATTTTCCCGTCTTCTGCTGTTGCTCCCTGTTGCTGTGCGTGCGCGCTGCATTCAGGCAGGTCGATGTGGATGTTTAATCGTGTGTACGCTGTGCCGAGAGAAAATGTCGTGCCCCTTGTGTGCTTTGATGATCACCTAACCCCTGGGACCGCGTAACGTAGCTCGCAGTACCTTTCGCGTGGTTCGCCGATGTCGATTATCGTAGTTATGGCCCGCTTGCGCTTTCTTTGTTCCCGGCCTCTGATAATATCGCATCGGATCACAGTGCATGGAAGAATTTGTTGAGTTATACGTGCTGTAGTTCATCCGAAATTTAACAGTGTTTACGTCGGAAGGATCGTCGTGCAGTCGACGCCGCGACCTCACATGAAGGAGCGTTTGCCGACTACGCCTAGAAAGGTAAGTCCGGCGCTTGCGCGCAGTTTTGTAGTCAATGGTTCGTGAAGTGTGAATTGTTATACGGATCACGAGATGATTAGTAAAGCGACCACAATGATAAATGTGTTTTTCGAATGTTCGTTCATGTCGCAGTGCACATTTAGCGAACAGTCTCACAAAAAAATGTCCTGAAACGTATTGGACGTTGCCAGGAGCTTTATCATGTATTTGCTTTCTGCTATAACGTATGCTAACGGTGATTGTTTGACCTGAATGGTAAAGAAAAAAAATCAAGCAGGGAAGGTTACTGCTTGTGTACGTAATTTCTGTATAGGTATTTCTAGAAGTACAGCCTTCCGCATTTGTAACTATATTGCGCGAGCGTCGATCATGGGCCATTTTAGCGCCTTCAACGGCGATACTTAGCGAGACCGACAAAACTAAGCAGAGGCGCATAAAGCACTCTCCTGCGCAAGCGTCATCTGCTAAGCTGCTATTCTCAGGACAACGCACACCCATTTCATAGTATGCTGGTGCGATATAGTTAAAAATGCGGGAGGCTGTATGTCAGCTAACGGCTGCGCGAGATGGTGCTAGATTGTTGGGTCTGACGCATGGCCAGATTTTAGCTTGTATGCGAATTCTACTACATATAGTGTCGCCAGACAGGCTGTATTTCTTGTGTTGGGTGTCCTGTGTGTTTTCGTGTGCTTGTAAATGTTTATTTCAGAGAAGCCGAGATTACAACAGCCGTGTTTCTTTTTTATCGAATTTTTTTTTTCTGCTGAAAAATAGGGCGTTTGTTCTTGTAATTTCCAGTGCATCGTCCTTCGAGACAATGCTTTGTTCCACCGCATAAAGAAATTCGATTTGGAACACTTTTCATGTGCTAAGGAATTTTCTTCGTACTACGGGACATCGCATTAGACGACTTTTGCACAGGATAGTGCTTGGTGCACCTGAGAGTAATTCTACATGTCTCACTGATTATTGTGCCTTAGAGGTGCTAAAATGATGCGGGATGGACGCTCGCACAATATGGATAAAAATGCGGGAGGCTGTACACCTGAGCACCACAACATACATGCTCATGTGTACGCATAGAGTTGTCAGCTTGCTTATTTCCTGTGCTCTGTGTTTCTGTGTGGATCTGCTCGCTAGGCCATACCGTGTGCTGCGCCGAATGTTTGGCACGTTATTGGTATTTTTTCATTAACAAGTTCAGGGCCATGATCTTGTAGCAATGCGTTGTCTGATGCGATTTCTAATCGTGCTTCGTCAGTTGTCATAGTGACACTGTGCCCACGTTATCAGTACGGGTTTGATGGAACATCGTATAACGGCGCTGTGTGAGAACGGATCACAGAAAGAATGCACAGAGGACAATCGCCGAACTTCAGCTGAGGTTTACAGCAGAAAAATTACACAAGCAGCAGTTTCTGCGCAGAAACATTGGACAAAATACTGCCATGGCGCACATTGTGTCGGCGCGATCACAACAGATGGTCATGTCATACAACTCTACGGAACATCCTGATCTGCGCAAGATCAAAGACACATTTGTACTACACGTTATACAATCAAGTTATGCTCTTCAAGCCCGCCAACTTGGAAGCCTTTTGCAAATATATCTCTTCTCTTTTTGACAAAGTGATGCGGTGCTAATGCAACCTTCTCCTTCCTTTTTTCATGTGAAATGCCTCAAGCAATTCTCTCTCTTTTTGATCCTTAAAACTTCCTAGTATACAAGTGTCGTCGTACACTGGAGTGCAAGGACACCTTTTGCAATGGTCAGCCGAGTGACCCCCTGCTACGAAAGCCTGCACGGATGCTCGATGCTCCCTCAAATGGTCATTAAAACATCTACCAGTTTGGCTGACATAACACCTGCCACAAGAGAGCGGGTGGTGGTAAACCACCTCCGTCTGGCGGCGTACGAAGCCCTTAGCATGTTGTTTCGCACACTTATGTGAAGTGCGTGCACTGTTCACTGCACGGCAAATTCACCCCAGTCTTTCTGAGCGGAGAACACTATGGGAAGGCCGCACTTTCCGGCCACTTTCTTCAAGTGGTGGGAGAGGTTGTGCAAATAAGGCACCATTAACGGCTTCCTTGACCATTCTTTATCGGCTCCCCTGCTCCCCACACCACACCTTATTTCACCAAATAGGCTTTCAACAACAGAAGCGATTGTTTCACCAGGGAAACTCGCCTGCTTGAGCCTCTTGGTTGTTTGCACTCCGAGCTTTCTGATGCTCGCATCACCATTCGTGCGCGGATCTGATACTGTTCAATGCGATGTCTCTCTTAACAAGTTTTGAGTTCCAATAGTCCCATAGTGTCTTCCGCTCGGAAAAACTGGCACGAATGTGCTATGCTGTGAACAGTACATGCACTTCACAAAAGAGTGCAAAACAGCATGTTAAGGGCTTCGTACGCTGCGAAACGGAGGTAGTTTACCACATCCCGCTCTCCTGTGGCAGTTATGTCAGCCAAACTGGTAGATGCGTTAATGACCATTTGAGGGAGCATCGAGCATCCGTGCAGGCTTTTGTAGCGGGGGGGGGGGGGGGTCGCTTGGCTGACCATTGCAAAGGTGTATTTGCACTCCAGTGTACGACGACACTTGTATACTTGGAAGTTTTAAGGATCAAAGAGAGAGAGAATTGTTTGGGGCATTTCATATAAAAAAGAATGGAGAAAGTTGCATTAACATCGCGTCATTTAATTTATCAAAAAGAAAAGACATATATTTGCAAGAAAAGGTTTTCAATTTCGCGGGTTTGAAGAGCGTAAATTGATGATGGGGTATAACGTGTAGTACAAATGTGTCTTTAATCTTGTGCAGATGAGAACGTTTGTAGTGCTGTATGACATGATGACTTTCTGTTATGATCGCGCTGACAATGTGCGCCATGGCGGTGTTTTGTCCAATGTTTCTGTGCAGGAACTGCTGCAGTAAACCTCAGTTGAAGCTCGGCAATTGTCCTCACATGCACCGTTATAACATGTTCCATCAAATCCATACTGACAACATGGGCACAGTGTCACTATGACAACTGACGAAGCACTATTAGAAACGGCATCAGAAAATGCATTGCTACAAGATCGTGGCCCTGAACTTGTTAATGAAGAAAGTACCAATAACATACCAAACATTCGGCACAGCTCGTGGCATGGCCTAGCACGCAGGTACACACAGAAACACAGAGCACAGGAAATAAGCAAGCTGACAACTCTATGCATACACATGAACATGCATGTTTTGGAGGCCAGGTGTACAGCCTCTCCCCATTTCTAGCTATATCGTGCGAGCGTCCATCACGCGTCATTTTAGTGCCTTTAAGGGACAATAATCAGTGAGACCAGCAGAAGTACTCAGGTGCACCAAGCACCCTCCTGTGCAAGAGTCGTCTAAGGTGATGTTCCCTTCAGGACGACGCACGACCATATTATAGTGTTCTTGTGCAATATAGTAAAAAAGCAGGAGGCGGTACCTTCTCATGCTCATTGCACTTTGTCAGGGGTCAGAGGAACACTCTGTCTGGATTACCAATGAGATCGTGGCGTAGAAAGAAGCAGAATTTACTACAAACACCATCATAACATGTTCCATCAAGCCAGCAACCAACTAGCCCATCTAAGTCTCATAATTATCAGTATGGGATAAACCAGCCAAACATGGATGCTAAAGCCACTATTCCACAACGGTATTAACTTTGCTGGCAGAAAGGTAGCTTCCAAGTAATTTATTAGCGTGGCGTGTCCATGCTGCTTTTTAAATGTGTATTTTATGCTTGTACTACTTAATTCTGTTGCTTCAATACTATTGTTAATCGAATAAGTGATGTCTTTTTGATTATAACACTTGTTTCAGTGGCCCGCTAATTGTGACAGTTTATTCTACCACAGTAATGCATGTTCCCTTAGAATCATAGCCAAATTGCCTGAAACCAGTTACCTTTGAATGAGATTTGTTAGTATCTCCTATATTCTGAATGCTTACCCATTCTTATCTGTGTGAACATACGCAAAACTGCTTTTGCCTTTGTGTGAACCTGTTGCATAAGTGAAAAGAAATTGTTGGCTTTTCTTTACTTTTTCAGGTGCCCTGCAAGCTCTCACCAAAGCAACACATTCCACTGGTTTTCTGTCAGAGTACCATTATAGAATTTTGAATAAACTATGCGTGTCAGATGTGCGACATTCCCCGTCTTAAAATCAGAGCGCTTCAGTAATAATGTTTGAATGGGTGTACATAAAAACACACGTAAAGTATACTTATGTCTTTTTTTTACAAGTCCTCTTCACCCGACGTTTTTCCAACTTAAAATTACGCTTTGCTGTACATTTGTTTTATGCACAAACCATTACAGCAACACAACACTGCAGTAAAATGAGTACAAATGATAAAGCATGCAATACACCTGCAAGAATTACATTTGCATACTTGTACATATGAAAATGAGCTACCAATCTTTTTCAGGTTGCATACTCTTATAGGTCATACATGTCAAGCGCACTCATAGGTCACACAAAACTCGTTCAAGGCTGATCTCAAATCCATAAGTGCACCAAATAGATTTAAAGAGTGACTTATGTTAAGTGACATCGGACCAGTCTAAAGAAACCTGGCTCAAATAGGGAAATAAATAGATTCGAACAGGGTCAAACGGGAGTGGACTAAACGGGGACAAACAGGTCTGGGCTAAATGGGTTCAAACGGGGGCAAACAGGTCTGGGCTAAATGGGTTCAAACGGGGACAAACAGGTCTGGGCTAAATGGGTTCAAACGGGGACAAACAGGTCTGGGCTAAATGGGTTCAAACGGGGTCCCGTTCCATAATCCTATTTGATGAAACCCGTTTGAAATCAAATAGGATTTTTTAGTAGGGTGGTACGTAGTAAAAAAAACCCAGAAACGGGAATGCGATACGGGACGAGCGGTTTACTCCCATTTCGCGTTATTTTTGTTTACAGTGTAGCAAATTTGTAGAGAGCTATACGGAGTAATGATAGTAGCTTTATCAGCTGTATAATCTTGGACATGCAGCAGCACCGGCAACACGCAGAACTGTTGTCGACGCCGTCGGCGTTTTGCCCGCGTTCGCTCAAAATGCCTGCAGCCTCTGATATAAATAGGCACTTGGTGCCCCAGCTAAACGTAACCTCCCTTCCCTCCCCCTCCCCCCCCTCCCCCACGGCCTCTCGCGCGTCGGAAGAAGGCGCGTTTGCTCTACATATATGGTGATTGTAAAGAAGGAAAGAGACGCCTACTTCTGCAGCCCTTAAGGAGCACGGCGCAGAACGCACATTTGTTCTCCGCCGTGCGTTCACTCCCCGTGAAAGCGCGCGTCCCTCGCGCCCTTTCACTCGCACCTACAGCGTTCGGCACGCGGCGACGATTTCATCTCCATTGACGTCATACGGAACCTCACGGCGACGGCGATGGCGACGCCGACGGCAGAAATCTGCTTTTGAGTGTCCATATAATTGCTATCGCAATAAAATGGATTAGGAAGTTTATTTTCGTTGAATAAATCTAACCGCGTCTCGCTTTAATTAAAAAACGATTTTTTTTCTTTCCCAGTGTTTATTCCCTCCAAACATAGTCGCGCTTCAATCGCTGCTCCCACAACCACCCTTGCTAATGTCGGTAAGAATTGGTTCTGAACCGCTTTTCGCCCGAAGCTTCGCGACCATTTGCATCGACCTTGTCATTGACCTGTGGCTAGGGAAGGCAAGGAATATAGGTCGCAAAGCTTAAGTTTATTTATACGAAAACGTTTAGTTTTCGCGCTAAAGAATTTAAAAAATAAATCAATGCCTTTCAGCTTAATTTCACTTTCTTTTTTTCGGTGCTCGCGGCAGCTAACGTTCGGCGTCAAAAGTATAGCGTGACGTATGGTGACGTGTTTCCTGTTGCCAGTTTTTGCCGAGTGTCCCCTCTTGTTGACTTTCTTTCTCTAAGCCGCCACCAGCTAAATTGGCGGGTTAAACTTGGGGCACAAAATGGCAAAAGACCAGCCGACAGACCACATTTCCCGCAACCGTTGGTGACGTGAAAGTTAAACACTACTTTTAATAAACTGTGGCCGCAGCAACCATAGACAAATGGCGCGTCTGAGCGCCGTACACGGCATGGCTACGTTTTAGTTAAACAGTCTTTATTACAGCACTCTTCGAAAAGCACCCTTTATATATTATGTACAACTGGAAGGCAACGACAATGCTTAATGCAGTTCACATTCTTGGAGTGAGATTATCCTACCACGAGCACGCCATCGTGTCTTATAACTTGTTGCTTTATATGTGTCGCATGACGTGCAATAGAAAAGTAAGTTTGATGTGTTAAAATAAAAGGGAAAGGCAACTAGTATATTAAGGATGTATGCAGGTTTCTTGTGCGCATTGGCAAAAAACTAAATTAAAGAAATTTAATAGAACGCGTGCCAACATGAGTACATCAGAGCGTGACAAAAACAGGCAGAAAGACTGGGGACCAAATGGCTACCCAAAAAATTTGGCGGTAAATAGCGGTCAAAATGTTGGTGTTGTCACCACCCTAAAACGGCGTTGCATGTAGGTTCCCTATGCGCGGGCAGGCTTTTATACACAAAATCTCACCCCGTCCCGTGTTGGGGTCCATGGTGGGCGGCGGGCCCGAGACAGATTGTCCGCTACGCTGCTCACAGGTTTCTCCTCCTAATAAATGCCGTGTACCTATATTATCATAATACAAAATATTGACACGCGAAATGAAAACAGGTATGAAGCTGCGCTCACATTTCGCATTAGGAAGTATCGTAATCGTCGATGAAATTTATTATCGCTCATATTAAGCAGCATGGCCATGGCAGCCTCAATAGTTATCGATAGATCGCAATCCCAGTCCGAAAGCCTCCCTGTAGGCTCATATTTTTCGGAATCTTAAAAAAGCGATTTGGAATAATCAATAAAGGTATCATCTATTACCCTGCCGTTCTGGACTAGAATATAATATTATTTATTTCCCATCAAAACAGGGGTTGATGTAAGGCGTGAGAATAAAAGGGTGTAGCGCTTGACGAAAGTCTCACGCCTTTTCCAGCAGGAAACATCATGCGTTTACATTTGTATTAACAAATAACTTATTTTGAACAAAAACAATTCCTTAATTCATATGGAGGCGTTTCGTTCTGCCTCATACATGTTATAGAAGCCTAAAAAAAGCCGGGTAAATTAAGTTCTCGAGCCTTCTGCAACAGGTAAAAGAAATATCAGAACAAAAATAATAATACTTGAAAATGTAACAGTAATTCTGCGAGTAGATTGGGAATTCTAGCAAGTTTGTTCATCTAAAGAGACATTGTCGATGCGCAACGCTAAAAAGCTGCTCCTGTCGCGCGGCGACCAGTAATGTAACTGCGTATATGAGTATTTGAAATATTCGTAAAGGAAATCAAGTTTTTCGGTTCATTTAACACAACAGCAAACTTGTTTTTATTCATCTGGTAGCCGTAATTTGTCCGTACAGTAGGCAAAACCCAGGCTGTCGTCTTGCGGAGTGGATATGGAGATTTTAACGGGCTTAAGACGCTAACTATGATATGAACTCTAGCGATTGGCTTTGTTCTTTCTTGTAATTGCACATTAACTTGTAGGCATGTAAGTTGAAGGAATATCTAGGATTTCGTGCTCGCTAAGCAGGTGTCTGGTTATATGTCCGTAATGTATAATAAACACAATAGGAAGAAATCTTTTTGTAGGACAGATATCTGTTTTAAGTTTGTAAAGGTGGTGGCTGCCCACACGAGTGGATAAGATAAGAACAGAATAGGGAATTATAGAGAACCAACATTACTTTATGCGGGAGGGCAAACCTGTGCCGTGTTACCATACGATTAATTCGGGAGGCTTTCATGGCATCATGATTTATCTGTGTGTCCCACAACATATTGTTACGAGGAATTGCGTATGAGCCTGCCCATAAAGGACCGCTATGCTACGCGAAGAGGAAGAAGACGGGACGTGCCTCGTAAGATGCTGTCAGCCATTCTCTGGTACCCGCAACCTGTAAATATTGTCTCTGCCGTGTATTTGTGAATCCCCGGGAGAATTTGGTGGAGGTGCGGGGTACCGTAAGAAGCGCTGTACAACTGAGCTCCGCAGTGGTCGTCGAGTCGAGGTCATCATTATAACAGACGAGACCGCGACCACGCCGCCTGCGCCTTCCAGTACGACGCCTGCACCAGCCCCAACAACATTAACGATCGTCGTTACGCATCCTAAAGACCCGGGAGCGTTCTGCGGTACGGATGAAATTGACGTCCAGGATTGGATTGCCAATTCTGAACGCATCAGTGAGGTCAATCGTTTTGACCCGACGATTATGCTGGCGAACGTTCTCTTTTACCTCAAGGGAACGGGAAAGGTGTGGTTCGATAACCACGAGGCAGAGATTGGAAGTTGGGAAACTTTCAAAACAAAACTTAGTGCCTTGTTTGGGAAACCCATGGTTCCAACGGCGGCAGCAACGCAAGAGGTCACCATCCGCGCTCAGACGTCCACTGAACCATACATATCCTGCATTGAGGACGTCTTGGCTCTTTGCCGTAAAGTGGACATGGACATGATGGAGTCAGACAAGGTTGGTCACGTACTAAAGGGAATCGCAGACTGTTCGACCTATTACTGTGCCGAAATTGTGCGACCGTGAACGCAATTATTGAAGAATGCCTGCATTCTAAGCAGGCCAAAAGTGGGCGTATGGCGAGGTCATTCGCTCGGCTACCGGACACCGCCCCCACGTCATCATGCGAAGACGGACAGGCCTCTCATCTGTAGTGATCGCCGCCATCGGAAATTACACGATCGTCCGTCGGGAAATCGAAGAAATTGCTCCTGCTCTCCCCAACAACGGCCATGGCAATTTTCACGTGCCGGTCGTTTCCCTGGTCCAGTCCATTGTGCAGGAAGAACTCGGCAACTTGGATTTCGCCGTCTGCACCGTTGCTCAGTCTCGGACAACTGACTTTCGCCCTAGGTCGGCGCCTCGCCCGAGATCACCGCCCCAGGAACAAAGGTTTTATCCGCGCTCTCGTAATCCGGCTGAGTGACGGACGGCAGATGATCGGTCGATTTGCTTCCACTGCTGCCGTATCGGTCACGCCGCGCGCCATTGCAACAAGCGTTAG
Source organism: Dermacentor silvarum (assembly GCF_013339745.2). Taxonomy (NCBI): domain Eukaryota; kingdom Metazoa; phylum Arthropoda; class Arachnida; order Ixodida; family Ixodidae; genus Dermacentor; species Dermacentor silvarum. The sequence goes on from NC_051158.1 coordinate 143,805,933, forward strand.
GTGTCGCCGCTAACCCGGGATGACACTGCTAGCCGCACCGACAACTACCGCCGTTTTCAGCCCGCTCAGCCATACCAGCCATACAACAGTGATATCTACCGCCGCTTCCAGCCTTTTGAGCCGTAGAACGTCGATACCCCTACGCCACACAGCCGTTCCCCGTCGCCCCGAGGTCGCCAGTCCCGTTCGCCGTTAGCGCGTCGGCCGTCGTCTCCTTCGCCTCTACGACGAAGTCCGACATCGCCGCTCACCCTACAACAGGGAAACTAACAGATGCAGCCCTTAGAGGTGACGCTGCATCTTCGACTTCCACCTCAAATCCTCTCCTCGTATTGCCGACGCGACGAAACTTTATCGACGTTGACGTTGACGGCTTAACTGTTCCCGCACTCGTCGATACTGAGGCACAAATATCCGTGATGAGTAATCACCTTCTTTACCCGCCGTGGTTGCTCAGTGGCTATGGTATTGGGCTGCTGAGCACGAGGTTTTGGGATCGAATACCGGCCACGGCGGCCGCATATCGATGGGGGCGAAAGCGAAAAAACACCCGTTTACTTAGATTTAGGTGCAAGTTAAAGAACCCCAGGTGGTCCAAATTGCCGGAGTCTCCCACTACGGCGTGCCTCATAATCAGATCGTGGTTTTCGCACGCAAAACCCCATATTTTCTTTTGAGTAATCCCCTTCGTCGCCGCCTCAAGAGAGTACTTACCCCCGCCGCTACTGGTATTATTCGCGTCCATGATGGAAGAAGGCTCACGGTCATCGGAATGTGCACAGCTCGCATCGCCGGTCGCCATATATCTGTTTTGTTTACTGTTCGCGAGCATTCTCCCAACGACGTCATTCTCGGACTCGATTTCTTGTCGGCCCGTGCCGCTCTCATTGACTGTGCAACCGGCGTCCTTCAACTTGAACTTCCTCAACTGACAGATGTTCCAGATTTACCGTCTAACCACTTATGCTCTGTCGATCATGTTCGGTTGTCACTGAAAGCCGCCACGTGTGTTGCCTTGACGACGGCATCACCAGTTTCAGAAGGTGACTACATAGTGTCTCCACTAGTTGAAATACTGTTGACCAGAAATATTGCTGTGCCGCACACCCTTGTGATTGTTGTCGACAACCACGTCCAGCTCCCGCTTCTCAACTTCAGCAACTCGACCCAAGCTCTTCCGCAAGGCATCTCAGTGGCCAACGTGTCTGGGGTTGATGAATGCGACGTCGCGGCACTAGACGCCGACACTTGTTCGTCCTTTCTCGCAAGCAGTCCGGCAAGTCCACTCCCCGACGAAATTACCACAATGATTGCCCCTGAACTTCGGACTTGTCAAACCGCGGAACTTCATCATCTCCTAACGACTTCTAGAGATATCTTCGACTTCGATGACCGCCCTCTCGGGCAAAAGTTTCTCGTAAGTCTTCGAATACATACCGGAAATGCAATTCCTATCAGACGGTGACCCTATGGTGTGTCCCATTCCGAGTGCCAGGTCATACAACAGGAAGTCGACAAGATGCTCTCCAAAAACGTCATAGAGGCTTCCTCAAGTCCCTGGGTGTCACCTGTCGTGTTGGTCAAAAAGAAGCACGTCAGCTGGAGATTTTGCGTCGACTATCGTGCCTTAAACAAAATAACGCGCAAGGACGTATATCTGCTGCCACGGATCGATGACGCACTGGACTACCTTCACGGCGCGAAGTACTTCTCATCCATAGACCTGCGCTCGGGTTACTGGCAGATTTCCGTGTATGAATTGGATCGAGAAAGAAACTGCCCTTATCACACCGGACGGGCTCTATCAGTTCAAAGTTATGCCCTTTGGACTGTGCAACGCCCCCGCAACGTTCGAACGCATGATGGACTCTCTCCTTCGTGGCTAAAAATGGTCTATCTGCCTCTGCTACCTAGACGACGTCATTGTGTTTTCTCCAACATTTGAAAGTCACCTTACTGGGGACTTCTATGGTCGTACTTCCGCCGTTTCATACGCAATTTCGCCATCATAGCCCGACCCCTTACCGACCTTCTCAAGAAGGACGTGCCCTTCTCGTGAAGCCCCGACCAAGTGACCGCATTCTCGGCGCTGACGAACTTACTTAATTCACCACCTATATTGGCTCACTTTGACCCATCCGCGACTATTGAGGTTCGCGCAGATACTTGTGGGCATGGAATCAGCGCCGTCCTTGCTCAGCACTAGCATGGTCACACACATGTTATTGCATATGCCCGCCACCTGCTCTCCCCATCTGAACGGAACTATTCAATCACAGTGCGTGAGTGCCTTGCATTGGTTTGGGATGTCGCAAAATTTCGCGCGTATTTGTACGGCCACGCATTCTCGCTTCTTACCGACCAGCACGCTCTTTGTTGGCTGTCCTCGCTCAAGGACCCAACAGGTCACCTTGGTCGCTGGGCTCTGAGGCTACAGGAATATACCTTAGAGGTAATTTATATATCGGGCAGGCTACATCACGATGCCGATTGTCTTCCTCGCCATCCGGTGGACCCTACTAGCCTCGCTGACCATGAGCATGATTCCTGTGTGCTGGCCATCTCTGGTTTACGCGACATCGGCACCGAACATCGTCGGGATGCAGCCCTAACGCTCACCATTCAGACTCTCTTCTGCACGTTCCGACCCTGCTCTACGCCAGTATGTCCTACGCGATGACGTCCTTTACCGTCGCAACATGAAACCTGACGGGCTACATTCTAGAATTCTTGCTAGTTATTCCCCGACACCTGCATATCACCATTCTTCAACATATGCATGATGCTCCAACTGCCGGACACCTCGGCGTTTCACGCACCTACGACCGCGTGCAATAGCGTTCTTTTGGCCTGACTTCTATCGTTCGGTGCGCCGATACGTTGCTGCCTGCGAGTGCTGTCAGCGCGGCAAACGTCCTGCTCTTCCTCAGGCTGGCCTGCTTCAACCTGTAGACATTCCACTGGAGCCCTTCTTCCGCATCGGCCTTGACTTCCTCGGACCTTTCCTGACCGGCCGTATCCGGCAAGAAATAGATTGCCGTCGCAACTGACTACACCACCAGATATGCCATCACGCGCGTTATGCCGAGTAGGTGCGCTACCGACGTTGCAGACATTCTGCTCAATGACGTCATTCTTTTACACGGGGCTCCGCGGCCGCTTCTTACGGATCGTGGCCGCTGTTTCCTTGCGAAGATCATTGATAAAATTCTGCGTAGCCGCTCTACTGAACATAGCCTTACGACAGCCTACCATCCACAGACCAACGGTCTTATCGAGCGGCTCAACCGAACTCTCACGGATATGCTGTCCATGTACGTCTCTACTGATCACCGCGATGGGGACGGCGCCCTACCCTACGTTACTTTTGCCTACAACTCGTCCCGACATGATACTGCCGGCCATTCGCTGTTCTTTCTCCTGTACGGCCGGAACCCTGCGTTGCCCTTCGAGACGCTCCTTCCTGCTGATCAATCCGTACCAACCGCATATGCTCAGGACGTCCTCTCTCGAGCCAGAATGGCTCGCCACGTTGCTCACACTAGGCTGTGTGCGTCGCAGGCCTCCCGAAAAGAGCGCTATGATAGCCGGCACCGCGAAGTAGAGTACCTTTCTGGATCTCTGGTCCTACTCTGGACGCCGTCTCGACGCCAAGGCCTGTGCGAGAAGCTCCTCCCTCGTTACACAAGACCCTACAACGTTCCCCGCAAGCTCAAAGACGTTGACTACCTCATCACTGCGCTCGAACATCGCCCGTCATCTTCTTTTACTGCTTCTGATGTTGTCCATATGTCGCGGCTAAAACCCTACTACACCAGCAGTGCTGACTAATTTCAGATGGCGCCGTGACGGGGCTCAGTCCACCGGGGGTGACGTTACGAGGCATTGTGTATGAGCCTGCCATTAAAGGACCGCTCAGCTACACAAAGAGGAAGAAGACGGGACATGCCTCGTGAGATGCTGTCAGCCATTCTCCGGAAGCAGCAGCCTGCAATTATTGTCTCTCCCGTGTACTTGCGAATCCCCGTGACAATATATATATATATATATATATATATATATATATATATATATATATATATATACATATATGTAGGGGGGGAGGGGGTGTTTCCTTAGTACCATCGCGTTTAGTCACAAAAAGCTAGTGGCGATAGCTAAGAGCACCTCCGAAAAATCTTACCACCCAGCAAGTATCAAACCGGACTTTAGGCACGGCCAATCGACACCCAGAAATTTCTAGGCTGCCAGCATAGGCATCACAACCAACTCGTCACGCTGTCCACATTGCTGCATGGCACTGAGACATCGCAAAAGGCAATATGAAGTCTCAACGTTCTAATTATGCTTGCTGAACTTATGGCGTACAGCCACAGTGTTTCAAAAAAATAATGATTGCTTGAATATACATTTAATTTCTGTTCGCGCATAATTTGCATATTCCCTGCCAGAATTGTGAATCATCAAACCAACTGCAAGATTGACAATTTGTCTTTGTAAGGGCTCCCATGCCGTATCTCTCTAAAAAAGTTGCAGTGGCTTAGCTCGGCTATGCCAGGATATACGTAGTGTTAGCAAAGGTTCAGCTGATTATTCTTAGCTTTCCCGGTTGTCTCCTACGCTCAACCGCTAATTGCCAGGCATTTACTTCGGGATCCGATGAGTCAAGCTTCTCCGTTCTTCTGCGCTGTTGAGCAGCATTTGCGCTCTCCTTCTCCATGGCTATACCACACTGGCAAACGCCAGTCAGAAGCGCAGCGGCTTCAGCGCAGTGTCAGACGGCGACTGCACAGCGAGCGCGCGCCGGCGCCAGTGCGTCTACCACGGCTACGACGTCACTCCTCTGGAATGCGCCGACCGGCGGCGGTGAGTCGCGCGCGGCGACGGCGGAGTGCGCGAGAGGTGCCGGCTCCGGTGGCTCCGGTGCGCAAGCCGTGTGACATCACTGATCCTTGCGCATGCGCAGCACGGCTCTTGATGTGCCGCGCGAAACGGGCTTGGCAAGGCCAGTGTAGCTAACGCTACAAAAAACAAACAAACGGTGGCGTCTTTCTCAACAAAAATTATACACGGGGAAGAAATATAATCTTTCTGTCGAATGAGGGAAAAAATTGTGGCAGCGCCCATCTCACGATGACTATCGAAGATAATGTATAGGCATTGAATCAAGAAAGGGACACAGCTTATTGCCACCGTTTAAACGAGTTATGTATGAAGCGTGTAGTGCAGCGAACACCTCTTTCGCGCTTGCCTAAGAGCGTTCGGCGCCACCTAGCACTGCCACCGTGAAGCCTGCGCGTGGCCTCCAGAATGCACCGTGCACCAGTGCGTCCAACCACCGGGAAACGCGTCATGTGGCAACCGGGCCCCTCTCTCGCGCTTCTTTGTAGGCGTGCATCGCCATCTAATGAGACTTCCGATAAGTTGGCACCGGGCCTTCGAGACGTGATGTGTCGCGCGCCGGTCTCTGCGTAAGCTGAGAATTACTTTCTCCTTGGCCGCGCACTTAGTGCCACATACTGAGTGACCCAGAGAGAGAGAGAGAGAAGAACTTTATTTATTTCCGGCAGATTGCTGGGCTGGGTTCCCACCTAGGAGCCAGCGGAGAGACCGTGTCTCCCGGCAGCTTCCTCGGCCTGCTGGATAGCCCACAGTTGCTGGTCCAGGCCTGAACTGAGCAGCGCAGTCCCCCAACGCGCCCGAAGGCCCTCATTGGAGGCCGCGACCCCAGTACTGCTGATTAATGCTGGACATGCCCATAGGATGTGATCTAGTGTGGCTCTGGTGTTACAATACTGGCATAGATTGGTTGTATATAATTCGGGGTATATATGGTTCATGATGACAGGGTTCGTGTATGTTCGTGTTTGTAGCTGCCGCCATTGAACGGACTGGGCTCTATTGAGCTTGGGGTGAGGTGGTGGATACTCAAGCCTTTGCATTCGATAATGTTGAGTAATGTCACAGAATTTAGTGAGCCGATCGTCCCATTCCCACACCACCGCGGAGGTGTCCGTTCGAGTGGCTGCTTCTTCGAACCCGGCTCGGAACGTGAGACCTCGAACCACGTTGTGCGCCACCTCGTTTGGACTGAACTCCGGCTGATCAAGAGGTGTGTGGGCTGGGATCCAGAGAATTTGTACGCATTTGTCTGCCTCATAAGTTTTGCCTGTATTAAGGATCCGCAATGCCTCAGGGGAGATTCTGCCGTTGGCGTAGTTTCGCACGGCCGTTTGAGAGTCGCTGATGATGTACGAGGCATTGGTGTGAGCTATCGCCAGCGCGATAGCCACTTCCTCCGCCGTTTCTACGTGTCTTGTGGCGATTGATGCGCTTGCTTTGCATTGATGTGTGTGGTCTACGACCGCAGCTACGAAGCGGTGACGGTCCCGATAGCGTGCTGCATCGACAAAGACCGCTTCCTCGTTGTGACCAAAAATCTTAGTCATAGCTTTGGCTCTACTGACGCGTCTGCCCTCGTTGTGTTCGGGGTGCATGTTCTTGGGTATCGGTGGAACTGTGAGTTTAGTTCGGATATCGCGTGGTATGTCATGTTTGTCGCCGTGTTGGGTGTGGTAAGAGATGCCGAGATTCTCGAGTATCTGGCGGCCTGACTTAGTCCTGGCCAATCGCTCGTATTGTGATATTTGTTGCGCCTCGATAAGCTCCTCGAGGGTATTGTGTAATCCCAGTTTAAGGAGGAGGTCTGTGCTGGCGTGTTGCGGCAATCCTAGTGCTTGTTTATGTATTCGCCTAATGAGGCTGTTGAGTTTTGCTTTTTCTGCGACGAACCATCGGTGATAGGCTGCCGCATACGTGATCTGGCTGAGTACGAATGATTGGATGAGGCGGAGGATGCTAGACTCTTTCATGCCTTTGTGTTTATTGCTGATGCGTTTAATAAGGCGCATCGTGTTCGATACTTTTGCGTCAATGTTGCGAACTGTCTCGCCGTTTGTGCCCTTACTCTCGATTATCAGTCCTAACACCTTAATTTTATCCACGGTTGGTATGATGTGACCGTCGCTTGTCGTGAGTGTTATATCGGCGTGTGTCTGTGCTTGGTGATGTTTGGGTGGTCGGCCCTTGAGTGTAGGGCGATATAGCAGTAGCTCGGATTTCTCCGCCGAACAGGATAGTCCTGTCCCTTGCAGATACCGTTCTACTGTGTCAATAGCCTCCTGTAATATTTGTTCTATGGATCCATCACTGCCCTCGCATACCCAGAGGGTGATATCGTCGGCATAAAGAGTATGATGGAGTCCGGGGATTGTCTGAAGTTGTGACGGAAGGCCTAGGAGGGCGAGGTTGAACAGCATCGGAGATATCACGGAACCCTGCGGGGTGCCCACGCTTCCCATGGTTATCTCGGACGATGTGAGCGCTCCTACGGTGATGGTGGCTGTTCTGTCCGTTAGAAATGCTCTGATATAATTGTACGTGCGAAGGCCCAAGTTTAGGGTATTGATCTGATTTAGGATGGTGCTGTGTGTGACGTTATCAAAGGCCTTCTTAAGATCTAGGCCGAGAATGGCCTTAGTGGAGTGGCCTGTGCAGTCTATGATGTGGTGTTTCAGCTACAGCATGGTATCCTGGGTCGAGAGATGCCTACGGAAGCCGATCATGGTGTATGGAAATAGGTCATTGTCCTCTAGGTAATTTGTTAGTCTATCCAGGAACATGTGCTCCATCAATTTGCCCATGCACGACGTTAAGGAGATGGGCCTAAGATTGTTAGTATTTAGTGGTTTGCCCGGTTTAGGAATGAGGATCACCTGGGCCTTTTTCCACTGCGGGGGCAAGCTGCCGGTGGTCCAGCATTGGTTAATGTATTCTGTGAGTTGCGTGATTGACTCGTCGTCAAGATTACGTAGTGTCCTGTAGGTAATGGTGTCGGGACCTGGGGCAGATTTGGAGTTAAGTTTGTGCAGGGTGGCGCGGATATCCGCCTCGGTGAATTCCTCGTCTAGGGTGGTGTTGGACTGGCCTGCGTAGTCTGGGTGCTGCTGAGGAGGAACCTGAGAGATGTATTTGAGCTCTACCTCCCTAAGGAATTCCTCCTCTGTGCCCTTGTACGCGTGTATGAGTTTGTTGATGGTTTGTCGGTGGGCAGATTTGTTGTCTTCTGGGTCGAGTAGGAATCTGAGAAAACGCCACGTTTTACCTAAACTTAATTGCCCGTCCATTGCATTGCAGGTTTCGTCCCAATGTTGTCGGCATAGCTGTGTTGCATACATCTCTATTTCCTTATTGAGGAGCGCTATGCGTTTCCTGAGGTTTCTGTTGTGTTTCTGTGTCTCCCATCTCTTTTTGAGCGATTGTTTTGCCTCCCACATGTGGAGGAGCCGGCTGTCGATCTCTTCGAGTTGTGCCTCAGGAGCTACAATGTGTGTGGCGTTGTTAACATCCTGTTTAAGAGTGTCAGTCCAGTGTTCTATGTCGTCGATGGGTTGGACCTGGTTCTCGCGTGATTTGCGGAACTCAGTCCAATCCACTAGCTTGAGCTGTTTTCCCGTGGGTTTACGTGGGCCGCCCTGAACGTGTATCGCGATGATGTAGTGGTCGCTTCCTAGGTCCTCTAATGTGTTCTGCCAGGTGGCTGCGGATGTGTTTCTAGTGAACGTTAAATCGGGTGTTGAGTCTTTACTGGAGCTAGTGCCCGCGCGGGTGGGTGTGCTAGGATTGGTGATGAGAGTTAAGCCCTCCTGCTGCGAGTCGAACCACAGGTCTCTGCCTTTGGGAAACACGTAAGAGTATCCCCAGGCAGTATATGGTGCGTTGAAGTCTCCTCCGATTATGATGGGATTTCTGTCAGCGATGTTGAGGGCGCGTTTAAAGAGCGTGAGAAATCTCTGCTTCTTGTGTTTGGGGCTGCTGTATATGTTGAGTATGAAGAGACTTTCGTGTGTCTTGCGTTGCGGAATGAGTTCAATAAAGATATTGTCTATATTGGTAATTTTGGTGTCGTGTTGCTTGACTGTAATGTTTCGTCTAACTAATGTGGTAAGGGCGGTCGTCTCCCCTTCGGCGTAGCCGATCGAGCGATAGCCTGCCAATTTAGCGAGACCATGGGTCTCTTGTAATAGAATGATATCGGGTTTATCTTTTTGCCTAAGGTATTGGTGTAAAATCGCTTTCTTGTTTGCGTAGCTTCTACAATTCCATTGCCAAATCGTGTAGGTAGGATTTCTAGCTATGATTGGGTGCGGGGGGGACAAATGTCGCCGGCTGTATCAAGCTGAAGGGCGACGAGGTAGGTTGCTGCACACTTGCCATGGGTTCCAGGCCGCTAGGTGGCGAAGGAGTAATCAACGCCTCCACTGCGAGGAGTCGCTGTTGAAGTTGTTCATTTTGTTGTTGTGTAATTTTGGCTATACTGTCTACACGTTCAGTAAGGGCTGAGATCAGTCGGGATGAGTTACTCATCCACTCGTTTAATTCTTTTATGGATTGCTGAAATTCCGTTACGACATTAGTCTCGGTTGGTGCGCGTTTGGGTTTGTCTTCATTGGCCTGGGTTTCGGCTTTACGTTTGGGTGGTGGGGGTGTAGTCCCTTCCTCCATTTGGTCTGTGGGTGTAACAGCTAAGGATGGTGATGCTACGGATGTAACTTGTTCCGTTTGTTTATAGCGGCATAATTCCTCTTTGAGGGGCCTGTTTTCCTCGCCTAAAGCTGTAATTTTCTGGTTGCAATGAGCTAACATCTGTTTTAGCTGCACTATTTCGGCCTCTAACTTGTTCCATTTCCCTTGGGACGCGGCCTCCTCGGACCCCGAGCGCGCCCCCTTGACTGCGTCTGCCCAGCTCACCTTGAAGGGTCCAGCAGGTACAGGCGTGCGGCTCCGGGTTCTTGACCGAGACGGGGATCGGGTGCGGGACCTCGACGGGCGTCTTCCACCGGATCGGTTGCGGGACCTCGACCGGCCTCTTCCTCCGGGTTTCTGGGAGGGAGTAGGGTCCCGTTGCTCTAGGTTGGTGTTGACGAGCGTTGTCTTTGTCGGGTAGTCTTCTTCTTGTTGCCTCTCCCATTGGCGGCGTTTCACCAGGTACGGCGTCTTGTAGCGTGCCCTGCACGCCTTGTCGGCCGTCGGGTGGTTGCCGCCGCAGAGCTGGCACTTGGGCTTGCATTGGTGATCTTGCGCAGGGTTGGCTGCTCCGCAACCGCGACACAGGCGGTCGTTCGGGTTTGGGCATACGTCTGCGCGATGCCCCAGGCGACCGCACTGATAGCACGTGTCTATCTGCTTGCGGTAGAGGGAGCACGGCAGCAGAGCTCCGCCGTAACGGACGTACGTTGGTACTCGGAGGCCGGTGAACAGGACGATCACCGTCATTGTGTTACTGAGACGTTTTGCAGCGATGGCCGTTGGATTCCTTGGCGTAATGACATTAGCTGTGATATCCCGGGCGGTGTCTTCCAGCGGGATACCGCGGATTACTCCTTTGGACGTACAGTCGGGCGCTGCTTCGTAGGCGCTGGTCTCGAACGCTTGGTTGCCGATCTTGATGCGTGAGATCTTCTGGTATTTGTCAGCATGTGCCTCGATGGGTGTGCTCACTACGATGATGTTCTGTTGACAATTGGTACAGATGGTGTCCTCGTCTTGGTCTTCTCTTGGGATTTCGGCGGCGTGGTAAATACTGGTTGCCAGTCTGGCGGCCCCATGGTCGGCGACTCGGAGGCCGCCTCTTGGTCGAATGATGATCTTATAATCGCCTCGGGGTAGTTGAGGCATGCGGCTTGATCTTGCTATTTGTCGAAGGCGTTCCTCACGTTGTTTCTTGCTGCTATTGCCTCGTTTGGGCTCTGCGCCCTGGTCCAGCGGTTTCTCGCGGGATAATTTCTTTGATCCTACGGTTCTCCATCCTGCGCTTTCTTCAAATTCTTTGCGGGAAACGAGCTCTCCATCCACAGAGACCTCCATTCTTGTCATTAAGTCGGGCATATTGAACGCGCCGACTGCCGTTCCTTGGTCTCCGCCAGCGGCGGCGGCGGCCAGCAGGTGTTAGGCCTAGCTCTCCCGCCGGTGTTTCTGACTTGAAAACGGCCGTAAAGTTGTAAAAAATCGAGCCCCCACCTTGAACTTGGTGTCGAGTGATTCCTGGTGACGAGCTGAATCTGTGGATATGAAATTCTTGTGGGTATCGAGTGATTTCCGCTGCAAAAACATTCGTTGAAACCGGAGCCGACACGACGCGCGTCCGCTCACTCCAACGTCTTTTTCTTCCTCCCTGAGTGACCCAAGTTTTCGAGATTTTCATTTAAGAGTGGCACATACCCAAGCTAAATCATGGCGAAGCTTGCTAAAGCCTTGATGGCGTTCTTTGAAAAGCAGCACGTAATCAGTGCATTTGGTGGCGCAGCCTGCTAAAATGTCGGGTTATTGTCCTGGAGGACTTGAACCCTTGTGACATGGGGTTGATTCCGGTCAGCACCGCAGGCATTTAAGACATCTTTTTCGTCATTGTAGTGCGGTGTGTTCTCAGTGGCACATACCTAGTTAACAAAGTTGGCATCAAAACCTTGAATGAAAAGCGGCACACACCTATTGTCACATACACAGTGACCCAAGTTGGCATCAAAGAGGTAGAGTGTACTAGATTGGGGAGTGGGTCCAACGAGGGCTCTGCGCTGAGGCATTTTTTATTGAAAATCCAGGTGGCGCCACCGTCACTTTCTTCCGAATGAGCAGCCCCGCTCGCCGGCCGGACGCTTGTCGCGTCGGAGACCCTACCGCAGCTGCATTGAGCATTGACAGGCGGATACTCGGTGGCGGTAACACTGAGATTATTCCCCACCGATCTATTGTAAATAAAATGGAAAAAGAGCGGTGGAAAGAACGCAAACGACGCAACAACTACGGTACGTCGAGCAGACGACAGCTACTCAGCCCGCGAGCTCGCCTCAGCCAATCAGCGCTGCCGAAACAGCCGGACCCAACGTTTATTGGCCGGAGATTCAGAAGAAGGCGACGGCAGCGCCGCCACATTTTCCGTGTTTTTTGCTTCACCCTCGCCGCTTGCTAAGGCGTCCGCTGGACCCACTCCCTCTTCTAGTACACTCTAAAAGAGGTTCATTGAATGCTAGCACAGACCGAGTGGCACATACCCAGTTCTCCAGGTCGGCGTCTAAGTGTTTCTTTTAGCAGTGGTACCTACTAAGTAACAAAGGACTTAATGAAGAAACGACAAGACATGAAAGTGTTAAACTGAAGAGACCAGATATAAATACCTGAACTGTCAAAACTGATCAACAAAAAGAAAGTAAGAGATATTCGAAATTATAACGTGAAAAGGATTGAGGGAGCAGTAAAATACGAACGCAGCATGAAGTCAGCGAGAAGAAAACTTGGCATAGGGCAAGGCAAGATGTATGCACTGAAAGATAAGCAGGGTAATATCATCAGCAATTACGACGACATAGTAAAAGCAGTGGAAGAATTCTGTACTGATCTGTACAGTGCCCAGAGCAGCCAAGCTACTTTCATTCGAAGTAGTGATGAACAGGATACAGAGGCTTCTTCAATAACCAACGATGAAGTTAGGAGGGCCTTGCAAGAGATGACCAGGGGAAACGCTGTTGAAACAGATGAAGTAACTGTCTATTTAATCGAAGATAGAGGAGATATCACGCTTGAAAAGCTTGCGGCTCTTTATAGGCAATGCCTCACGACTTTAAGTCTACCAGAGAGCAGGAAGAACGCCAACATTATGCTAATCGATTAGAAGGGAGACGTTAAAGAATTATTGTCCAATAAGCTTGCTTTAAGTATTGTACAAGATATTCACCAAGAAAATTTCCAATAGAATCGAGGCAACAGTGGACTTCAGCCAGCCAAGAGAACAGGCTGGCTTCAGGAAGGCATATTCTACGATGGATCATATTCATGTCATCAATCAGGTAATCGCGAAATCTGCGGAATACAATCAACCTCTCTATATCGCTTTCATAGATTATGAAGAGGCATATGATTCAGTAGCGATACCAGCAGTCATAGAGGCATTGCGTAATCAAAGAGTAGAGGAGGCATTCGTGAACATCATAGCAAATATCTACAAGGATTCCACAGCTACCTTGGTTCTCCACAAGGAAAGTAGAAAGGTACTTATCAAGAAAGGGGTCAAGCAAGGAGACACAATCTCTCCAATACTATTCACTGCATGCTTAGAAGAAGTGTTCAAGCTCTTAGATTGGGAAGGCTTACGAGTCAAGATCAACGGCGAATATCTCAGCAACCTTAGGTTTCGGACGACATTTACCTATTCAACAATAACGGGGACGAATTATAGCAAATGATTGAGGACCTTAACCGAGAAAATGTAAGAGTGGGGTTGAAGATTAATATGCAGAAGACATAGATAATATTGTGACAGAGCGATGAAGAAGACGTTTGGAGAGCACTTGAAGAAGACGAAGCTCGGCACTTCGCGTGCTTACTATGATCTTGCCAGCCGCTGCCAGTCTTGTAAATACGCTGTAAATACATTTCTTAGTTCTTTTCCCCGTAACATTTTTGGTGGAGTTTGCGGGCTCAAGTTCAAGACGGATTTAAGCAGCGGGCGCTCCTTGGCTGCATCTACCATGCCAGCTCAAGGCGAGGATGCTTCCGGCTCGTCGGACTCCACGCCAACCGTCATTCTGGCACAACCGCGCGGCCCCGGCACCTTTTCCGGCACTGACAACACGGATGTTGAAGACTGGCTTCAACTTTATGAGCGGGTGAGCAAGAGCAACCATTGGAACCAGACCGCCATGCTGGCTAATTTGATCTTCTATCTCGCGGGAACGGCACGCGTCTGGTTTCAGACCCATGAGGAGGAACTTACCACCTGGGACATTTGTAAGCAAAAGCTCACGGATTTGTTTGGCAAGCCTGTTGGACGTCAGCGCGCCGCTCAAAAAGACCTCGCTTCGCGTGTCCAGACGTGCACTGAGTCCTACCTCACATACATCCAAGACGTGCTCGCTCTGTGCCGCAAAGTGGATCCGAGAATGTCCGAAGCTGATAAGGTCGCACATGTCATTAAGGGCATAGCAGATGACGCCTTTCACCTCCTCGTCTTTAAGAATTCTTCGACTGTACAAGCCATCATTACCGAATGCAGGCGGTTTGAAGAAGCCAAGAGCCGCCGCATTGCCCACCCGTTTCCCCGCCTCCCCAACACGGCTGCTACGTCCACCTGCGAAGACCTCCGCTGTCTGCCCACGCCCAATCGCTCTGATGACATCGTCCACATCATCCGGCGTGAAATCGAGGCCGCATCTCCTATCCAAACGCCAACCCTTGGCTCCGACAATTGCCAGTCTACCGTTTCCCTGATCCAGACCGTCGTACGCCAGGAATTGGCCAACGTTGGCTTGACCAATGTCTGCTCTGTTAATCAGCCTGACTCTGCTTCGTCCACCTCTGCCATGCGCCCTCGCAACATGAATGCCCCTCCGCGGTATCACAACCCGGCTGAATGGCGCACTCCCGACGACAGGCCAATATGCTTCACCTGTGGCCGTATCGGTCACATTTCACGTCACTGCCGCTCTTCGTGGAATTCGACCCCTTGGCCCTATCTGCCATCCGACCGCCCGCCTCATGCTTCTTCTCGCTTCCCACCGCGCATGCAACCTGTAACTCCTGGCGACACTTCTCGGCCCGCCCGCTCTAGCCGCTCTCCTTCGCCCCATCGCCAATATTAAACTGCCTGGAAAGGGGACAAGAATTCAGCATCGCCAGTCAGCCTCTACAGTCTGTAAAGCAGTACGTTTATCTAGGTCAGTTACTCACAGGGGACCCTGATCATAAAAAAGAAATTTACAGAAGAATAAGATTGGGTTGGAGTGCATACGGCAGGCATTACCAAATCTTGACAGGGAGCTTACCACTGCCGTTGAATAGAAAAGTGTACAGTCATTGCATTCTACCGGTGCCAACATACGAGGCAGAAACATGGAGGTTAACAAATAAGCTCGAGAGAGAGAGAGAGAGAAACATTTATTTAGACCATCGAATTGATCTTGAGGACGAGTGGGTGGTGTCCTCATTCCAGGACTCCACTGGCCATGGCTGCTCAACGTACTTTCTGGACGAGAGCTTCTTGTCCCGCCAGGGTATCGCCGGTCAGCTATACCTCCCACCGCTAAAATGACGTGTTAGGCGTCTTTAAATGTTCAGATTTTCCCCCGCACCCCCACGCGATGTGAAAGAGCGTAGGGCGTGTGTCGCCGCACCAGGGGCAGATGCCGAGATATGTTTGTGCGTACATTTTGCTGTATTTGTGTAGGTTTGGGAATGTGTTTGTTTAGATAAGTCTGAGGGCTATTGCCTCTTCAGTGCTGAGCTCTTTGCGAGGGGAAAGATAAATCCTGCGGTTGAGTCGCTGGATCTCGAGTCGGTCGCAGTAATTTGATGGCAGGGGCACAAAGGTAAAGGGTGGGGATTGATCAGACGATTGGTTTTGGCCCGTCGTTTAATTTGCGCTCGAGCTAGGGCGTTTGCCCTTTCGTTCCCCTCCAGTCCCGCGTGACCCGGCGTCCACGTGTTTTGATTGGATTCTTGCAGCCTGGGGCCTAGAATCTGAGCCGCCAGCACCGGTGTTCGTCCGTTGGTAAAGTTGCGGCAGGCCTGTTGCGAGTCGGTAACGACACGAACTTCCCTGCCCACCCTGTCATGTTGCTTTATTACTAGCGCCGCGGCTATGGTCTTAGCTGCAGCTGGGGTCTCTGCCCTGACGGAGGCCGCGAGGGTTAAATAGTTGTCTCTCCCGCTCACGGCACCTGCGAAGAGGCCCCCTGCAGGGTACGCCGCCACGTCCACGTACGTTACGTACGGGTCACCCATGAATTGTCGGCGCTCTCTGTCGACCCGCGCCTTGCGTCGTCCTTCGTGAAGTTCATGACTCAATAAGCTCGAGAAGAAGGGAAGGACCGCACAAAGAGCGATGGAACAAAAATGTTAGGCCTAACCTTAAGAGACAGAAAAAGAGCAGTGTGGATCAGAGAGCAAACAGGGATAGCCCATATTTTAGTTGACATTAAGAGGGAAAAATGGAGCTGGGCAGGCCATGTAATGCGTAGGACGGATAACCGGTGGGCCAATAGAGTTACAGAATGGATACCAAGAGAATGGAAGCACAGTCGAGGATGGCAGAAAAGTCGGTGGGGTGATGAAGTTAGGAAATTTGCAGGCGCTAGTTGGAATCTGCTAGCGCAAGACAGGAGTAATCGGAGATCGCAGGGAGAGGCCTTCATCCTGCAGTGGAAATAAATAAAGGCTGGTGATGACCTACCCAGTCACGCATCTAAGGTGACCCATGTCGGCGTAAAAGAGGTTCGTTGAAGACGCGCACATATGTATAGAGATAGTGAGAGAGAAACGTAGTGCGAAAGTCAAATAAGTTAACCGGAAGAGATTCCGGTTTATTAGGCTGCACTGGAGGAAGGATAAGGGGGAAGGGGAAGTGGTGCAAGTTGGTCCGATGATTTACTTTGAAAGCTGTTACAACAGAACAGCAAGTCGATGCGCTACCCATTCGGCCACTGATTAGTCAGTGACCAAGGTAGAATGGATAACGATTAGCCACAAACATACATATATACACAGATAGACAGATAGCCCAGGGATAGTGCATGAAGCACCCTAGTATTTCTATTGGACGAAACGTTCTTTTTTTCATTAGGAAACCTCCGCTCATCGCAATGGGACTCTCGTGGAATTGTACATTGGTCCGGCTGACGCAGTGAACTGATTTGTGCGTTGCAGAGGTAGCTGAAGCACCATGAAGATTGAGCTTGCAGCTTGGTTGGGCCCGGCATGAGGGATTTAGCGTTAATTTGTTGCTAGACGATGACACTTAGTTTAACGGACTGCTTGGTGCGAACTGTGCTGTTCCTGAAGTCCCTGCACATACTGAAAACGGGCACTCATGACAATTTCTTTTTTTTTCTGGAGATTCAGTTCGTTCCTTGGAGCTCAGTTCATTTCCAACAGACCTTCAACTCATACCCTCTAAGCTGACGGAGTTCACATGTTCGTTTTTTTCCTTGATGGAAATTTCAAAAATAAGTTTCCTCGATGACAGCTGCATTACGACAGTAGCAGAAGTGCTGCTGTTTGTAAGCGCTCAATTGAGTTACAAAATAATTATTACGGTAATATCCAAAATAAGGTGTCCACATTCACATAAAACTATGGTAAATGTCGATTTGTGGTAGAAAAAACTTACTGATTCCAAAGTTTTCAAACTCAGAAGCTTGGCTATGTCGTGTTAAAGCTGTATGGTGAAAGTTGTTTAGTATGCTATCCATAGTTCACAACCGTAAACATAACTACCGGACGCAATCACACCATTGCTTATAGTTGATGCACGCGAACAGCATACAAGGAATACTTGCGTAATTCGTGGAACGCTAAACAGCCTGGCAGTGCGATGTGATAACAGTTTCAAAAGACGCAAGCGTAACTGGCCAGCTAGCGCGATCGGCGAATGTCTGTTCGAAGCCACGAAGAAAGCAGAAGACGCCTGGAGGTTAAGAGAATCGTACAGCGGGGAAAGTGCGAAGCTGGCACCGCATCGCCACCTAGAGGTGCCGTTGAACGAAAGGGGGAAGGAGAAACGAGGCGAAGCGTCGCGGAGCAGTAAGATCGGTTTTCGCGCCGTTTTCAATACGGTTTGCGATGCGGACAGTGTAGGCGCCTGGGCGCACCGAGGGCCGATAGCTTTGTGTGCGCTACAGCACCTTTACGCTTGTGCGTCACCCGTGTTCACGAAGTGAAACGTCACTGTAACGTTTTATTGCGATAGCTGTTTATTGCGTATACCTGTCCACTAGTTTGCTATTGCAATCGATGCTTCTCCTTTCGGGCGAAACTTTGACTTTTTTTTTTCTTAATACTACTACGCTTTGCAGTATGTCTTTCTGAAACCTACAAGACCACAGAGCGGTGTATTCAGTCAGAATTTTCAAAAGTTAGACAAATGCAAGTAGAGATGCACTATTGCATAAGCCATTGATGACATTGCTATGCAGCACACGTGCGTGTTCATTTTACATGATGAATGTACCTATGGGTTTATAGTACTTGGTTTGTGCTGGAGCGGCATAGAGTTCTAGCATTTTGTCATCGTAATTACTGCATGTGTCGCAGAGGCGCTGAAGCTTCTACCGCAGTTCTATACCTGCCCTAGCACCCATGTTGCCATGGACACCCACTGCGGAAAGGTCCCGAAGGTTACCTAAACGCCATGTCGTATCGTATGCCTTCTCTAGGTGAAGAAATACTGAAAGAAGGAACTGTTTATGTATAAAGGCATCCCTGATGTTGGCCTCGATGCGAACGAGGTGGTCTGTTGTCGATCTACCTTCTCGGAAACCACATTGGAAGGGGTCTAGAATTTTGTTATTTTCCAGGAAACAGATTAGGCGTCGGTTTAACATTTTTTCAAGGAGCTTGCACAGACAGCTTGTTAGAGCTATTGGTCTGTGCAAGAGACCGATCCTTGCCTTTTTTAAGCATGGGGATAACAATAGCTTCTTCCCAAGCAGATGGAATGCACCCGGCTGCCCATATAGCATTGAAAAGGGATAGAAGTGTATTTAGTGTTTCTGAGTGTAAGTGTTTGATCATTTCATAGATGATGCGATCACTACCTGGCGCCTAGTTGTTACAACAATTCAAAGATGCGCGAAGTTCAGCTAAACTGAATGAGCGATTGTACGCTTCACTTCTTCCACATTTGCGTTCAAGGTGTTGTCGCTCTGCGCGTTCTTTGAATCGCAGGAAAGTGAGTGTGTAGTTTGATGCACTCGACATTTGTTAAAAGTGCTCACCTAGAAAGTCTGCCTGATTTTCCAGGCTGTCTCCTTGGGTGTTAACTAGGGGTAGATGGTGAGACTGTCAGCCTTTTAGTTCGTTTACCCGGTTCCAGACTTTTCTCTCATCAATGTACGAATTAATGCTGGATATATGCTTCTCCCTACTATCTCTCTTAGCTCGTCGACGTGTTCTTCTGCCCTACGACTTTGCTTGTTTAAAATTGATGAGATTTTTGGCTGCTGGGCAGTCACGTAGCAGCCCCCAAGCTTTGTTTTGTTTTTTCCTTGCCTTTTGACATTCAGCATTCCACCATGGAATGCGGCGTTTATTAGACAGCCCATTCATTTGTTGGATGCATTTTGTGGCAGCGTCTATTATAAAATTTGTTAAGTAAGCCACATCATTGTCAATATAATAAGAGAAATGTCTCTGTCTAAACGTGTAAGTTCTTTGAATAGTTCCCAGTTCACCGAGTCACCCTTCCGTCGCGAAAGTTGTGGGGCGCATTCATCCTGTGTTGTAAGATTTAGAACTATAGGGAAGTGGTCACTTCAATAAGGATTCTTAATAACGCTGCATTGGAGGTACGGCATGAGAGTACTGGATACTATGCTTAAGTCAATCGAGGAGTAGGTGTTGTGTGCAACGCTATAGTACGTCGGCTGCTTCTTATTGAGCAAGCATGCACCAGATCAACAGAGGAAGTTTTCTATTAAGCGTCCTCTTTCATCGCAATGGGAGTCATCCCATAGAATGTTATGCGCATTTAGATCTCCGATAACAATGTGCGGCTCAGGAAGTTCATCTATGTAATTTTGAAATTCGGTTTTATGACGTTGATATTTAGGAAGAATGTATACTGGGCTGATTGTAATTAGCTTGTTGAACAGCACCGCTTGCACAGCAACTGCCTCTAGTGGCGTACGAAGTTTTAGTTCTCGAGAGGCAACACCTCTATTGACTTTAATAGCCGCACCGCCGGATGACACGACTGCATCATCACGATCTTTAGGCAAAATAGAATACTGTGGAAGAAAACTTGTTTGTGTATGTGTGAGGTGTGTTTCCTGAACACACAGCACCCTGGGACTATATTTGCGAATGAGTTTTTTAACGTCATCAAGATTGTGAATAGACTTCAGACTCTGCCCAGGCGGCGCTGCGGAAAAACCCGCCACCACCGCAGCCTTGGCGCAAACTGAGTAGTGCAAAGAGAGCTGTCCGTAAGCGAAGCTGCATAGGCCACAATGGAGCCCCCTCTTTCGGTTGTGTTGAGGCACGGTTTCCTAAAAATCAAGGACCTGGAAAGCTTCTTCCGCCCATCCACGTCTTCGAAAGGGAAGCAGCTCAGCAGAGCGAAGTACGTGTACAATGTAAAAGAAGTTTCAGGTGTTATTTTGGCGGGCTGCAAATCGCAAGTACAGCGAGCATCGTACGACATCGAGTTCGAGATAAGCACTCCGGCGTCCGTTCTCTAGCGTATAATGTGTTAAATTTGGGTACGTACATAATGTCAAAGCGATGAAGTACATATATTAAAAATTCAGTTCGCTATGTTGCTTACGGTCAGTGTTACAAAGCTCGCCTTATCAGGGGCGAATGGCCCTGGCAACCTTCGCCTATTCAGTTGCGTTCTCGCTTCAGCTCTCGCTTCAGCTCTCGCTTCAGCTCTCGCTTCCTGTGTGTTCGAGCGTGTTATCGCACATCTTCGAATGTTCTCTTCACGGTTGTCTTCCGTTTGTAGTTGCTACAAATGGAGATACGTGCGTGTCCGCTTTCGCGGGGCATAACCGAAGGAAAAACAAATCTAAAGATGGTCGCGAACAATATTTTCGGATTTATTCGTTTGAACAGGTGTTAGCATTAGCTAGTTAAAACCGGAACGTTGAGCCTTCAGAACGCACGTGCGTGATACTGCGTGGATTATGATGTTTATCGTGCGTGTACGTCTTGAATCTGACTCTAGCTGCTCACTCCGTGTTACACGGCGCGCGTACACGGTAAGAGACTGCTGAGCTTCGTAGTAAGTGGGAACGTGACTCTAGCTAGAGACAGCTATTACGTTCATGGCAATTTACAACGCAACAGTAGCGTCGATTGTGGCGTTTCTTCGAAGCGCACGGAGCTGTCGCGGTTGCCGACGTGCTCGCCATCGTTCTGACGAGTGAGCCAGTAAGCACTTCATGGCTTTATGGCAGTTCGACGGCACGTCTGACTGGCGGATAAATTCATAGCTCTCTTTGTGGGTGTTAAATGCGGAAAACATTCGCAGTATGAACCAAAATGAAGTTAAATCGTTGTTTCGCACTCGCTAGCTGCTTATGGAACTTAGCAAGGGAGTCGCACTTTGCACTACTCATTATTATTACCTCTTCGCACCAGCAGATGGCGCTACGCGTCTTGCAAAACTCCAGAGGCTGACGTCTATAATAACCCTGACGTTCCATTGAACTATTTGCGTCCCCATATTGAAAAGGAGATTTGTGCTGTGTGCTTAGGTGTGCAATAGCTTAGATCACAGAGCCTTTCTCAGGCCCCGTTATGCGCAGTTTCTCTTTTTTGGAGCGGTCGAGAGACGCCCACCGTTCTATAGGCGCTGGATGCGCCGCTTGGCTCCAAGTTGTGTCCATCGCCTCTCCTGAGGCGCTGGGCACCCGCTCTTGCGAGCGGTGTGTTCGGCTTGGGCGTATCGCCTCAAGAGATGAGACCCTGGGGGCCACCAGCCCGGAAGTCTATGGCGCCTTCTGTGGTGGTGGCACAGCACTGGCTGCAGCCTCCAAGGGGGCGGACGGCGTTGCCGCCGGCTCACTACGCTTGGGCCGGACAGCGGCCGGTTGTCGTTGTGACGCTGCCGCCTGATGGGCCACTTCGGCAAAGGTGTTCTTGGGCAGGTATAATACCCGCCTTCGTGCCTCCTTGAATGAGATGTTTTCTTTTACTTTGATTGCGACAATTACTTTTTTTTCTTTTTTCCAAGATGGGCACGACCACGAGTTCGCGGCGTGGTCACCATCACAGTTCACACAGTGGAGGGTGTTTTCACACGATTCAGCGAGATGTTCATTGGCACTCCATTTCGCACATGTTTGTGGGCCTCGACATGCAGTTCTTTGAACTGTGGCCGAATCGCTGGCACTTAAAACATCGCAGAGGATTCGGGACATATGGTCTTACCCGGAGATTCACGTACCCTGCCTCAATAGTTTCAGGAAGCACACTTGAACCAAATGTGTGTATTAGATGCTTTGTTCTCATCTCGTTTCCATCGCGCCTTAGCATATTTCTCTTCACATTGATTACGTTTTGTTTGCTCCAGCCTTCTAATAGTTCAGTTTCTTCCAGTTGCATCAGGTCGTCATCGGAGACAACACCACGGGTGGTGTTCATCGTGCGGTGCGGGGTAATTGTCACTGGGATGTCGCCAAATGAGGTTAGGTTATGGAGCTTATCATGTTGGAATTCTTATCACGGAGTTCCAATAGGAGATCGCCGCTAGCCATCTTTGATGCTTTGTAGCCTGCGCCAAATGTTTCTGTGAGACATTTTGAAACTAGAAAAGGTGGGATCATTCTCACCGTCTTTTCGGGTTTTTCATAGTGGATTAGGTGGAATCGGGGGAAGTTTTCAGTTTGCCGACCAAAAAATTTGAATACGTCTTCAGTGCGCCCATGCTTAAGGGGGCGATGGGGTAACGCGGGGAAAGAAAAAGCCATAAAAAATTAACGATCTGTCGGCAGGAACGTACGAGGCGGGCGCATACACTTGCGAGGTTGCATCTGGAATTGCTTGACA
Source organism: Dermacentor silvarum (assembly GCF_013339745.2). Taxonomy (NCBI): domain Eukaryota; kingdom Metazoa; phylum Arthropoda; class Arachnida; order Ixodida; family Ixodidae; genus Dermacentor; species Dermacentor silvarum. The sequence goes on from NC_051158.1 coordinate 143,828,535, forward strand.
AAGTGTCGGAGTAAGGAGCGAGGCAGGGAACTGCACTCTGGTCGAGAAAACTGGCGCTGAGGCCGGTCTCGGTGCTTTCGGAATCGCTGCACGAGCTTCCTCCAGGCACGCTGTCAAACATTGAATCAGGTCGCCTCTTGACCCGGTAGCGTCGATTCCGCGGCGAATGAGCTCGGTTTGCAGAAACTCGGTGCTGAAGCATGCGACGATGGCAGCGTCGACTTCGGCCCAATTCAATCCCGGCGTGGCGCTTACTTGGCGGGAGCAAGGAGGTAGACAATGGCGGCTACTAGGCGGGCTTGGCGGGAGCGGCGGCATGGCGTGAGCGAACGGCGAGGCGCGATTCTTGGTCGACTGCGCCAAATGTGAGGGCGAGGCTGGGGCGAGATGCTCGAGGCTGGGCATGAAGGCAGTAACGTCGACACAGGTCGAAGTCTTTATTAGACTTGGCAAGGCATAACAAACAACAATACAAGGGCTAGCGCGCGTGAGCGCGACTCAGGACAACAGAGCTACATGGCAGCGGGGCAAAAACTGACTCGGCTCTCCTCTCCTAGCTAAAGGCGGGAAAACAGGGGAGAACGCCAGACAGGTGCTGCCATCTGTCGGGCGGCTGGCGAAGTGGACGTGGGAGTCTCGGAGGCGCCTCACAGTGGACGATGTCACCAGAGCGATTGGGTGGGGACAGACTGCGGAGGTCTTCGCAGGTGGATGTAGCAGCCGTGTTTGGGAGGCGGGGAAAAGGGTGGGCATTGCGGCGGCTCTTGGCTTCTTCAAACCGCCCGCATTCGGTAATGATGGCTTGCACAGTAGAAGAATTCTTAAACACAAGGAGGTGAAAGGCATCATCTGCTGTGCCCTTAATGACATGTGCGACCTTATCAGCTTCGGACATTCTCGGATCCACTTTGCGGCACAGAGCGAGCACGTCCTGTATGTATGTGAGGTGGGACTCAGTGCACGTCTGGACACGCGAAGCGAGGTCTTTTTGAGCGGCGCGCTGACGTCCAACAGGCCTGCCAAACAAATCCATGAGCTTCTGTTTACAAATGTCCCAGGTGGTAAGTTCCTCTTCGTGGGTCTGAAACCAGACGCGTGCCGTTCCCGCGAGATAGAATATCAAATTAGCCAGCATAGCGGTCTGGTTCCAGTGGTTGCTCTTGCTCACCCGCTCATAAAGTTGAAGCCAATCTTCAACATCCGTGTTGTCAGTGCCGGAAAAGGTGCCGGGGTCGCGCGGTTGTGCCAGAATGACGGTTGGCGTGGAGGCCGACGAGCCCGAAGCTTCCTCGCCTTGAGCTGGCATGGTAGATGCAGCCAAGGAGCGCCCGCTGCGCATATCCGTCTTGAGCTTGAGCCCGCAAACTCCACCAAAAATGTTACGGGCACCTCTCCTCTCCAATTTTCACCTCTCCATCTGCCACGCGCAACTGACGTGGCCACTAGCAAGCTTGGCGATAGCTGCAGTGATGATGAGGTTATAACAACGATTGAAAAAAAGGAATCAAGGCGTGGGTAAAAAAATATATTGAGGTACTTGTCGTATCGAAAGTGCAGTGGATTCTGAGTTACGCTGTAATGGAAATATCCGGATTTTGTGAGCATCTAGAGTTCTTTACAGGGTACCCATCGAATGACATAGGCGGTTTCGCATTTTATTGACGGAATGCGACAAGCGCGGCCGAAGCGCCAAAGCCGCTGCGGTACTGCGGCAAGTGTCATCGAAAGAACAGTGGTTCGACTGTTTGTAAATGTCGTATTACTGCCGTAATGCCCTGAAACTTGCCCCCCCCCTCCTTTCCCCCCCCCCCTCCCACCTGAAATGCCGAGAAAAAGTTGTGTGGACCATGTCTCGGAGAATAAAACCAAAAAATAAAAAAATAGAGAAAGCTTGAAAATATGGAGTTCTTGTTTGCATGTAGCGTTGCTTGACACAAGCTACACTCAACTTTTATCACGGGATGATAGCTTGCTCGCAAGACTCATAAAAGACAATTCTACTGTCTGCGAAATCCACTGCTTGCGTGGCGTGAGGACCACTCCTGCAGAACACAATTCGAAGCCGTGATTGCGATCAGCCTATGCCCAAAATTGAACGCAGTACGAGAACAAAGCACAAAAGAATGAAATCGTCGACCGAAATTTAGAAACGACAAAAATGTCACAGGCCTGCGCGGCAAACGCAGCACAGTCACAGCGTAAGCTGGTCTCATTGTGTAAAAATGGCTCTTGCTAGTCCGTTGAAAGTCGCTACCTTAAATATTAGAGGACTGGCAGGGAAGAGAAAACAAGGCCAGCTGTACCGGCTTATAACGGAGCGCGACATAGATGTGCTGAGCGTGCAGGAGACCAAAGTCGACGGTGAAGACGAGAGTGGCAGCATGGTGCGGCGTTTCACGTCTAGGTTTTTTGCCGTGGTTAGTCATGCTGTGGGCACATCGGCTGGATGCGTACTTTTTGTGAAGATGTTGCCGGGGCTTAAGGTGCATGCACATTGTTCGTGTGTGTCGGGCCGGTGTGGTGTACTTGAATTTTCTTTGAACAACATTAAGTGGAGTATTATGTGTTTGTACGCGCCCAATAAGGTGGATGACAGGGACCTTTTTTTCCTTGACATCCAAGAGCGCCTTTGCACGGGAAGACAGCTCATTGTAATGGGCGATTTCAACTGTGTCCTCAGTGCGAGAGATAAAACAAGCGTTCTGGGGTTTAGAGATAAAAGCGCTGTAGTGTTGTCGCAAATGGTTGAGAACTGGGACCTTGGAGATGAGGCAGAGTGTCTCGAAGGAGCGCGTGCCGTGAAGTATACACGGTTCGAAGGCTCAAGTCAGGCGCGGCTTGACCGCATTTATGCATCAGTTGATGTCTTTCCAAAATGTAACAGCTATGAGGTAGTGCCAGTGTCGTTTTCAAACCATTGTTTAGTTCATTGCTGCATAGGAATTGTAAAGAGAGGCAATTATTTTTCATGGGAAACGTGGAAATTAAATAACATGCTTCAGGACGAATTTTACAATCGAGCAGTAAAAGAAGAAATAAGCAAAATAGACCCTAGTAAAAACATTCAGGTATGGCAACAGTGGGAACTATCTAAAGAAACTTTACAAATAAAAGCAATAGACAAGGCTACGTGTATTCGTTACGAGAAAAAACAAGGAGAGACTGACTTAGAGGCACTACTTCATGAGCTGCTCAAGCAGGAAAGCCGAGCCCCGGGGAAATGGATGGAAGACATTAGAAAAGTTAAACAAAAGATGGAGCAAATTGATGAACAACGTTATCGGGGAGAGCTGGTGAGGGCAAGGGCAGAGGACACAGCTGCAGGTGAAGCACCATCTAAACGAGCGCTAGGATTAGAAAAATCGCGAGCTCAAAGGAACCACGTTGACGGAATAGAATGGTGCGGGACCTCATCGACAGACATAGACGACATCAAAGCTGCTTTTAATGAGCACTTTCAGGCGCTGTTCGCGTTTCATACAGTAGATGTGACCACATTTATGAATGAGTTTCTCAGGGTTCTACCTCGACTGGATGACAAAAGAAAAGATAGATTGGAACTGGTGATAACGGAAACCGAAGTTGAGCACGCAATAGATAACCTAATCCCCGGAAAATCGCCTGGACCAGATAGCTTTAGCGCCGCATTTTACAAAGAGTTCAAGAACGAAATTAGCCCTGTTTTGACTGTAATCTTTAACGAGGCCTACAAATTAAACACGTTGCCTCCGTCCTATGGGTTGTCCCACACGGTCCTCATTCCTAAAACTGATGATATAAAAAAATTAAGACTGGTTACAGCATACCGTCCCGTAGCACTCACTAATGTCGAGTTTAAAATCTTTATGAAGATATTGGCTCGAAGATTGCAGACGGTGATACAGGACATAGCAGGGCCTCACCAGACATGTGGGATAAAGGGGCGCTCCATCGTTACAAATATTCACAAAGCGCGCAGTGTACTTGAATGCTGTGATGATACTAGTGGTCGGGCAGCCATTCTACAGATCGACCTCGAAAAGGCTTTCGATTGCGTGGCTCATGAAATTCTGTTTGCCGCATTAGACCACGCTAATGTCGTTTGTGTTATCTGCGAGGGAGTGGCCCTGGCGTACCTAAACTGCATGACGAGATTGATCGTAAATAAGAGTCAGGGGCCCCCATAAGCGTGCACCGTTCGGTGCGCCAGGGCTGCCTCCTCAGCCCGCTCTTACTTGGTATTGTAATGAAGAAGAAGAGCACACGGACAAGGCCAGCCAGATCGACGGTTCAATGCCTGCAGTGCAACCAGTAGGCCAGCCGGATCGCCAGTGCTTAGCACGAGTGGGAGCCGTTCGTGCAACCAGCTGTTCCTGCTCTTCGTCACCTGCCTTTTCGATTACGAACAGACACTACCATCTGAACTGTTCAGTACACCCCTTTACAATTGGTGGAAGGCTGCTGGGGATTCAAGAACATTTACACCCTGGAACTCCGGTCTCGGACTCTGCCTTCCGTCATGCCTGACTCTCCCCAGCCGATGTCGCCACCACCCTCCGTTGCCTGCTCTGGCGCTCTCCCGCTCCGCCATCCCGCGGTTTTCAGCGGTACGGATGAGCAAGACTTCAATGACTGGTTGTCTACCTATGAACGGGTGAGCTTGCACAATCGTTGGGACGATACCGCCAAGTTAAATGCCGTCATCTTCTACCTTGCGGGAGTGGCTCACTTGTGGTTTAAAAATCACGAAGCCGACTTTCAGTCCTGGTCCGCGTTCAAGACCAGTTTCGCTGAAGTGTTCGGTCGCCCCGCCGTCCACAAGTTGCGCGACGAGCAACGGTTACGAGAGCGAGCTCAACAACCCGGTGAAACATTCACCTGTTATATCGAAGAGGTTCTCGACCTATGCAAACGTGTGGATGCTTCTATGCCCGAAAATGACAAATTGAAACACATTTTGAAGGGCATCGCCGATGACATCTTCCAAATGTTGATCGCCAAGAGTCCGCGTACCGTAGCAGAGCTCATAAACTTGTGCCAAAGCTACGACGAGTTGAGGAGGCAGCGCGATTTGACCAGGCGCCCCTCAGTGGCTGACGAGACCCTCTCTTCCATGACAGTATTCTCTGATCGCTCTCTCCTGCTCACAGAAAAATCCAAGCTTTCGTGCGGGAGGAAGTTGCACGACAGCTTTCTCTACTACCCTTCGCTGCGCTACCCCAACAGCAGCCGCTGCCGCAACAGCCTCCTACACAGCTCGCCCCGACGCTCCGGCGGGTTATTGAAGACCAAGTTGCTGAGGCTCTCCCAATGCAGCATCAGCAGTCCCCTGTCGCAGCGCCACTTACTTACGCATCCGTGGCCGCGCAGCCTCTTCGTCAACCACTCGTTGCGCTACACCCACGGCCGCTACCACCCGTTCATCATCTCGTTACATCGACCTCCTCCTGCCTTTGCTAATCCTTGGCGTACGCAAGACAACAGGCCCATATATTATGCCTGCGGTATTTCCGGCCATGTTGCACGACTCTGCCGCCGCCGCATGCTGCACTCTGATGGCTTTGCGCAGTCGCCTCCCTACGCCGACGTGCAACCTTTCCATGACACTTCTTTTAGTCAGCAGTCGACCAGGCCACCAGCCGAGCGCCCGGTCCTTACACGTCGTTCACCTTCCCCGCGTCGCCGCTCGTTGTCCCCGATGCGTCGGCGCCCTTCACCCACGCAAGAGGAAAACTAAGCGCAGCAGTTCAGGAGGCAGGAACTGCTTCGCCATCGATCTGTACAAGTCCTCCATTGTCGCCTACGAACGTTGTCGACCTTACTGTTGACGGCGTCTCTACCGTTGCGCTAATTGATACTGGAGCAGCCGTGTCTGTCCTAAACGAACGCCTCTCTCGCGCTTTACAAAAAGTTACGACGCCACTTCCTGGTTTTCTCTTCGCACAGCAAGCGCCCAGCCAGTTCGGCCTTCAGCAGCATGCACAGCTAGAGTTATTATTCAGGGTGTTCTCTATGTTGTGGAGTTTGTGGTTCTGCAGTCATGCTCTCACGACGTGATACTCGGGTGGGACTTTCTTTCGCGAAATAACGCTGTCATCAACTGTGCGCGTGCTAAAGTCGAATTATCGCCTCTGTGTGACGTGCCCCTCGTCGACGCCACTTCTCTTCCCGCTAAGCTAGTCCTTCGGGAAGACATCGCCATACCGCCGTACTCGTCTGCCGTTGTTCCCGTCTTTTGTGGGGCTGTCTCTGACGGCGCTGTCCTCTTCACTCCTTCGGAACTCTTCATAACCCGCAAAGATGTCCCCCTCCCTTTCGCCACGCTTGACATTTCAGCCGGTTTCAGCTCCATCGTTGTCTGCAATCCCCTTCCTACAGCCCTGAAGGCTCTTTGCGGCGAAGCACTTGGCCGTGTTCAGCCTCTTGATGACATGTTTATTACCGACGTGCCGGATGCTTCGCATGCAGAGCTCACTGACTTCTGTGCACTTTCCACTTCTGCTCCGCCATCACCTGACTTATTCACACCTTTCATTGCCGACGACCTTACTTCCGAGCAGCGCTCCCAGCTTCTTCACCTGCTTGCCCAGTTCCGTTCTTCTTTTGATGTCGCTCAGCCTACTCTGGGCCGCACGTCAACCGTCAGCCACCACATCGACACTGGCTCCAACGCGCCTTTGCGGCAGCGCCCGTACCGCGTCTCCGTGAAGGAGCGTCAGGTGATGAGTGAGCACGTCGACGACATGCTTCAGCGCGGCGTCATTCGACCTTCCCATAGCCCGTGGGCATCACCGGTGGTTCTCGTCACAAAAAAGATGGTTCCATTCGGTTCTGCGTCGATTATCGCCGTCTTAATAAGATAACGCGAAAAGACGTGTACCCTCCACCGCGCATTGACGACGCTCTGGACAGCTTGCAAGGCGCTGAATTCTTCTCTTCGTTGGATTTACGCTCGGGCTACTGGCAGGTCCCGATGTCAGCAGTTGATCGCCCTAAAACCGTATTCATTACTCCAGATGGTTTATACGAATTTAATGTGATGCCATTTGGCCTATGCAATGCGCCTGCTACGTTTGAGCGAATGATGGACAATATATTGCGCGGCCTAAAATGGAGCACGTGTTTATGCTACCTCGACGATATCGTTGTGTTCGCCCCTGATTTCAGTACGCATCTTCTCCGCCTTAGGCAAGTGTTGACGTCCTTGACCAACGCAGGCCTGCAACTGAACTTGAAAAAGTGCCAGTTCGCCGCGCGGAAGCTCATGATTCTAGGTCACGTCTTATCCCAAGACGGCATTTGCCCCGACCCTTCAAAACTTCGCGCTGTGGCAGAGTTTCCTAAACCTAAGACACTCAAAGAACTCCGCGCCTTCATCGACCTCTGTTCTTACTTCCGACGCTTTGTGCGCAATTTTGCCTCGATTATATCACCTCTGACACAACTCTTAAGTGGCGCCAACGACCTATCATCCTGGTCTCCTGCATGCGACACCGCGTTCGTGACCTTACGCCGTCTCCTGACGTCTCCGCCTATACTACGACACTACGACCCCACCGCCCCAACTGAAGTGCATACTGATGCCAGTGGTATTTGCCTTGGTGCTGTCCTTGCGCAGTGCAAGCCTGGCTACTCCGAGTACGTCGTTGCTTACGCCAGTCGTGCGCTGACCAAAGCGGAACGCAATTACAGCGTCACAGAAAAAGAATGCCTAGCCATCGTTTGGGCACTCGGGAAGTTTCGCCCTTATTTATACGGCAGACCTTTCAATGTGGTTACTGACCATCACGCCCTTTGTTGGTTATCCTCTTTAAAAGACCCGTCTGGACGCCTTGCCCGCTGGGCTCTTCGCATTCAAGAATACGACATACACGTCATCTACCGCTCAGGCCGCAAGCACACTGACGCTGACGCTCTGTCCCGCTCTCCGCTGCCAGCCGAAACTGCCTCCCACTCCACCTTTGAGACGGTGTCGTCGGTCGACATCGACACCTTCGCATCAGAACAGCGCAAGGATCCTTGGGTGGCCTCCTCTCTTTTGGATCTCCTTTCTGGCTCGCCAGCATCTCCCATCTCCCGCTCCCTGCGTCGCCAGGCTGCCCATTTTGCTGTCCGGGATAACCTCTTGTATCGACGCAACTACCAGCCCGATGGTCGCAAGTGGATCCTAGTTATCCCCAGGTCTTTGCGTTCCGACATGTGCGCGTCTTTCCATAATGACCCACAATGTGCACACGGTGGCGTTTTGAAGACGTATGAGCGCTTGCGGCAACGTTACTACTGGCGAGGAATGTTTACTTTTGTCCAAAAGTTTGTCCGCTCGTGCCCGCAATGCCAAAGCCGCAAATCTCCGCCTCATCCGGCCCACGGTTTATTACAGCCGCTTCCGTGCCCTGCTCGTGCCTTCGACCGTGTGGGAATTGACCTGTACGGGCCGCTACCACTAACACCTGCTGGCAAACGATGGATTATTGTAGCGGTTGATCACCTTACACGCTATGCCGAAACCGCCGCTCTACCTGCAGCAACCGCCAGTGACGTTGCATCCTTTCTGCTCCATCGTTTCATTCTTCGTCATGGCCCGCCTCGGGAACTGCTGACCGATAGAGGCCGCGTGTTTTTGTCGCAGGTGGTTGAAGCTCTGCTTGCTCAATGCCGCATAGTTCACCGGACCACTACGGCGTACCATCCTCAAACTAACGGGCTTACGGAGCGCTTCAATCGAACCCTTGGTGATATGCTCGCCATGTACGTTTCATCGGAGCATACAAACTGGGACATCATCCTCCCATTTGTCACTTACGCATACAATACGGCTACCCAAAGTACTACGGGATTTTCCCCGTACTTCCTCCTCTACGGTCGCGATCCTTCCCATACCATCGATACGGTTTTGCCTTATACACCAGACGCGTCAGAGTGTGCTCCCGTATCAGCCGTCGCCCGATACGCCGAGGAATGCCGTCAATTAGCCCGTCATTTCACCTCCGACGACCAACAACGACAAAAAGACGACCGCGATGGCGACGCTACGAATCCGAACTTCGCTCCCGGCACACTTGTCTTGTTGTCCGTGCCTTATACCGCGCCTGGACTTTCGGCAAAGCTTCTCTCGAAGTATGATGGACCATACTGCATCGTCGAACGCACCTCTCCGGTCAACTATGTCATAGAGCCGCTTACACCAACATCCGACAAGCGCCGCCGCGGACGGGATATTGTCCACGTTCACCGCCTGAAACCATTCTATGAACCGCTCGTCTCCACGTCGTAAGTCGCCAGGATGGCTCCGCTTTTGCACCGGGGGTAATTGTAATGAAGAAGAAGAGCACACGGACAAGGCCAGCCAGATCGACGGTTCAATGCCTGCAGTGCAACCAGTAGGCCAGCCGGATCGCCAGTGCTTAGCACGAGTGGGAGCCGTTCGTGCAACCAGCTGTTCCTGCTCTTCGTCACCTGCCTTTTCGATTACGAACAGACGCTACCATCTGAACTGTTCAGTACACCCCTTTACAGTATATACATTGAAACCCTGTGCATGAAGATATTGGAAAGCAACAGCATTAGAGGATATAAGTTAGAAGGAGCCGAAGTGAAACTGCTGACATATGCTGATGACGTTGCAGTTATCACGGGTGATCAGGGCAGTTTAATCGAGGCTGTCAAATGTGTCCGTAAATTCAGCCATGTCACCGGTAGTTGAGTTAACTGGTCCAAGTGTCTTGGGCTCTGGCATGGAGCGCGGCCGGATAAGCCAGACCTCTTCGCCAACGTGCCTTGGGTGACGACCCCGGGCAAGTACTTGGGCGTACCGATTGACGCTTTCAGCGATAGTGAGCAGTATTGGAAAGAGCAGACTAAAATGATTCGGCAGAGAGCGGAGAAGTGGAAAGGAGCCAACCTATCGATTTTTGCCACAGCTACCGTTTGCAACCTTTTCTTCATCAGAAAGGTGTTGTATGTAACGCAGGTATTGCATTGCTCACGCTTGAATGTTCAGAAGGTACACAGGGTCTTCGCAGTCTTTGACTGGGCATCTGAATGGGAACGCTGCAGCCATATCAACTTGTTCTGGCGGGTAAAAAACGGGGGGCTGGTACTGGGTCACCTCTTTTCACGGCAGATGGTAAACCGCTTCTTGTTTTTTCGGGACGCCACAGACCCGTTTCTGCGTACTGTATGCCAAATGAAGCTAAGCCGACGGCTGCCCGAGTACGTTGTTTCAACCGAAGAGCTTTCGGGAGGGATTCGTGGTTTCTACAAAGAAATCGTATCGAGTGTAAGATTTCTAACAGCGCGGTTTTCGAATGATTACCTATTCAATGTGAAACGAAAAAGACTGTATTGTGCTTTGGTGTGACACTGTTTTCACAGTGCCCTTGTACAGGTCCGTGTACAATAGAGGCCCAGGCAGTGATGTTTTAAAGAGAGTTAAAAAATGCAGGTGCCGCCAGGACGAAAACTTTCTTTTCTAGATTGCTCACTGGAATATTGCCAGTTAAAAAGTTTTTGGAGGGAAAGGAATTGTTTTTACCGTGGGGAACACACTGTTTAATTTGCAAGGAGCCAGAGACGATCGATCATGTTCTTTTTTTTTACATTGTTGGGAAAGCGTCTATTTTTGGGATGTCTTACAGCGAACAGGACGGAAAGAATTTCCACTTGACCCGTATGGCATTCGGTACTTAAGTGTGGATAACGAGGATGGGGTGCCTTTTGATTTATTTATGCCTGTGGGCCTCCACTGTATTTGGCGGTCCAGAATGGCACGATATTACGTTGATAAGGATGCGCGGCCTGCACGAATTTATTTTCGTGAAAGCATGCACTGGTTTGTTGATATCAATAAGGCATTAGCGGAACCCCCCGAGTGGCTCTCAAGAGTAGAGCCGCTTGTGGATCTGCGCGAATTCTAATTAGACGTAGCCAGCACGATGGTGGTTTAATACGCCTTCCCCTAGTGTATATTGTAATTGTATATTGTATTGTTCGTTTTGTGAAATGTTATGTGGCAAAGGCAGGCAATAAAGAAAGAAAAAAAAAGCTTGCGTGGCTCAGTGATAAAGTACCTAGCTCCCACTCAGCGGGTGCGGGTTCGATCTCTGCGGGAATCGGGTACTTTTTTCGTATTTCCGGCGATAGCGGTTACGCGGTGGTAGCCGCCGGCGGCGGCAGCATCGCGACCCGAAACGGCTATTGTAATGAGCCCATAACAGCTTACGCTGTAAAATAATGAGCTACAGGGCTAACACCTAGGGATATATCCATCCGAGTTACAAATTAAAGTGACGAGCGCCGAAAGCAAATTTTTTTTTTTGGTCGCGACGATCAGGAGTGTATTTTTCGCAAATTGCGAGGCCCGTGGTTTCCGTTTTTCAAGGGCTGGGCGGTGAATCGGTGGATTGGACATTATAGATTTTTTGCCTATGAGGGCCCTCGGTGGGCGATGACTTGGGATGTAACGGTAGGCAGGAATTTGCCGGCATCCCGAAGCTGACGACGGCTCCGTTCCTCGCCTTGCAAGTGGATGGATCCGACGAAAAATGAGGCCGGAATAACCGCGACATTGCCCATTGTATCTAGTGATACATTAGTATGATGAGCACCACTGTAGGTTAGCAATTTCTGCTATCTGGAATGCAAAAAACGGTAGACGACCACAATCTTTTACTTAAGTATATCTTAGTGGCACTCGCAACTCAGCGTTGGTGTTCATTAGCTTAACTTTGTGTATGTTTTGAAAGAACGGCACGCACGCCGAGAACCATCGTCTGCACGTCTCCTTCTTGTGGATAGGCTGTCTTACCCGGCCGCTTCCTCGTCCACCACATCCATGGCGAACGCAACGCACGAACCGAACTCGGAGCAAGCAAGCGAACGTTTTTACCCTGGCACGATATGCGGGAGAAGAGGGAGGGTGGGCGAGGCGGAAGCGCAGCGCGCGCCATCTAGGGGGGTGGGGGGTGGCGTTGGCCCTAGCAAAAGGCGGGCGAAGCGCACCTTACAAACACTCTCCGCTGCTGACGTCAGAGCATGTAACGAGCGCGCACGCGCGCAGCTGTTGCGAGCAAGTCAGCGATGGGACAGGAGAAACGAGAAAGGAGGCAGTGACGTTGCATCCGCTCTGCTAACCAGATGTTTCAGTCTATGCCAGGCCACTGTGTTCCATTAATTAGCTGGCTAACTATCATTCCACATTCTTTTTGGGACATTATTGGTGATGTCATTACTTCCGCTTTGTACTTCCGAGTTTCCAGGCATTTCGCCAAAGTCGTGCTTACGTGGCGAGTCTCAATGTCTACAATTCTGTGCTTTGGTGTGCGGTAATCATTGATTTCTAAATAAATCTAATTATACCAGACCATTCAGTAACACAACTTGTATCTAAACTTATGCTCTTATATATCTCTAATGATACCCATGCATTTTGTACTGTACTATGTTTTTGAGGTTTATTGTGAACTTCGCCCCGGTCGTCTCAGGAGGTGAACAGGAAGTGCTGCGCAAGAAACAAGAGTGTCACTCGATGCTCGTGCCACTAATAAATGATCCGTGCTGAGGATGAGCATCATTCACGCAGAGTTACACCTTACAACACCGTAACGACAGTATTAAATAGCCCGCGCTATACTAAGCGGGCACGGCGCTATTGTTCTAAGCCTCAGGCAATGCAAGATGTGCTAAGTGGTTGCAAGCAGGTGAAATGGAGTGCACGCTAGCGTAGCTAATTATCTCGAAGAAGAGATACAATGCGGATTTAGGTATCGTTTACTCTGCTTCATTGCCTCCGCCTTCATTATATCAGCTGCGGCCACTCTACGCAGATAATAAGAACCTACGTTTTTCTTCTATCACCTGAAGTAGACTTTACCGGAATGTCGACTTCATCTGCGCACCTGACCTGAAAGCCTGTTACACATTTACGCAGACATGTTCGTGTAGACATAGACCGAGAAAATATTTGCAAAGGAGGAGAACAGATTTATTTACAATGCAAATACAATGCATAGTGCCTAGCATAGGTGCACCGTAAGTTTATCACGTCATGAGGACTTTTACACCAAGAGATCAGACGAACCGCAACAGGAAATGCAAAATCACATAGGCAACATTCGCGCTTACAGCTTTTGAAATGTTAAACCAGCATAACCCATCAAATTGCATGAACTTCATGGTGTTCGGACCAAAAGTTTGGTTTTCCCAGTTCGCCTTTTTCTCGTTGATTGAAATAGTCATTTATAAACAATATTATCTGAAAAAGCTGACAAGTACACTATCAGGAACACAAAACACATACGTCCTAACACTTGCTGAAACGTCATATCTTTCCAAATGTTTCGTTAAAGTACTAAGGAGAAATTTAGACACCTAAGTGCTTGTAGCTTTAATGAAAAGATAGCTATATATGCTTAGTATGAAAAAAAATGCAAGTGGGGCATGAAAATGTATTTATTTCAAGGAGAAATCTCTCCTGGGAGCCAAACAATAAAAACAAAATGTCGCAGTTTCGCCCGAAAGGCGGAGTATCGGTTGCGATAAAAAATTCTAAGGATAGCAGATGTATCGCCTGTATAATCTTTTAAGCATTCGTTTACTAAGCAAATTAACAACCACGAACGCGTTCACAGGTGAATATGAACTCACCTCTCTCGATGAACGCGGGAACTCGCGGTCATAACGCTAGAGTGAGAAGGTGCAGCTGCAGCAGCGAGCGAATTGAGCTTTTTGCCATACTCGCTTCAAGGGTAAAAAAAAACGCATAAGATTGCACTCAGCCGCACAACGCTTGCAACAGCGAAGCTGGGCGATTGTAGCCCAGCATTTCCTGGAAGTGCGCGCACTTTTCATCTTATTACTCATGATGATGATAATTTATTTTCGTGCGTCTTGAACTTATGGCCGTCACTGCGCGTTGCATAGCGCAGCTTGCAACACCGACAGCGCGTTGCAATGCCGACAACGCTTTCCAGCAGACCCGCTCCGTGAATGCGTTGTTGAAACGCCTGTACCAAGAATAGTGGTAGCGTCGTCTGCTACACTGTGCGGCGCATCGAAGCCGACGAGAAAGAGGTTTGGGGGAGTGCGCGAGGCACGCGGAATGCGGTGCATGGATACGAGAAAAAATGAGCAAAGTATAAATGAAACACTGAAGACGAGCTGACACATTGTCCGTTTGTCTCAAGGCTTGTCCGTCCCCAACGAATAAGCCTGCACTTTCCATGCCTTTACATGCGTCTCTCTCTCTCTCTCTCTCTCTCTGTCTGTCGCTCTCACAGCGCGTAAAACCTCTTCACCTCTTCCTCTTCACAACCAAAATCTCTCCATCTCTCTCGCAGAGCACGAGCGCGTCAGCTGTGGAGGACGACGACGCTCCACCACAACCACATGGTTCGCATAACTGCTAGCTCTGCAAGCGTGGCTGTATAGCCTAGTGGTTACGACACTCGCTTTGGAACCGGGAGTACGTGGGCTCGAATGCCGTCTCGGCGCGAAAGTCCGTTTTCTTATATTTATTCATACGAACCACACATTACGGCTGGCCTAAACAGCTTCGCTGTTCAAACGAATGCATTCCACAGACAAGAAGGAACAAGGTATTCTAGCCATTATGCGGGTCCGCTTCTCCATATAGTAACGCTACCGCTAAACACTGCTTCCGTGTGTGAGCCTAAATAGGGAGCATCATGCGGCCAAGCACTGAATAATCGGCTGATTCAGCGCCCGTTCTCTCGGATGCGGAAAATGGCGGCATTGTTTATGGACATTACTCGCAATTCAGAAGACACTACTTCATTCACAACTCCGAAGAAGCGCAACAAATGTTCCTTCCTCATTTATCTGTCAATTCCCGAACTACACAAAAAGTCTAGCCAGCCTGTTTGGGCACTATATCAATTGGCCCAGTCCCATCTATTTGAAAAATTTGGAGGTTATATTAAAGTATTCACGGATGCATCTGTACGCAGCGTCGCCCAAGGCGCTTCTGCAGCTTTCTTCTGCCCTTCGACTGGCATCAGACGGGTGTTTTAAATACCACATGCAACCTCATCAACAACTGCATAACTGGCCGCGATTGATGTTGCTCTGAAGTACGTACACGAAGAGTTAAATGCATTGAAGGTCGTCATTCTTACAGACTCCCGTGCTGCCCTTAGCAGACTGAGACAAGGTGCCAATACCCTATTTTATGCAGTATTGAAGAAACTTCTGGCAAAATTACTTCCTGTGGAGTGTCCCTCATTGCCCAGTGGATACCCTCACACGTGGACATCTCTGGAAATGAAGAGGCTGATCGCCTCGCTTCAAGTTGGGCCCACCCTAAATGTGACTGCCCTGACATTTCCTGCATTTTTGAAAACGCTCGTCTTCTGATACGCCGACACCTCCTAAAGCAGCACCAAGACCGGCGTGTTGCAGACGGATCGTTCACTCCCCGTGTTCGTGGTCGAGGCTTGCCACGTCGTGCTAGAGCACTGCTATAAAAGGTAAGAGTTGGGTCTGTGTTGGTACGCGAACGCCTATACCGACAAGGACGTGTGAACAGCCCGTCGTGTACGTTTTGTGGCTCCTGCGAGACACTTGAACATCTCGTTTTAGAGTGTCCCGCATTCGTTGCGCAGCGTGCATTGCTAAAAAAAGAATACGGACTTATTGGACTGCAATGTGCGACCCTTGACGATTCCCTTTTTCCAAGGGGGTGCGCTTCCCGACGTGACCAGGCCCATCGAGCCCTGCTAACTTTTCTGAAGGACACTGACTTGGCCTCCCGTTTATAGAAATTATTTGTATTTTGCTTTGTTCAGCCTGTGTCTCCATCATTTCTTCATTTCCTCTTTTCCTTCCTCATGTTTTCATTTCCTCTATTCCCACCTCCTGAGAGAGTAGGCAGGCGTTGTGCCCCTCTCGGTGGCAGTTGTCAGCTTGCAGCCTCCCTATTTCCTTCGTGTCGTTGTGTTATATATGTACAAATCAAATAATAATAATAATATTTCTAACTGGCGGTTTATGATGAACTAATGTATCATAAATACCGTATTTGCTGATCTCTTTTGCATTTTACGAGATGGCGAAGTAAGCAAACACTTTGTGGATATTAGCAAGGCAGATATTTCAAGCAAGTAGTCGAAGTTGAAGTTGAAATTTATTTACATCATCACAATGCGGGAATGCTCGGGCAAAAAGTGAAAATCAATTCACTTGAGAAGCGCCCGAGCCCCCATATACAAGGCATACAATAAGGGCTACATACAATATTCACTAACAAGGCATTTTAACTGTTTATCGTTAATGGTCAGCCTCTATAGTGTTATACTGTGTAATATAACACGATAGCTTGACAATAATTACAAATACATAAAAAACACTAACAGCAGTCGAAAAAATTACTGACATCATGGAATGAAATACTCTCGTATGTAACGTATGCTGCACATTTCCACATGAATGTTTCGAAAAGTTAGTCTGCTTAACAGAACTGCAAGTGCATGACGTAACATTTGCCGCCCATGCTGAGTACGACAAAATGGCACGTGGCAATACCATAGAGAAACATACTACGTAAAGAGCGGACACTCCCGTAGGGCCTTGCGGCCCAGCTACTGCACTGCTACCAGCGCGACCAGCGGCTGGTCAGACCGTCAAGTTTGTCTTCCGAGATTGACGCCTGGTTTGGCTCTGTTTTGGTTTCTGTTTTGACAGCAGCGCTTTTCAATATGATTTACCTAGCTGTTTAAGTGTTCAACTACGTTGCCTTTAGTGAAGCTCCCGTGTTGTGTTTTTGGCATAAACAGGTGTATAAACTAGCAGATCGCAATCTTTTTACTAAACAAAAACAACCAAAGTTGTCGATGTACCATGCAAAACGGAATTTGCTCATACGAACAGCATAAAATCATGCGGTCAGAGATTTTGTTGTTTTTGTTCCTCACTTTTTTGCCGTTCTTCTGAATTACACACAACAGGAAGCAGCAGTGGCACAGTACAAAATGCTTTATTTTTCCTTGCTCACAAGCGTACTACCAAGATCCTATTGGACACAACTAATTTCAGTACATATCCTTAACATTGCAGGTAAAGAGCAGGCAGAACAACAAGAATGGTTTAGCAATAACAGCAACGCGTTATGTACAGCCCGTGCTTACGAACCAGCCTCGGTGGGCGCCAAAGCATATTGTTACGGGGAAAAGAAGCAAGAAATATGTTTACACTGTATTTAAAAGGATGGCAGCGGCTGACAAGATCATAGCTCCCGAAGTCCAGAGCGTCATCTTCTTCAAGTCATCTCCAAACGTCTTCTTCGTCGCTCTGTCACATGACCCCCGGCGGCTGAAGCACCGACCCGGTGCTGGTTAGGAGGCGGTCGAATGATACGGCTTCAGACGCGCCACGTGGACTACATCGGAACGAGGCTGAGCCACGGTGGGGTCAAGAGGGGCGATTTCGTAGGTGACGTCCGTTACTTGACGCAAGACGCGGTAAGGGCCAGAGTAGCGTGAAAGCAACTTCTCCGAGAGGCCAACGCGTCCCGACGGAGACCAAAGGAGAACCATGGCGCCCGGCGTGTAGTGGGCGTCACGATGGCGGGTGTCATATAAGCGCCGCTGATTTTCCTGCGAGTCCACAAGTCGACGTCGGTCAATATGGCGTGCCTCTTGTGCCTGGAGTATGGCGTCCCGGGCGTACTCTGATGTGAAATGCAGGATATCAGGCAGAAGGGTGTCGAAAGGTAGCGTAGGGTCGTGGCCAAACAAGAGTAAGAATGGAGAGAAGCCTGCGGTATTGTGGCGAGAAGAAATATAGGCAAAGGTAACGAATGGTAATGCAACGTCCCAGTCGCGATGGTCAGCGGAGACATACATGGACAGCATGTCAGTAAGAGTCCGGTTGAGACGCTTGGTTAGACCATTCGTTTGTGGATGGTAAGCAGTAGTATGTGTTTAGTCGCGCACGAGTGTAGAATGTCATTAACAACTTTAGAAAGAAAGCAGTGGCCTCGTTCGGTGAGGAGCTGTCGAGCGGCACCGTGGTGAAGGATAACGTTTTCTAACAGGAAATCGGCGACATCGGTTGCACAGCTTGTCGGAAGAGCCCGTGTGATTCGTATCGGGTGGCGTAGTCTGTTGCTACAGCAATCCACTTATTTCCCGAAACAGACGTAGGAAAGGGGCCTAAAAGATCAATGCCTACACGAAAGAATGGTTCTGATGGCACGTCAAGTGGTTGAAGGCGGCCAGCAGGGAGTGTGGTCGGCTTTTTTCGTCGTTGACATAGGCCACACGCAGCGATGTAATGGCAGACGTCACGGTAAAGACCAGGCCAAAAAAAGCGCCGACGAACGCGGTCGTAATTCCCTGACACGCCAAGGTGACCGGCAGTCGGCACATCATGAAGCTGGGCGAGAACAGTCCGGCGGAGATGCGAAGTGACAACTAAGAGTCGGTCAGGGCCATCAGGGCGCATGTTAGAGCGGTACAATATGCCATCGTGGAGTTCAAACATTCGAAGGGAAGGATCGGGCGTCGTTGAAGTCAGCCGGTGAATAAGGTCTTTTCAGAAGTCGTCCCGCCGTTGTTCCGCTCCGATATTGTCAAAAGCACTCAAAGAGAGAACGGTGACAGGAATGTCGGCCATAGAAACGTCAGGTCGGTCGACAGGATGGCGCGACAAGCAGTCCGCATCTTGGTGTAACCGGCCGGTCTTGTATACAACTGAGTAGTTGTATTCTTGAAGGCGCAGAGCCCAGCGGCCAAGGCGCCCAGATGGATCTTTCAGGGAAGAAAGCCAACACAAAGCATGGTGGTCAGTGATGACTGTGAATTGCCGGCCGTGCAAATAGGGGCGGAATTTTCCCACTGCCCAAACGAGAGCCAGACACTCTCGCTCAGTGATAGAATATTTGCGCTCAGCAGGGGAAAGAAGGCGGCTGGCGTAAGCAATAACACGTTCTTGTCCTTGTTGTTTCTGGGCCAGGATAGCTCCAATACCGTGGCCGCTGGCATCGGTACGGACTTCTGTTGGAGCTGATGCATCAAAGTGAGCGAGAATGGGAGGAGAAGTAAGCAGCCGGATCAGCTCAGTGAAAGCAGCAGCTTGCTCACGGCCCAAAATGAAGGCAGCGCCTCTCTTGAGAAGCTGAGTAAGAGGGCGTGCAACGTCCGCAAAATTGCGCACAAACCGACAAAAGTAGGAGCAGAGGCCCAAGAAGCTGCGAACGTCCTTGGCACGCGTTGGCACGGGAAAGTCTTTCACTGCCCGGATTTTATCTTGATCAGGACGTACACCAGAAGAATCGACGAGATGTCCGAGCACAGAAATTTCACGACGACCGAAGTGGCATTTGGACGAATTGAGTTGTAGCCCCGCCCGACGAAAAACAGATAGGACCGTCGATAGGCGTTTGAGGTGCGTCGCAAAAGTCGGAGAAAAAACGATCACATCGTCCAAGTAACAGAGGCAGATGAACCACTTGAAGAAGTAGGAGGGCGTCCATCATTCGTTCAAATGTGGCCGGGGCATTATATAACCCGAAAGGCGTCACTTTGAACTGATAAAGGCAGCCGGGAGTAATAAAAGCCGTTTTCTCACGGTCCATGTCATCGAAGGCAATTTGCAAGTACCCGGAGCGAAGTTCTATGGACGAAAAATATTGTGCTCCATGGGGGCAATCCAGAGCATCGTCAATGCGTGGTAGCGGATAGACGTCCTTCTTGGTTACCTTGTTTAGGTGCCGATAATCTACGCAAAATCGCCAACTGTTGTCCTTTTTCTTAACTAGTACAACAGGGGATGCCCATGGGCTGTACGAAGGTTCAATGATGTTACGAGAAAGCATGTTATCAACTTCGTGTTGGATGATGTCTCGCTGAGTAGGAGAGACGCGGTAGGGTCGCCGATGGATTGGACTCGCATCCCCGGTGTTAATGCGATGTTTGACAACAGATGTTTGTCCGAGAGGACGGTCTCCAAGGTCGAATAAGTCCCAGTACGAGGCAAGGAGGCAACGTAGTTCATTGGCACACTGGGGCGGAAGGTCGGGCGCGATCATTTTCATTAGGGCATTCAAGTGTGAAGGGGCAGGAGTAACAGCAAGAGTTGCACACGAGGAGCCGTCAGCAGTTAAACTCGAAATGTAGTAGTCTCGGGTCGGCGTGATTTGCGCAAGTGATATGCCGCGCGGGAGAACTTGTGCACAAAGTCCAAAGTGCACTAGCGGAAGACAGGACGTGTTGTCCGTAATGGTAATGACGGTGTGAGGAAATGCGACGTTATGCGAGAGCAGGACATCTGGATTAGGGGTTACGATGTAGTCACCGTCTGTAATGGGCGGAACGGGTGAAGCACCTATGTGGGAAACGGCAAGGTGAGGGAGGCGAATGTGCTCTGTGGAACAGAGCCGGATCGGAGCACGATCGAGGGGATCAATAGCAACAGGTAGAGTGAGTTGCACAACACCAGCAGAACAGTCTATCAAGGCGGAATGGGCTGAGAGAAAGTCAAGTCCCAGGATTAGGTCGAGAGGGCAGGGTTCGAGGACATAAAATAAAACAGAAGTATGATGATCGGCGACACTCACACGAGCTGGACATATGCGAATAACGGCCGGCGTTCCCCCGTCGGCGACTCGGAGCACAGGCGACGGGGCAGGAGTGAGAACTTTCTTGAGGCGATGGTGAAGCTGAGCACTCATGACAGATACATGTGCGGCAGTGTCAATCAGAGGCGTAACAGGTACACCATCCACGTTCACTTTGATGAGGTTCCGATGTGTGGGCAGGGTCAGAAGAGGATTTTGGCGTCGGGTCGGTATAGCAGCATCACCTCTAGGTGCTGCACCCGTTAGTTTTCCGAAAGCGTGCGCCGGAAGGAGCTTGGGGACGGTGACCGACGCGATGGGGGCGAGCGGGAGAAGCGGCGATGTGGCGAAGGAGAGCGGCTAGAGCGGGTGGGCCGAGAAGTGTCGCCAGGAGTTACTGGTTGCGTGTGCGGTGGGAAGCGAGAAGTAGCATGAGGTGGACGGTCGAATGGGAGATAGGGCCAAGGGGTCGAATTCTATGAAGAGCGGCAGTGATGTGAAATATGACCGATACGGCCACAAGTGAAGCATATTGGCCTGTCCTCTGGAGTGCCCAATTCAGCCGGGTTGCGATACCGCGGAGGGGCATTCACGTTTCGAGGGCGCATGGCAGAGGTGGACGAAACGTAGTCAGGCCGATTAATGGAGCAGACGTTGGTCAAGCCAACGTTGGCCAATTCCTGGCGTACGACGGTCTGGATCAGGGAAACGGTGGCCTGGCAATTGTCGGAGCCAAGGGTTGGGGTTGGCATAGGATATGCGGCATCGATTTCACTCCGGATGATATGGACGATGTCATCAGAGCGATTGGGCGTAGGCAGACTGCGGAGGTCTTCGCAGGTGGATGTAGCAGCCGTGTTGGGGAGGCGTGGAAATGGGTGGGCAATGCGACGGCTCTTGGCTTCTTCAAATCGCCGGCATTCGGTAATGATGGCTTGTACAGTAGAACAATTCCTAAACACAAGGAGGTGAAAGACATCATCTACTATGCCCTTATTTACATGTGCGACTTTAACAGCTTCGGACATCCTCGGATCCACTTTGCGGCACAGAGCGAGCACGTCTTGAATGTATGTGAGGTAGGACTCGGTGCACGTCAGGACACGCGAAGCGAGGTCCTTTTGAGCGGCGCGCTGACGTCCAACAGGCTTGCCAAACAAATCCGTGAGCTTCTGTTTACAAATGTCCCAGGTGGTAAGTTCCTCCTCGTGGGTCTGAAACCAGACGCGTGCCGTTCCCGCGAGATAGAATATCAAATGAGCCAGCATAGCGGTCTGGTTCCAGTGGTTGCTCTTGCTCACCCGCTCATAAAGTTGAAGCCAATCTTCAACATCCGTGTTGTCAGTGCCGGAAAAGGTGCCGGGGTCGCGCGGTTGTGCCAGAATGGCGGTTGGCGTGGCGGCCGACCAACCCGAAGCTTCCTCGCCTTGAGCTGGCATGGTAGATGCAGCCAAGGAGCGCCCGCTGCGTAAATCCGCCTTGAGCTTGAGCCCGCAAACTAAACCAAAAATGTTACGGGGAAAAGAAGCAAGAAATATATTTACACTGTATTTACAAGGATGGCAGCGGCTGACAAGATCATAGCTCGCGAAGTCCAGAGCGTCGTCTTCTTCAAGTCATCTCCAAACGTCTTCTTCGTCGCTCTGTCACAATATATTGTAGCTACGCACGCAAAAATACACTCCATCAGCATCAATAAACATCTCTTTAACAATGTTGAACGCAAACAACTGCAAATTCTTAGTGCAGACAAAAGGATGCAACTTACCGCAGCAACGAACCGGCGTGTTGAAAGCGCGGCGAGGTGGGCGTATCCAGCGGCACATGACCGGAGCAGCCGGCGCAGCACCAACGTTTCTATGGAGACGCGACACCACAGAGGGGACGTCATAGAGAAATATATGACGCGTCTATGCAGCCCGATGGAGGCATGATAACCTGTCTATCTTTGAAGCGAAGTGGAAGCGCTTGTCGCTACGCCATCTGGCGGGTGGTCAGACCCTCAATTGCCCGGCCGCGAAATGGCCCTTGTGGCCACTCTTTACGTAGTATGTTTCTCTATGGCAATACTCTTTACTGCGGAATGGATATACAATGGTATTCGTTTTCAGCGATGAAATGCTAAGAAATGCATGCTCGCAGTTATATACAGATTTTTTGTATCTCCTGCATAGAAAATACTCGTAAAGTTTGGGCACGGGAACAATTTTAAACTGACGAAACAGTTCAGCAGTGTGTGCATTGTAATCAGCACTAGCGATATGACGCAACGCCTTCTTTTGTAGCACATGCAGTTTGCCAATGTTAGACGATGTGGTAGTTCCCCAAACCAGGAAACAATAGTTAAGATGTGGTAAGAACAGTGTGTTATAAATTAACAATTTTACGGATACGGGAAGGTATGAGCGAAATTTTGCTAGAATACCAACACACCTATTTAGGCGAGACATAACTGAGATAACATGAGGATCCCAGCTCATGTTTTTATTTAAAAGTATTCCTAGCGTTCTTACAGTATCAGCTATTTCAATGTCGCAGTTTTCGAACTTTATCACTGGTTGTACAATAAGCGAACTTTGACGCGCATGGAACAACACAGCTTTTGTTTTGTTTCTTTGAATTTATAAACAGGCAATTTGCAGCGCTCCATTTACTAAGTTTTTCCATAGTTTCATTAATAACCAAGATCAGGTGTTGCATGTCGCTGCTTTTAAATAGGAGGCTTGTGTTATCTGCATACAAAATATAACTTGGATCGTTGCTGATAGTTGTTATATCATTAATATATAGCAAAAACAATAATGGGCCTAGGATACTTCCCTGGGGGACTCCTGTGGTTATATTCTGGCTAGTAGACACGTGGTTTCCTATCGCCACACGCTGGCATCGATACTGTAGGTACGTTTATAGAAGGAGCGCTGCGATTACACGAATACCATATAATTCCAGTTTTTCCAAAAGTGTTTCATGGTTGATCCGATCGAACGCCTTGGAGTAGTCTACAAATACACGGATGCAAAATGCTTTGTTTTCAATGGACTCAAGAATTAATTCTTTTTGCTTTAGGACAGCTATTTCTGTGGACCTGTTAGATAGGAAGCCATACTGCGATGAAGTAATCAAGTTAAATTTCACGCAAAACTTCATTAGTCGCTTATAAATTATCTTCTCCAACCCCTTAGAAAAAATGGGTAGAATCGAAATTGGCCTATCGTGTGCCATGTCATTTCTGTCACCACTTTTAAATATCATGCTGACTTAAGCTACTTGCATCAGTTTTGGAAAGTGACCTGAAGATATTGATAAGTGATATACATAAGCCAATATTGGGGCTATTATTTCAACCACGTGTTTAATTAGAGCTACCTCAGTACCATCAATACCACGTGCTTTGCTGTTTTTAAATGAATTAAATATGGCACATATTTCGGCTTCATTGGTTGGTTCGAGATACATGCTAGAAGGGTTCCTATTTATAGCATGTTTAGTCCTACTTGACCTTTGCGGACCTGACACAACATCTCTGAGAAAGGTATTAAATTGTTCAGCAAGCTCTAATCCCTCAATACGATGACCTTGATGGTTTAGCTCTGTGAGTGTTGCCGAGACCGGTGTGCGATTTAGCAAACTGTTAAGCTCATTCCACATCTGCGCACTATCCCTACATTGCTCTTTACTAAACTGATCGTGCAGAAAACAGCGCTTTTCATTTTTTAGAAAGGTGTTAAGCTTATTACGATATTTTTTATAAATATCGAGATCCTCTGGTGACCTGGTCTTAAGAAATTTTTGGAACAATCTTGCTTTCTTTTTTATTCTGCGCAGACACTCGCGGTTGATCCACGGTTTCGGGTCTATGTTACATTTTCGCAATATTTTTTCCTTAAGATGCTCAAAATAAATACGTTTGAAAGCCGAAATGAAAGCCTCGTATGCGGCGTTGGCTGTTAAAGAATCGTAAACGTCAGTCCAATTTTCTTTTTCAAGGCATGCGTAGAAGGCGCTTAAAGTTGTAGGTACGATATTTTGTACCATCTTTACATCGTTAATTTTTGCATATGCAAGTTTGTCTTCACCCCTGATAAACAAATAAATCTGTAAGTGGTCGCTGATATCACAATTCAGGACACCAGTTGGCAAACTTTCTTTATGTATAATGGTAATAAAGAGGTCGATGAGTGTCTCTGTGTGGGATGTAACGCGCGTTGCCGTATCTGTTATAATAGCGTGACCAGATGAATCTACGGCTGAAAAAAAGTGTTTCTTTAATGCGGCAAGGTTTTAAGATATCAATATTTAGGTCTCCGCCAAGATTTAGTTTCGCGTTTTTCGAATTAACATAATTTAGAAGTTTTTGAAGGTATTCAATGAAATGTTGGATTTGTGCCTTCGGTGGCCGATACATGACAGTGAAAATATATTGGCGGCATAATAATGTCAAACATTCTATGTCCTCAGATATAATGGAAAACTCAGTATCTATTTCACATTCTAGATCACGTTTCACGACAACTTCTAAACCGCCACCTTGCTTATGTTGCCTATTAAGAAAGAAGCTTTGGTAACTTGGGCGGTTGAAAATTCAGTATTTACAGAACACCATGTATCTGTAAACATTATCAGGTCAAAATTGAAAACAAATTCATATAAGAAAACTGACAGTTCGTCCTCTTTGTTTCTTAGGGACCACACATTCAAATGAAAACATGTGAAAGGGTTTTTGGAAAGGTGAAATGCATTGTTAACGTATTCTGGGGACACAGCCATTGCAAAAGCACTGAGTAACAAAAATATGCGCAGTCAGCGCAAACTAGTTAATCCCTGTCTAGATCACGCTCACTGCGAATGTGCACAATCGGTGACGTTTCATCTTTCCGGGCCAAAATCTTGCCGCTGCTTGACCAAACAAAACGCCAGTTTTTCATTCTCTTTTGCGCAACCGCCATGCCGAGAAGACGTTTCAGCGTTGGACAAAGGTGCTCGTTAGCATACAGTGGTGAACCAGGGGAAAAATCCAGTTACTGAGTTGACAGGCGTGACTTGTTTGCTTTTTGTAGGATTGAATCACGTTTGGTACGGCTCTTAAACTGCACAATTATGTTTTGTGTGGCATCAGCATTCCTTGTAGGCACGCGATGGCATACTTCAATGTCTGTTTCAATGATAGGGTCACTCAGGACCACACCGATTTTGTGCAAAACCTTAGAGTCAGGGAGAGCGTATAGGTTGGGTCATTTGCTACAGTTCGCTATGCTTTTCTTAGCTGTCTTCGTCAGGAGTTTGTTTGAGAGTGTTAATAGGATGGGTCGTTACGGTTCGCCATGCTTTTCTTGGCTATGTCTGTACTGAATGCCGCTGCAGTGTAGCCGAGCATGAGGAATGCACATGGGGGCTGTCAGAGAAATTACGTTGAACGCCGTGACAGCGTCCCCCGAGCCAGTGGGCAGAGAAAGGACAAAGCACGCGTGGAAAGTGTATTTCGTGGAAATGAGCCGTGACGGCGGCTCCTTAATTTACGGAGGAAGGGAATTCCGCTGGATGCGGCTTTTTCAACCCATGTTACTGCAGAGGTCCACCAACCGTTTGCTGTTTGCTTAAGCGGGCATGAGAATGGCAATTAACCGGTAGCGAGTGACTGCAAGACGCTTGAGGGCTTTGACGAATTGAGTGTTGCTCCCGTAGGGGCGGGTGAAAGCAAGACAGTCAATGTACGCGTTTTTGTTGGGTTGTTTGACCGAGCGCGACCGACCCTTTAAAAACGGGCACACGGCATGAGAGGGGAGAGTTGTCTGGGCGCAGCCCGGCCGGACACTTTGCTGCGGAATAAACTTTGCCCTCCACCAGACGCTGGTTCTCCATTCGCGTTGCCACCGTGTACTCGGGCCATCGAGGGGCACCATCTCGGACAACCACCACCCACGAACTTCCATCCCTAACTCTTAGCAAGGCTTTCACCTTCAGTCAAGGGTACACCTTTTATCTCGAGATTGCGGTTTCTTGAGTACTGCTCAGACGGAGTAACACGGTTCTCGAGTTGAGCAACTTGCTTTGATAGCGTTGAACAATCGCTTGCAAGTTTCGTGTTAATTGCCTTCAGCTCCTTGTTTTCTTTCGCGATTTCATCTTTTTATGCTTCACCTTTTCGAGTTCGTGATGACAGAAGTCAAGACTTGCCTTCAGCTCTCTAAGTTTTCTTCTGACTTAACGTTCGAATTTAGATTTGAAATCTGACATTTCCTTTTTAAGCTCGTCGGGAAATTTGGCGGAATCAGCCATAACATGCACAATACAAGAGAACACACAAGCACTAGTATCGGCAGCAGCTAAGGCAGAAATCACAGTGTTTTCTGTATTAATTCAGGAAAATAATTCTAACCTGCAAGTATACAAAGTAGCTTCAGAAGGTTGTCGGGCTGCCCCCGCTGCTGTCAAGTGGTTGCAGATCGAAGATGCAGGCCTTTATGTAGCTTGTTCGTCCACCTGGTGGGCGTGACGTCACTGGCAGTCACACGTAGTCACTGCAGGTGAGCCTTGCGCTTGCTGATATCACAGCGTGCCGTAAGCAGCTGTTGAAACAGTGGTCCAAGCTGCAAATATACAAAGTAGCTTCAGAAGGTTGTCGGGCTGCCCCCGATGCTGCCAAGTGGTTGCAGATCGAAGATGCAGGTCTTTATGTAGCTTGTTCTTCCACCTGGTGGGCGTGACGTCACTGGCAGTCACACGTAGTCACTGCAGGTGAGCCTTGCACTTGCTGATATCACAGCGTGCCGTAAGCAGCTCTTGAAACAGTGGTCCAAGCTGCAAATATACAAAGTAGCTTCAGAAGGTTGTCGGGCTGCCCCCGCTGCTGCCAAGTGGCTGCAGATCGAAGATGCAGGCCTTTATGTAGCTTGTTCGTCCACCTGGTGGGCGTGACATCACTGGCAGTCACACGTAGTCACTGCAGGGGAGCCTTGCACTTGCTGATATCACAGCATGCCGTAAGCAGCTGTTGAAACAGTGGTCCAAGCTGCAGATATACAAAGTAGCTTCAGAAGGTTGTCGGGCTGCCCCCGCTGCTGCCAACTGGTTGGAGATCGAAGATGCAGGCCTTTATGTAGTTTGTTCGTCCACCTGGTGGGCTTGACGTCACTGGCAGTCACACGTAGTCACTGCAGGTGAGCCTTGCACTTGCTGATATCACAGCGTGCCGTAAGCAGCTGTTGAAACAGTGGTCCAAGCTACAAATATACAAAGTAGCTTCAGAAGTTGTCGGGCTGCCCCCGCTGCTGCCAAGTGGTTGCAGATCGAAGATGCAGGCCTTTATGTAGCTTGTTCGTCCACCTGGTGGGCGTGACGTCACTGGCAGTCACTGCAGGTGAGCCTTGCACTTGCTGATATCACAGCGTGCCGTAAGCAGCTGTTGAAACAGTGGTCCAAGCTGCAAATATACAAAGTAGCTTCAGAAGGTTGTCGGGCGGCCCCGCTGCTGCCAAGTGGTTGCAGATCGAAGATGCAGGCCTTTATGTAGCTTGTTCGTCCACCTGGTGGGCGTGACATCACTGGCAGTCACACGTAGTCACTGCAGGGGAGCCTTGCACTTGCTGATATCACAGCGTGCCGTAAGCAGCTGTTGAAACAGTGGTCCAAGCTGCAATTATACAAAGTAGCTTCAGAAGGTTGTCGGGCTGCCCCCGCTGCTGCCAAGTGGTTGCAGATCGAAGATGCAGGCCTTTATGTAGCTTGTTCGTCCACCTGGTGGGCGTGACGTCACTGGCAGTCACACGTAGTCACTGCAGGTGAGCCTTGCACTTGCTGATATCACAGCGTGCCGTAAGCAGCTGTTGAAACAGTGGTCCAAGCTGCAAATATACAAAGTAGCTTCAGAAGGTTGTCGGGCTGCCCCCGCTGCTGCCAAGTGGTTGCAGATCGAAGATGCAGGCCTTTATGTAGCTTGTTCGTCCACCTGGTGGGCGTGACATCACTGGCAGTCACACGTAGTCACTGCAGGGGAGCCTTGCACTTGCTGATATCACAGCGTGCCGCAAGCAGCTGTTGAAACAGTGGTCCAAGCTGCAGATATACAAAGTAGCTTCAGAAGGTTGTCGGGCTGCCCCCGCTGTGGCCAAGTGGTTGCAGATCGAAGATGCAGGCCTTTATGTAGCTTGTTCGTCCACCTGGTGGGCGTGATGTCAATGGCAGTCACACGTAGTCACTGCAGGTGAGCCTTGCACTTGCTGATATCAGAGCGTGCCGTAAGCAGCTGTTGAAACAGTGGTCCAAGCTGCAAATATACAAAGTAGCTTCAGAAGGTTGTCGGGCTGCCCCCGCTGCTGCCAAGTGGTTGCAGATCGAAGATGCAGGCCTTTATGTAGCTTGTTCGTCCACCTGGTGGGCGTGATGTCAATGGCAGTCACACGTAGTCACTGCAGGTGAGCCTTGCACTTGCTGATATCAGAGCGTGCCGTAAGCAGCTGTTGAAACAGTGGTCCAAGCTGCAAATATACAAAGTAGCTTCAGAAGGTTGTCGGGCTGCCCCCGCTGCTGCCAAGTGGTTGCAGATCGAAGATGCAGGCCTTTATGTAGCTTGTTCGTCCACCTGGTGGGCGTGATGTCAATGGCAGTCACACGTAGTCACTGCAGGTGAGCCTTGCACTTGCTGATATCAGAGCGTGCCGTAAGCAGCTGTTGAATCAGTGGTCCAAGCTGCAAATATACAAAGTAGCTTCAGAAGGCTGTCGGGCTGCCCCCGCTGCTGCCAAGTAGGCTACAGTTCACTGCAACGACGCACCTCTATCCTCGCTAACCTACGACTGCTACACTCTGAAAAAAAATTATGGTTTTACGTCAAAATCTCCTTGTAATTTGTTACCGAACACTTTTCCGTAACTAAAGAATTGCAATTGCCGTAGAACGGACCGCCGTAAAATAGCGACCGTTATACAAAATACAGGTATTTAGAAAGCGGAAGATTCTGTATGCTGAATCTGTACTACGCGGTTCAACCATTAATATACACATGCTTCCCGTATTCAGCCAACGAAAAACTCTTTGCTGAATCTGTACTGCACGGTTCAACCGTTAAAACACACGTGTTTCCCGTATTACGCATAACAGGCCATATTCCTCGCTTGCAGAATGTACTATAGGTGACAAAAGTGGCCAGGGCGAGCCAGCGTCAAGAAAATTTTATGGCTATGTCACTTGCGTTACAGAATAGGCAATTAGTATGTTGCGTGTGCTATTGTTGGGAGGCCGCGTGTATGGCGTGCTGAAGAACAGCTCCGCGGGTAGCCCACAGTCACAGCGTAATGGCTGCGATTTTTTTTATAAATGCGAGCTCCTAATTCAACTTTTCAAACTCTTCATAGAACAGCAACACCAGCTCAGTAATCCAGTCAACATTTAATAATTCCTGCACTCTAAACTTATACTTTGGAAATTCAAACGATCACCTTAATATCGCACTGTATCTATCCTGTTATTTTACTTCTTTCAAAGATCCGCAGATGTCTCGAGGAGTAAATAAAAATGAACTTTCTGTAATATCGTTTTTTCGTTACCGCTGTACATACAAAATGTTCTCCTCTGTTTCAGTTGTCTGTGAATGCGGAGCCAAAGCAATTGGCTTGGATGGGAAGCCCACACAGAAACAGCCTTGAGAATGGGCAGTCCTAATGCAGCCGTGGCGCGTGCATTTCACGTACTGACGTGTCCCACTACCAAATGTCTCCATCGCATTTCTTGTGTCAGACCACAGCATAAGGTCTTGCTCAGAATCTTCATGTTGTGAAGAATAATGTTGAAGTTGCATGTCGCCCGACAGCATACATCATTCCGCAAACGGCACTTCTCCGACGCCGCTGGCTGCGGTTTCGCGATAGAGCAATGGTAATTTCATTCTCGTGTCCACGGCTCCTTCGGCGTTGCATCGCATATAGAAAAGGGGCTGGTCTATGTGGCAATTGAGAAAGAACAAGATGAAGACTTTCAAAATAAATGCGTTATACGTTAAAAATGTCTAGTCTTTAAAGTAACCTCAACTTAACGAGAGGTAACAAACAAACCTAAACACTGATATACGAAGCTAAACGATAAAGATGTAATCGTAGAGAGAACCAAGCGAAACATTAAGATTAACCGCACCCCTCGCTACGCACACCCAGGCATAATTGAGGTAAGCCAAGGCCAATTTTTCAAGCGCGCGGTACGTCGGTGGCGCCACCCAATTTCAGTTGCTAAAACCGGCGGCAAATAAGAGTTTATAACCACTTCAAGCCCCCCCCCCCCCCCCCATCACCTCACCTGATGATGTGATTTCAGGACAGTTTTGATCTTTAAGGGGAACGAATGCGTTGTAGGCCCCTTTTCACTGACGCCTTGCACCTGGCCACACCCACTGGTGGTGTCGGTGAGCTTGTCGAAAGCCGCCAATGCAGTTAGAACATACTCCTTGACCACGTCACGTAATATCTAGCGTTGCCTAAGCGTGACCTGATGGTTCTGGAGACCGATGATCAGCGACTGCTGCATTTTCACATGTAGCTGTTCTTTGGCAACCATTTGCACCATTTCCTCCGCATTGTTCAGAGTCACGGCCCTCACAAGGTTTATCGGTTAAGCGCCGAAAACCACCTCCTTATATAGCATGTCGGCTTGACCAAGGGATTCCAGGAAATCTTCGACCCCATAGAACCACACAGGAACGTCCCCGTTCAAAAACACACTGTTCCTACCAGCACGTACGGTGTGTAGCTGTAGCAGAATAGCCTGGTAGTTGCACTCATCTCTTGCAATCATCCTGTTTCCGCGGCGAGAAAAGTCCGCTGACGCCACTACATGGGAGCTCGTCCGACGCGCGTAATAGCTGACGCAGGATTTATTAAGCCATAATCGCACGTATAATTCTGTCGTGCCAAGACCGACAAGCTAATTCACGTGTTTGTTTGAATAATTCCCTGCTATCAGTCACGCAAACTTCTCCAGCACATCATTAACTCTTGTATCTTACTATCTCAGATCGGTGGCACGTGTTGAATATGATGATGAAATGCATACTTTGTTGCATACCCACCATGGGACATTGGCCGAGATGCTGAAGGCACATATCGTGCCCACGCCAACTACCACTTGAGAGAATGCCCACGCGTTCCCGTTTCCCGCGTCGTAGCTCTCGTTCTCCGATTCGGCGATGCTCTTCACCACTTTGACCCGCGACTTAAAGCTCTGCTCATCGCCCGGAAAACTAAACTGTGCAGCTTCAGGAGGAAAAGCTGCATCTTTTGAACTGCATCAAACTCCTCCAGAGCGCGCGTCAAATATATTGTTACGTAGGAAGGCGCAGACGAGAAGCCATATCTTCACATTGCTCACCTCTTTGACATAGTAAATACTGTTCCGTAGCGCTACACTGGGCGGCAAAAGCTCCGTCCCGGAGCGACTAAAGGCCGGACTCGGAAGCAGTGTAGTAGGCCTTGAGCTTACTGACGTGTACATCACTAGTTGCCAGAGTAGAGGGCGAGGTCGAACTGACAGGCGCAATTTCATACGTCACAGGCGTCACGTGGCGCAGCACGCTGTAGGACCCTGTGTGTTGCGAAAGGAGCTTTTCTGAAAGTCCGACGTGACGAGAGGGCTACCAAAGGAGCACGAGCGCACCAGGCGAAAACTGTACGTTACGGTGGCGGGCATTGTACACATGCTGCTGAGTCGTTTGTGAGGCCGCATGGTCGGCGAGGGTGATGGCGTCGCGCACATACTCGCTTGTTGAGATCGCAGCAGCAGGAAGTGCCGTATGAAGGGGCAAGGTCGGTTCGCGACCGTACAGTAGATAAAATGGACAAAATCCGGCGGTGTCGTTCCGGGACGAATTATTGACCCTTTTCGCCTAGCAGTTTTGTCTCGAAGATTGAGATGGCGCTTTCCGCGGTGTGCCACAAGTTGCCTCAGAGAATGCGCATGAATACGAAACCAGTACTGCTTCTGCACTGCTACTATGCTGTCGGAAATGTGTTCGCTAATGCTCTGTTCCCAATTCATGCTACCAAATTTGTAACGATAAAGAGAATACGTGTGCGCTAGTTAGCTGCGAAAACAGTGATTCGCATATAAAGAATGCGAATATAAGGAATATATAAGGAACGGAATCAATCTGTGTCGCCGCTGCTACGTAAGAACTGCCTGTGTTACCGGCCCTTCCCAATGCACAGCTTTCCTGGAGGATAAAAAAAAAAATGTCACAGTTTCGCCCTAAGGGCGAAGCAATGAATGCGATAGCAACAAAGCAATGTCATACGAAGTAAGGTGAGCGGCTTTGGTAGCAATATGAATTGTAGTAAACATGACCTGATTAAGTAAGCAGGTGTGCTGCGGCGTAAGTAGACCGACATGAAGAAAGACTCGATGACCACGAGAAGGCGCGTGTGAAACGGTGGTGTTGATGAGAAGCGCTGCCCGTGGGCAGCGCGTGCGAAGGGACACACCTGTAGCGCTTGCACTGCCGCTCCGGGCAGCATTGCATGTGTAGCGTGCGTTAGAAAATGTGGCCCGACTATTACTAACTGAATGAACAAGCGTGGTGTGAGCGCGCACAAACAAACATGAATAGATCACACCGAATGACTGCAGACAACGACCGTCAAAACTCTGGCAGCAAGCGGATACGCCTGCAGCGGCGAAGGTACGTGCGGTCTATCGCTTCAACGGAAACTGAGCGGCTGCACGGCGCATAAAGGTCAGAGCCGTGTGGAGATAAGAGACGGTGCAAGCGAGCGACGAGCGCGGTTGTTGGCAGAGTAGAAATGCGCCTCCCCCCCCCCCCCCCCCCCCCGCTCCCTCCGGCGCTCGCTTCCCGCTTCCTTGCTTGCGCGTGGAAGATTGAGTGCGTTCGCTCTCCGTGACAGCGTGCGTCCCCGCACGCTTCCGCTCGGGCATACGGCGCGCGGCAGAGATTTTATCTATACGGAACCTCACGGCGACGGCGACGACGACGACGACGGCGACGCCGACGGCAGAAATACGGTGGAAGTGTCCATATAATTGCTATCGCAATAAAATATAATTCATCCGTCAGCACTGTATAGCTAATCTTCAAAGAAAGGACTTCATCTCCGGGACGTCGGCGCTTAAGAGCGAGTACCGCTCATTACAAAAGGAAGTAGCACCACTTACTGGCGTAATAAGTTTCTCGCACTGTAACTACACACATTTACCCATACTCGCACGCGAACTTACGCCCCCTCTCTCGCCAACGCATCAATAATAAGTGAATGGGCACTCACTTGAAACAATGTTCCGATGCATGAGTGACGGCGACTACACCAACAAGACACGAATGTTAGAAGCTGAAACTTCCGTGATGGTCCCCAGTATAAGCGAGGGGCTAGCGATAATAAGTATTTGCTACAAGATATCACAAAGTGCAGAACATTTCCATTACAAGCTTTGTGTGCAGCAAGAACAAATCAATCACAGCCGAGCACACGCGCGAGCGATTAGGCTGAAATAAAGAATGAGATAGTGGCCGTACCGAGGAACCGAGGAACTTTACTGAGTCAGAAACAAGAGAAGACGCTGCTTCAAAATGTTTGCCAAATAGTGCACACTGATCCCGATTTAATTCATAAACGGAATGCTTGGACAGCATAGAATACATTTCTAGCCCCGCTTTTAGTGCAAGCACAGTATACGCTTATCGCGCCGTTTGGAAAAGGCGTAATGAGCTCTGAAAGCACTTACATGCCCCCCAAAGCTGTGGCCAAAGCTTTGGGTCGTCCACACAGTCTCTGTCTACGATATACATCGAAACGGAGGTTTTCTTAGCCGTACCGACGTCACACGCTTGCATTGTAAATACGGAGACCACGGAAGCAGCTGGGGCGAGCAATGGACGCGTGAACACACGATTAAACATGGCAGCGCCCACGGGATCACCGGGAAAATGGTCAATACGCATATGTGACGTAAGAAAGGGTACAAGGACTACCAATCGTGGTGGTCCTTGAATGTCGCCCTGAAGGACATATCGGCGAACGGAGTCGTCGCTAGGTGTAGAGCGCGAACGCTCGATGAGTGCTCGCAGTGATAGGTCCCGGTACTGCTCATCGGTGATGTTATCGAAGGCAGACACAGACAAAATGCCATGGGCAGTACTACTGTTGGTGTCGTCAGGCTCGTCTATCGGATAGCGAGACAAGCAGTCAGTGTCCTTGTGTAGACGGCCAGATTTGTACTTGACAGGCCCGGCAACCAAGTCTTCCTGTAGGATCTTTCAGTGAGCATAACCAGCAAAGCGCGTGGTGGTCGGTAACAACGGAAAAGGGTCGGCGATATAAGTGTGGGCGGAACTTCGCAACCGCCCAAACTAGGGCCAGACACTCATGCTCAGTGATATAATAGTTGCGCTCCGAGGGTGAGAGAAGCCTGCTGGCGTAAGCGACAACACGGTCGCTGCCGCGCTGGCGTTGTGCCAGTACTGCGTCAATTCCGTGGCCGCTGGCATCAGGACCGACTTCGGTAGGTGCAGAGGGACCGAAATGGACGAGAACGGGTGGCCTTGTGAGAAGTTCGATTCGATGCGAGAACGCAGAGGCTTCGTTATCGCCCCCAATGGAAAGGGGCGTCTTTTTTCAAAAGCTCTATTAGTGGTCGTGCAATGGCCGCGAAATGTTTCATGAAACGGCTGAAGTACGAACAAAGGCTGATGAAGCTGTGCACATCCCTGACACACTTCGGAACGGGGAAGTGCGTAACAGCATGGATCTTGCCTGGGTCCAGTTGCACTCCGTTTTCGTCAACGAGATGTCCAAGGACGGTAATCTGGCGACGGCCGAATTGGCACTTCGATGCGTTGAGTTGCAGACCGCCTCGGCTAAAAACGTCCAGGACTGCTGAGAGGAGCTCGAGGTGCATAGCGAACGTTGGGGAGAATACAATAACGTCATCCAAGTAGCACAGGCACGTGGACATTTGAAACCTTGAAGAAAGGAGTCCATCATGCGTTCAAAGGTTGTAGCAGCCTTACTTAGACCGAACTGCATCAGTTTGAATTGATAGAGACCGTCAGGTGTTACAAAAGCCGTCTTCTCGCGGTCTAGAGCATCCACGGCAATCATACCAGTAGCCGGAGTGAAGGTCAATGAGGAAAATTAGTGAGCACCGTAGAAGTAGCCAAGGGCGTCTTCAATCCAAAGTAGGGGATACACGTCTTTTTTGGTAACCCTGTTAAGGTGCCGATAATCTACGCAAAATCACCATGAGCCATCTTTCTTTTTTACGAGTACAACAGGTGACGCCCACGGACTACGCGACGGTTCAATAATGTTCTTGGCAAGCATATCGCGAACTTCTGCGTGAATAACTAGACGCTCAGCCGGCGACACTCGATATGGGTGGCGATGAATAGAAGGGGCATCGCCGGAATTAACGCGATAGCGTTAAGGGTGCCATGTTGCTGAAAATCCCGCGTCGGCGTTGGTGTCGGCATGGTCCGCAGCGGAAAAAATCATCCGCAAGGTGTTAGTGCAGGAGAAAATCATTCAGAACCACCCCGACCGCGCAGGCCCTTCGTTGTGGTGCAGGCTTTTGGTGAACAAAAATTGAATTTCACACAAAGAAATCCGGAAGGAAAAATGGCAAAGTACAACTTAAGCACAACCTACAGACAGGGTGGCGTAGGACTGTTATTTCAATGTACGAGAAAACATAGATCTTTTACCAGTAACCTCAAACACAAACATCTTTTCCCAGCAGTTAAACCATAAAAACACCGGCTCAGTCGGGTAGCCTACGTGCGAAAATCGTATCGAGATGGCGCTGGCATCCTCGGCAGGTCAAATTGGGACTAGGCATGCGACACACACGCACGTCGGGGGGAAGAACTCAGCGAGGAGTGGCCATGCTTGCATGGGCTCCCGGCTCAAGAAACGCTAACTCCAGGCCAAGTCGTCCCAGACCTTTGAAATAGTGTCATTCGACGCAGCGAGTTCGATTACGTCCGTAGAGTACAAGATCCAGACTGTGAGTCACATTTATCGGTGTTGTGGAGCCGCGAGAGTTCGCAAGCAGAGACCGCTCCGCTAGGCCTAGCCAGGAGTAAGGGGCTGAGCCCCACCCCGGCACTCGAAGCTTATAAAAACCACCATGCATGTTGATGCTTCTCCCTCGCAACCGCAAGCAGAATCCACCGATGGCGCAGGTGACCGGCTGACAGTAAACAACTCAGCAATGGAAGCCCCCAAGAAACCCGACCCGGCTCCCGAGGCACAGCACCACCGCTCCCGTAGCAGCACCTGAAAGTAATACTGAAGCCAAGGGATGGTCTCGCCTTTTCGCAGTGGCCGACCCCGGTCATCGCCCGAGCAGTACTCACGGCGGGGGGATACCCACGCACCATCCCGACCCAGAACCTTACCGTGCGGATAGAAATCAAGCAAAACATCGAAGTAGCGAGCACCTCTAGCAAAGACATGGCAGCTAGGATACCAGACATCAACACTGCATCTCGGCGCCATGGAGTATGCAGTGGCAACATATATCACACCAGCGGCGAATTCAGTTCGTGGAGTGGCCCTTGGCATCCCTCTGGGAACGACGGACGCGGAGCTCATGCGCGGGCTGTATGCATACAAAAGACAAATCCTACAAGCGCCGAGGCCATGTGCCCGCACCCGGAGAAACCCAGCTGCGATAGATGCGGTGCAGCAGAGCCTAGTGATGCACACGACTGCAAACTGAAGTGTTCGGTATGCGACGGTGCTCACGCGACGGCGTCGAAAGAATGCCCTAATGGGCTCGATATACTCCGACGTAACGTCAACGCGCGCGCACGCTTGGCAAAGCGACGCTACGCTAGCAAAACGCGAGCACTCTATAGTCTGACGCGAGGCGCGACTGACGCGGCCAGCGTCCGTCGGCGCGGCCCGGCGGCAGCCGGGGCCGTGCCGACGGACGCTGGCCGCGTCTGCATTTCGTGCTGCATTTCGCGCCGACGCGCTGCAAGCGTGCTGCATTTCGCGCCGACGACGTTACCCAGACTGCACCGCGTCCGCGTTTCTTTCAGCGCGGCGCTCTACTCTACTGAGCATGCGCTGCTTTGGCTGCGGCCGCTGCGTCGGGCCGCGTCGCGATGGGCAGGCGGATTTGCGCCTGGCGTGGCATCGCCGACGTGACGCGACGAAACGAACGCCGACGCGAGCGCGCGTTGTGAACGTCGGAGCATAACAGAGCCCCAAGAGACTTCTACCAGCGCCACGCTCATCGCACAGGCCACGCAAGGAACAGGCACACAAAGTCAACAAAACGATGGAACAACCGAGCAAGGGTCGCAGACAGCGATTCCGATCTCGGACCCGCTCCAGGTCCAGACCCAGGGCGGCATCGCAACAACGAGGCGGCAGCAGATCCGGATCCGAGAGCCGATCCAGGTCCAAGACCAGAACCAGGTCCAGCAGTAGGTCGAAAACCATGAGTCATGTGACCTACAAGGAACAGGTGAGCTGGGAAGAACGCTGCCTCCCGAAGTCACATAGACAAAATGACAAAAACAAGCCACACATACAGCCATCACGAGACGCAGACACAAACACGAACCACACTGTACACGCGCGTGCGGCCCTAGTGCAGGAACTGCGCGTAGAAATAACCGAATTGGGCGCACAGCTAAAGAAGGAACGAAGCCGAAACAAGCCACCAGCGCAAGAAAGTTCGCCCGAACCCCGAACACCGCCACAGCCACCGCAGCGCGCGTCCACTGCCTCGGTAGTGCAGGAGACCATCGAGGAAATGAACACCGATTCGCCGCCTGAGCCGAATCCGACCACCCAACCGACCGATGCGCGAGTAACAGCCTGCGAAAAAGGTATTCATGAAAACCGGAAAGCCACCCAAGAGCTACATATGTAAATGGTAAAGGGCTTCGACGAGATCCGACAGATGATAACGCATCTGCACGAGGTTTTCACCCCTCCGGTAAACGATCAGCGCCACGCCACAAGAAGCCGCGAGTTTATCCACACAGAGAGGCAGCCCTCCAGCAAATGCTACAAGAAGATCAAAATGGCCAGAAAACCGAATGATCAAAATGGAGGCGTCACCGTTTGGCAGTGGAATTTTCGTGGCTCCACTCTCAAGAGGGCAATGCTGCTGCAGTACATTGCCAAACAAGACACACCAACGGATGTATTAGCCTTACAGGAAAAAGGGAAATCACCAAGAATCACCGGATATCACACTCATGCGACAGCAAAAGCACGTATGGCCAAACTCACGAGCAAACGCCTCACTGCAATAGACCACACTTAAGCGGACACGGGAATCGATCACGTTTTTACGGAAATAGTGCCGCAGCGCAGGGGAAACACAAATGTTTTTTACTTAATATATACAGTTCACCGAAGGAAACGCTGAGACCCCTAGACAACTTGGTGCAGCAAGCGAGGCAGCTAGCTGGACAAAACGGCCTTGTCATATTAGGCGACTTCAATGCGGCGCACGAGGCGTGGGGGTACGTCAGACATACCAAAAAGGGAACAACCTTGTACAACGTCATACAAGACCACTGACTTACGATACTGACAGATCCGACATATCCAACGACAGTAGGCAACAGCACGGCCCGCGACACCTGTCCCGATCTAGCGTTCGCGTCCAGACTTCGGAACGTCGAGTGGGAAAACACTAACGAGACGCTAGGGAGCGACCACTTCATACTCGACATCTCGGTGCACGTGGGAAACTTCCCAAGAAGAAAGATACGCTCCACCATAATCACGGACTGGGCAAAGTTCCGGAGCGAAAGAGAAACTCAAGAAGCCCAAGCGATAACCGATCTGAAGGCCTGGGTTAGAGAACTGCAGGAATCGGTAGCCAAACACTCCAAGGAGGTTTCACTCACCACGGACAATCGGTTAGTTGATCCGCGCCTTTTACACATGTGGGAAGCGCGCCACAGTCTGCTTAGAAGATGGCGAAGGCAGCGGCACAAGCGTAAGCTAAATATACGCATCGCGAAACTAACGGACGAGGCAGCGCGCTACGCAGAGCAACTTGCACGACTGAACTGGGACCAGTTCTGTAACTCCCTCCAAGGAACGCTGGGCACTGCGAAGACGTGGCCCATACTCAGACATCTCCTAGATCCGACCCTGAGCAAGAGAGAAAGCAAGCGCACGATGAGCCGAGTACTACGCTAACTTCGGAGGCACAGACGGTCAGCTATTGTGTGCCTTACAAAGTAGATATATTGGCCAGTCGATACTCGGTGCAAAGCCAGCGGCTGACTACGCCGGACTGGAAAACAGCGAGCTCGACCGGGACATAACGCGTTCCGAGCGGACACGAGCGATCGCAAGACTAACTCGAAACACCACTCCTCGCAAGGACGGAATCACAAGTTGCTACATAACCCGGACAATGCAACCGTGCAGGTAATACTGGAACTCTAAAATTCGCACTGGAGCAGAGGGACCTTACCCCCGGAAGCCAAGCATCCGCAGATTACGCTGATACCAAAGCAAGGAAAAACGCCCTGCCTGGAGAACTTAAGACCCATTTCGCTTACGTCTTGCCTCGGTAAATTGATTGAACGTGTTATCTTAGATAGGCTACAGACGCATCTCGAAGAACGTCAACTGATGCCGAACACGATGTTTGGATTTCGGCCCAACTTGTCAACGCTAGACGTGCTTCTGCAGCTCAAAGAGGACTTCACTGACTGCAGCAACGCCGTGCTGCCCAAAAGCAATCCTCGCACTAGACCTAAAGGGAGCCTTGGACAACGTGGGGCACGAAGCCATACTAGCCAATCTCAGTGACACTAATTGCAGCCGTCGAACGTACAGCTACGTGAGGGCTTTACTCACAGATTGCACAGCCACAATAGGGCTGGGAAATGTGAGGTCACAGCGAATAGACACACCTAACAGAGGAACGCCACAAGGAGCAGTACTGTCGCCGACACTTTTCAATGTGGCCATGATGAAACTCCCAGCCCAACTCTAGAAAATACCGGGGATCAGACATACCTTGTACGCAGACGACATCACGATATGGACGGTCAGAGGGTCCATAGGAGAAAACAAGAGGCATTACAGGAGGCAGTAGACGTCGTAGCAAGCTACGCGGAGACATGCAGAATGCAATGCCCGCCGGAGAAGTCGGAGCTCCCCATAATCGAGAAGCGCTCACGAGCACGATCAACAGCCCTGGTATCAACCATCCACCTGCGAATAGGTCCTAGAGCAATTACCAAGGTAGACAGACTTCGGA
The DNA here is from genome assembly GCF_013339745.2 of Dermacentor silvarum. NCBI lineage: Eukaryota > Metazoa > Arthropoda > Arachnida > Ixodida > Ixodidae > Dermacentor > Dermacentor silvarum. The sequence goes on from NC_051158.1 coordinate 143,869,330, forward strand.
TCCTCGGCTTACACTTACAAAAGGACGGGGGTGGAGGATATGCCATACAGAAGGTACAACACACGACCACGCCGATCTTGCGCATGATTCAACGAATTACCAACAGGAAGAGGGGACTCAAGGAACAGGACCTTATCTGACTTGTACAGGGTCCGTTTGTGGGCCACATCGCGTACTCGGCACCATATTTATATTTCAGTAACGCGGAAGTGGAGGTACTCGACCGGCTAATACGCAAATCGTATAAGCAAGCACTCCGACTCCCACCCGGAACGGCTACTTTTCGCCTCGAGGAGACAGGGGTGTACAACAACGCACGGGAAATCATAGAGGCCCACCTGGTAAGCCAGAAGGAAAGACTTCTACGCACAATAGCGGGACGCTGCGTCTTGGAGCGCCTTGGATATTGCGTACGGAACACCAGCGCACTGACCAAAATCCCAACACGAATAGAGGAAACTACGTACGTCTTACCGATTCCCAGGAACATGCGCCCAAACTTCCACATCGGACGGAGACAAGCCCGAGCACTGGCGCTCGCGAGAAAGTATGGAAACCACCCCAATGTCTTGTACGTTGACGCGGCCAGCACCGCAAGGAGCACAGCATTCGTCACCAGCGTAGTCGACAATCACGGGACCGAAATAAATGCGTCGCCGGTTTCCAGAGTGAGCGCTGCGGAGGCAGAGGAACTAGCGATAGCGTTAGCCATCACGACGAGACCGCACTGGGATTGCGTCATAGTTCTTACGGACTCTCAGACGGCATGCACAACTTATTCCAGGGCCAAAATTTCCAGGGCCGTACAACGCATTCTGAATGGAGCGCACCAGGTGCCACCATAAATACAAATCGTGTGGACTCCGGGTTACGCAGCAATCAGCAGGCAGACGCCTACGCCCGAGCGTATGCACACCGGGAGCCGCGAGATGACCGCGCCGATCAGTTACAACCAGAGACCCAACCATTAGCCTACACGCACATCCTACAACACTATCGCCTTTCACTAAGAACACTGCCCCCCCCCCCCCCCGCATAATGCTCTGACGCGAGAGGAAGCCATACTATGGCGACAACTCCAAACAAACACACATCCACATTTGAGTGTTTAGCACGCCATACACCCTGCGCTGTATTCCTATAAACGTCCACACGGCGATCAATGTGCAACGCTTTACCACATGGTATGGGCTTGCGCAAACGCACCACAGCTCACACCCATAACACACCCCACCACACGGCAATGGGAGGCAGCGCTGTCCAGCTCCGACTCGACGGACCAGCTTAAACTGGTCAACCGAACGAGAAGGGCAGCTAAGGCCGCTGGACTCCTGGACTGAAGGGACCATCCACTGCAGAGTGGAGGAGCTACCTACGCTCGCGTGCTCTTTCGATTAAAGTTTATTCTCTCTCTCTCGGGGCAATTGTAAACAATTATTAAAACAATAAAAAAACGTGTTAGGGCCTTCACATTTAAATATAAGACTGGAAAACTGTGTTTGCAACAATGCATTGCTGTTTAAAGTGAAGACGACTTTAAGGGGATCGTGTAAGCTTGGTCTTTGTAAGCTGGCTTTTCCACGTTCAGTGTTGCAGTGAATGAAGCCTACTTGCCGTATGCGAACTATACGATGCATACGGGTCCCGATAACGCTATCGCGTTCTACTCTGAAAGGCGAAGCTTAAGCCTCCTCCAATTTTTAATGCGATGTTTAACAGCTGTAGTTTTTGCTAAAGGACGATCGTTAATATCTTGTTAGGAAAACAGAACGCGGTAGAGCTCACGAACGTACTTTGACGGCATCTCGGGCGCAATCATTTTCAAGTCGGCGATACATAGTTCAGTCCGCATAGATTACCACCATAAGGTACACGTTACTACTTGCCGCACTAACACTTTTTTATTATTTCGTCCCACGCACGTCCAGTGACTGGAACCACCTTCCCTCAGATATCGCTTTCATTTCAGACCATGATCTATTTTGTGCAACGATATACAATTATTTATTTGATAACGCAAGAAGTGTTTTTTTTAACGCGGTTCTTCGGATTGGTACCTTCATTCCTACTTTTTGTTGTATTAGCCTAACATTGTCCCGTCCTGTGTATTGTAGATGTTATTAGTATAGCACATAATATTAAATTTGGCATTTTGTTTATTATTTTTGTACCCCACACCCCTCTAGAGCTATGTGTGCTTGAGGGTAAAATAAATAAATAAATGATAGGTGTTGCCGACTGCGATGGTGGAGGAGGATCGGCTGAATTGTCGTCCACTGCAATAGATGATAATGAGTGATCCTTGAATGAGCAAATCTGCGCCAGAGACATCCCGTGTGGGAGCACTTGTGTCGCCGAGTCAAAATTGACCACTGGCAGGCAGACGCAATTCGCCGTAATAGATAAAACGGTAGGAGGTACTGTGATTCCGTGTGTAAGGAGGACGTCTTGCATGGGAGCCGCGATGTAGTGACCGTCGTGCACTGGTGGGGATGATACTAAGTCAACGTAAGTCTGTACCAGAGGGGGCGAGCGAACGAAGTCGATCGATCCAGAACAGGCAGGTCAAGGCGGATAGTACTGACTGAACAGTCGATGAGAGCACAATGCGCGGAGAGAAAGTCCAAGCCGAGGATGATGCCGTGGGGACAGTGGACGATGACTGTGAATAGAAAAATAGTGGAGCGATGGGCGAAGAAGACGCGGGCGGCACACATACCAATTACGGAGGCTGTTCCGCCATCGGCGACATGGACAACAGGGGTCGTGGCGGGTGTGATTATTTTCTTCAGCCGGTTACGAAGGTCAGCGCTCTTTACCGATAAATGCGCCGCAGTGTCTATAAGAGCAGACACAGAAACACCGTAGACTTGCACGTCAAGAAGATTCAGATTAGTGGGCAGCGTCAGTAGAGGCTTTGGCAGCGTTGGGAGCAATGCAGCGTCACCTCGAGGCGCTGCATCGTCTAGTTTTCCGGCTGGGAGCGTCCGAAGGGAGTCGGTGAATATGAGCGACGGGGTGGCGGAGAGCGAGCTTGTCGTCGTTGGGGCGAAGGCGAACGAAAATATGAGCGGTTCGGCGCAGGAGATTCAGTGGCGGCATTATCGCAGCGTGTACCATAGGGACAAGAAGGGCCACTTTTGCGAGAATAGGCAATATAAGTGGACCGGGTCGGCGAACTCTAGTGACTGCGACAGTCGCGAGAAATGTGCCCGATTCGACGGCAGTAAAAACGCATGGACTTGTCGTCAGGTGTGCGCCAATCAGATGGGTTGCGGAAAAGTGGTGGGTAATAAGATGTGGGACGGGGTGGAATGGAAGAATCCGGGTGGGTATCAGCGCGATGGGCTGAACAGACGGTGTGAAGACCCATGCTTGCGAACTCCTGGTGGACAACTAACTGGATCAGGGAAACCGTGACTGCAGGTGCGTCGGAAGAGCTGGAGTCGAAGGCAGCCGGATAGGCGGCCTCACTCTCACGCCGGACGATCCTGGTAACGTCGCCAGTGTGGTTGGGACGAGGAGCGTCGGCACAGGAAGATGACGTTGGGGTGTTGTACAGATGGGCAGACTGCTGGTTGACACCTCGGCTTTTAGCGAGTTCACGGCGGTGGCACTCTTTTATAACTGCTTCCACTGTCGCCACTTTGTTGAAAACGAGCAAGTTGAAGGCGTCATCGGCAATGCCTTTGAGAATGTGGGAAACCTTGTCTGGCTCAGTCATGTGGGCGTCAACTTTGCGGCACAGAGGCAAGACGTCCTGAATGTACGTGACGTAGGGCTCTGTTGACATCTGCACACGGCCGGATAACGCCTTCTGCGCGGCAAGTTGATGACCGTAGGGGCTGCCGAACAAGTCTCGGAGCTTTTACTTAAGCGAATCCCAGCTGGTGAGCTCATGTTCGTGCCTGGGAAACCAAACTCGGGGTAGGCCACCGAGGTAAAAGAGTACGTTGGCGAGCATGATAGTAGGGTACCACCGGTTATTGCGGCGGACGCGTTCATACAAGCTGATCCAATCCTCGACATTTTACCTATCTTTGCGCGAGAATACGGGGAGCGGGGAGAGCGATGTCGGTCGTCGAAGTGGCAGCATGTGTCGGAGCCAGCTGAGTCGAGCTGTCGTCGCCAGGAGCCATGATGGAAGGCTCGACGTACCGTCTACTGCGAAGCTCCGGGACGAGGTGCAGGGAACGCCCACCTCCACCAAATATGTTACGTAGGAAGACACAGACGAGAAGCTATATACAAATACAGGCCGCGCTAGCCTCTAATCGTCGTCGACGTCTTCACACTGCTCGCCTCTTCGTCATCGTAAATACTGTTCGGTAGCAATATTGTTGGTGTATGTTGAAGGTGTAGGGACAGAAGCCTTGGTGGACACAGGCGCATCCCTTTCCGTTATTAGTATCTACTTGTGTTCCCGCTTGTGAAAAGAGAAGATGCCAAATTGTGGCGCTCCCCTTCGTTGTGCAAACGCAGTTCTTGTTCAACCCTCTGGTGTTTGCACAGCGCGAGTTTTTATTGATGGCATCCGTCACCACATTCGGTTTATCGTCCTGCCTTAGTGTACTCACCCCTAATCTTGGGATGGGACTTCCTTTCATCAGCGTCGGCTTTGACACCTTGTAGTCAAGGATTGATTCAAATGACCGCGACTGAATTCTCCTCTAATGTCGACAGTCCCAGCCTGCGTTTCGTAGCAACTACCGATCGTTTCATTCCTCCGGGCGATGAGAATATTCTGACGCTGTCTTCCAATATTATCGTTAATAGTGACGTGTTCCTTGCACCGTGCGGTCACTGTATATCTAAGGAACTTACCATTCCTTCTAGCCTGGTGTGTTTTCAGGACAGTACAGCTTTGGTCACTGCCCTTAACTCAACTTCTTGGCCAGTTGTTTCAGGTTTTGTTTCATTGTTTCATATTCATTGGATATGTGTCACCCTCTTCATGTTCCATTTCCCGTTGTGTTTACGTGTCATAGTGTGGTAATTTGATTCTCCATAAAAACGCAGCGATCATCTAAAAGCGGTAGTTAGCGTTGAAATAATACGTACGACACGCTTCTCAGAGGAAAAGCCCTTGTAGCAGGTACGCGACATTGCATGGATATCGTCATCATTCTATTGACAATTCACACGGGGACACGCTTCTTGGATGTTCCGCAAAGGTGGCTGACGCAAAGTGTGCAAGTAGAATGAAGCAAAGGTATGCGTCATTGTACGGATATCATCATTATTCTATTCACAATCAACACGGCACGCGTTTCTTGGTCGATCCCTCGTTGTGGTAATGTGACTCAGTATGAAAATCGAAATCACAAACACGTGGACATTATCTCAAGTGGTAGTTGGCGTTGGCACCATATTCGCGGCGCGCTTCTCGGCCAATGTCCCATGGTGGGTATGTGACAAATTATGGAACTCATTATCATATTCAACACGTACGTGGCACTCATATGACATAGTAAGAGAGAGATACAAGAGTTAATGATGCGCTGCAGATGTTTGCGTCACTGATCGCTAGGCTTGATTCAAAGAAGCACCTGAAATACCTTGTCGGTGCTGGCAAGACTGAAGTATACGTGCGATTGTGACCTAATGATTCCTTCGTCAGCTATTACCCGCGTCGGACGGTCGAATCACGAGCTCTCATGAAGCAGCGTCAGCGCCCTTTGCTGGCCACGCTAACAGGATGAATGCAAGTGAGGTTATTCTACCACAGCTACACACTGGATGTGTTGGTAGAAAGAGGTTGTTCTTCTTTCTGGAGTTTTAAGTGCCAAAACCAGTTCTGATAATCAGGCACGCCGCAGTGGAGGGCTCCGGATAAATTTTGACCACCTGGGGTTCTTTAACGTGCACTGCAACGCAAGCACATGGGCGTTTTTGCAGGAGAAATTTCTCGCTCAAATACATACAATTTCATGCCGCACTTGTATTCTTTTTCACACTGAGAATTCATAGCTATCTTTTCAATAAAGCTACGAGCACTTAGCTGTCTAAATTCCTCCTTAGATAGCTCTTAGTGTACTTTACCCAAGCAGTAGCAAAAATGTGACCTTTGAATTTAAATGAAGGAGAAAAAGGTGAACTTGGAGGACAAAATTTTTGGGCACGACACCATACAGTTCATGCAATTTGATGCGTTATGCTGGTTTAACATTTCAAAAACTGTAAGCGCGAATGTTGCCTATCGAATTTTGTATTTGCTGTTGCAGTCTGTCTGTTTACTTGATTTATCGCTCCTAATGACGTGATAAAGTTACAGTGCTCCTATTCTTGGCACTTTGTATCGTATTTGTATTGTAAACAAATTGGCTCTCCTCCTTTGCAAAATATTTTCTCGGTCTATGTCGACACGAACATATCTGCGCAAATGTATAACAGATATTCAGGTCAGGTGCGCAGATCAAGTCGACTTTCCGCTAAATTCTTGTTCAGGTGATAGGAGAGAACGGCTCACCAATAATCTTTATCAGTCACGAAATGTGATCGACCATCGATAAATGTATGAAATTGACATAATTTTATGCCAAGGTGCGGCAGACTCTATCAAAGACAAGTCAATGTGGTAGAATGGCTTTGCATTTTGTGATGACTCAACATAATTGAAGAGTAAATAAATAATTAATTATTGTGCACCGATAATGATTCGTTTTCCCATAAAAATATTTGTATCACTACAGCGAATTGCACAATGTTTTATTGGTTACAAGGAGAGATGGGCAAAACGACTCACTTCAGTCAACGGCTCGGAACGGCTCAGCTCACTGAAATGAACCGGTTCAATTGAACGGCTCACCGGTTCACTAAATGTGTCACCTGTGTTATGCATATTATATAGTTATTGGGCTTTGAAAAAAAACGTATATACATAATTGAATAACCACGCATGTTATTGATATTTTCGCTATGTTTAGAGAATATTTTTACATATTTTAAACGCGTAAATGTTTTGGTGTAATCAAACTTTCTTCTCTGATATTAACGATGAAATGCTTATAATACTGTAACAGGCAGAATGCGACGTACTTTTCTCAGAAAAAAAAGCAACTTCATTGTCGTTACAGAAGCTTTTCTTTTTTTTTTGTAGTATTTAAAATCAAGTTTGGTCAAAATAAGAACACAATATTATTGTACATTATCTTTCATCTTTATTCATTTATTCACATACGCACGCTCACTATGATATGAGCGAGCTATACCGCCATGCAAAATGAATATCTAAATCATTTCTTGAAGTACAATACAAAATCCTACTAAATATCCATAAAACTACCGCACGTACCTTTCGTTTTTTTCCTCTTGAGCGCACGCGCCATACCGGCGATCGTGCCATAATGCACCAGGAAAAATAAAAACAAGAAATTAAGTTCTATTACAACACAACAGATAATTGCCCTCGTTTTATTGACACGCTAATGATACACGCTCAGAAAATGCAGAGAAGTGGATGCCATGGGCTACATTTTTATGACTACACTAATAATGACAAATGAAGACCAGGACGTAAACTATACGTTCGCCTGTTGTCTATAAAGACACGGAAGACCATCTTCGAAGTGTTGTTGCACCAGCGCACGATGTGCGATCGGTGAAAGTCATGAGACATCATTAGAACAGCAGCAGGCAACGAACGGTACCATCCTTTGTCAATTAAGTCTTCTTTACTTGTCCCTTCGGTGGCATCGGGAAGCCCAAAAAATCAAAGGGACTGCTGCGCACACCACACACTGCGAGCGAGTAGGAGTAGCGCGACTCTGCCCACGCCCGCCACCACTCGTCGGTCAGAAAACGAAACCTCGAATCCCAGCAGAAGACCCGACTCTGGCGGCACGGTCCGGCACGGCTCACTGAACGAGAGAGAAGCGGCTTCCTCTCTACGACAGAACCGCCGCTCACTTACTGAACCACGGATCAAAAAATAGCGAGGGATCCGTGGTTCAGTAAGTGAGCGGCGGTTCTTTCGGAGAGAGGAAGCCGGTTCTCTCTCGCTGAGTGAGCCGTGCCAAACCGTTCCGTCTCTTCTGCTGGATGCGGCTTCCGCGCCATCTATTAGCGGTGCGAGAAAGCAACTGCCCTCCCGGCCTTTCTCGCTACAGTCATCTCCCCCCCTTCGCCTTCGGCTGTCTTTTGAGCCGCTCTCTTTTGAAAATGAGTGAGTCGTGGTAAAAGTGAGCGGCGGTTCTTTCGGAGAGAGAACCGGCTCCCTTTCTCCAAGAGAACTGCCGCTCACTTTTACTACCCACCACTCACTCGCTCTTTAAAAAGAGCGGATCGAAAGATGCGGCTCGCTCCTAAACGACCCATCTCTAATTACAAGTACTACTCGAAAGGCAAACAAATTTTTTTGCAATTACCAAAGAAACGTCCCACGTCACACCTCCCGTCAAACGATGTAGTGCCTTCTCCAAAGTAACATTCGCTGGCGATAGATTTCACCCAGAAGTAAAATAATGGTACTTTAGCACAGGACAACGTTCAATTTACTTTCAATTTATCCTAAACATAAATTTTGTGCTCTATTCTTTGCTATAAATACACATACATGGCAAAAATAAGTCGCGTCCACAAATATGTACATCGTGGCTGAAGAGGATAACCACAGTTGGGCCATTATGTTCGGCGAACCTCAAGTGCTACCTCGGTTCCCAATGAACAAACTTGTCGGTGAAGAAAATGACCTTTGAGACCGAAGAGCCCGCGTTGAGCGTCCCGGCATCTTTCGGGGGGAAATTTAGTAAAATATGTTGCTCATTTACCTTCCATGGAGTGCACTCCATTTAATCCATAACAGAAACAAGAGACCTTTAGCAATTTATTGAGCGCCTCCATGCTAGGCGACAGGCTGACTTCGAGGTCCACTGTCCTGACCCACTGTCGTGTGGCCTCACCCTTCTTCTAGAGTCCGTTACGCGACTCGTCCTCACTAGTCTTCGCTGTTCCATCGTCATTTTGTGGCTGTTTCATGAGAGGTTGGTTGGTCGGCAGGATGGGGGGCTGATTCGGCTGCATCCCCGGGTTTTCGGTGGAGCCCAGTTCCGTCACCAATTTCTCTAGACGTGAACCTGCTTTGGCTGTGGTGGTGGTTCCATTGGGGGTCTGATCGCCGCGGAAGAAATTGTCGACGAGGAACCGTCCGAGGAGAAGACCCAACACTAATCCGAAGATAGTCAGGGCCACCTTTGCAAGAGACTTCGCTGTATCGTCCTAGTTATTCGCCGCGTCCTTGCCGGCGTCCTCGGTGGTCTTGTCCACGGAAGGATTCGCGACACCTGCCATTGCTGGTCACATCGACACGGCGGCCCAGTAGCTCTGTGACAATGATGGCGTGCAACTTATGGCACATACCCACAGCGGGAGATTTGCCAAGAAATTGGTGATACAAATAAAATACCACAGGAATAAACGATTAAATAAAAGGCATCGTTAATGCTCACAAAATAAACAGAAAATTGTTTTTAAGTGTTGTTAGAATAGCGTTAAAATATAAGAGGCATTTTGCATTTCAAGTTTTCTAACATAATAAAAAGGGATTATCAAATTAACGCGGCACTTTTCCAAAGATCGGAAGCGGATGAGAAACATTATTCAGGCAGCTTAATGGACTTATCCATACGAAATAACTGCTGCGTCGAGCGCCATGCGTCGTCAGATCTTCCCGCCACAAGTGATCATGGGCGAATGAGGTAGGAAGGACTGCATGGGTATAAATTACGTTTTTCCACCTTGAACACTGACTCGGAATTTGGAACGTACGAAGGATTGGCCAGCATTTCTGAGGCACTGCTTTATGTAGCGCGCTTACTGAGGTATAGCATGAGCTGGACGGCTTGCACGTGTCGCATTCTCGCTTATCAAGGCCGGTCATGTGATCATTTCCGTTGACTTAAATACCTGTAACATCGAGCAATAAACTTCTTTGGTTCCGCCTCTACCTGCCAGCTAGGCGGCGTCATTTCAGTGGCGACGAGGGTCTCATAGCGGTACGATGACAGCGAGGCCACCCGAGTTCAACGACACGACCAGTAGCTGGAGCACTTACCGTATTCGTTTGGAGGCCTTTTTCGAAGGCCGCGCCATCACATATGAAGGAAAACGACGTGCGCTTCTGGTGTCGGCACTGAGTGACAACGTTGTTCGTGTTCTTCAGGGGCCATGCCACTCGGAATCGGTGAACACCCTGAGCGATGAGGCCGTCGTACAACACCTGGACAACTACTTCGATCCGCAAGCAAATGAGATTGCCGCCAGCTACGCTTTTTTTTATGCAAAGCCAAGCGGAAGGCGAAAAGGTACGGGATTACGTCACCGATCTGAGACGCCTCGCTAAGGATTGCAATTTCGACAAGTTCCTGGACCGCATGTTGCGGTATCGGATTGTGTGCGGGATCCGTGATGAAGAAGCACGACGACACTTGCTGTCGCAAAAGAAGTTAAACCTGGCGGAGGCAGAGGCCTTTGATATAGCAGCGGAAACAGCCGAAACAAATGTCCGGGCAATGCAAAAAAGCAGCTTCAACGACAACGGTGGTGCCAATTTTGTACAGAGGCCAAGGATGAATCCGCGGAAATCTGGACACGGGCCTGGGTCTAGGACCGAGTCTACACAATGCGGTAGATGCGGCTCGAACCACGCTTCGGAAGTGTGCAGTCACAAGAAAGCGACGTGTCACAAGTGCGGCAGAAAGGGACACCTGGCAAGGATGTTCTCCAGTGGTCGCGGTAACTCCTCGGGGACGTACGCGGTGAAAGGACCAGACGGAAGTGAAGAAGAAGAAGAAATGCTGTACGCTTTGGTGGCTCACAGCTATAGTAGCAACGACTCCGTACGACCGTTCGAAAAGAATTTTGTCTGGGAAGGCCGGAGGTTACGCATGCTGGTTGATACAGGGTCGGCTATCAGCGTCATTCCGAAGAGAGTTTTCAAGAGCCATCGGCAGTGGTGGCCGGCGCTGGAGAAGCCTTCACTGCGCCTGTCGTGCTTCCTGGGGCCGCTACCTGTCCTAGGCCGAATGACCATGAAAGTCATATGCGGTAAGACAGCTCGCTGGTTGTAGTGGATTACGACGGGCCTCTATTGTGCGGCCGGAAAACCATCCAAGCCTTCCAGAATGCCGGCATGGCGACACTGAAAGAATGCGTGCCGCAGAACGTAAATGTGCTTTCATTGCGACGCAGCGATAGCGTAGCTTCTAGCAGATTTTTCTGAAATTTTTGAAGAGTGGTTGGGTTGTTGCAAGCGGCCCCCTGTGACGCTGCACAGAAAAGAAGCCGCTATACCACGCTTTCTCAAGGCAAGACAAGTGCCGTACGCACTTCGCGAAAAGGTGTCTGAATAAATCGATCGCCAAATGCAGGAAGGAGTGCTTTCGCCAGTGAGAGTTTCCGAGTGGGCTACGCCCGTCGTGCCAGTAGTGAAACGAAACGGTGATATCCGACTGTGCGGTGACTTCAACTAACCGTGAATCCGGCAACACATTTAGAACAATACCCGTTGCCGAAGATTGAGGACATATTCGCATCTCTGTACGCGGGCGAGGTGTTCACCACTTTGGATTTACGCCACGCGTATAATTAACTTCCGCTGGACGACGAGGCACGAAAAATTGCGGTGTTGAACACACACAAACGTTTATTCGCTTCCAACCGCCTAGCTTTCGGCATCGCGTCGGCTCCAGCCTTGTTCCAGCGCCGCATGGAGTCCCTTCTACAAGGCCTGCCTCGGTTCAAGGTGTACTTAGATGACATAATTGTAGCCGAAAAGCAAAACGACGATCCAACGCTCCGGCAAGTCTTTGAGCGGCTGCGCGACAGTGGAATCACGTTAAACCGGTACAAGTGCAGGTTCAGGGAGAAGCAAGTGTCCTTCTTTGGCCACAAGATCGACGGAACTGGCCTGCGCGCTCCCGACAATATGGAAGCCATCACCGCAGCACCCAGACCAGACACGGTGAGCCAGTTGAAATCTTTTTTGGGGTTGATCACATATTACGGCAAGTTTTTGCCCAACCTTGCAACCACGATGGAACCACTCTCTAGGCTGCTGGCTAAAGGAGCACAGTGGCAATGGAAAGCCGAACAGGAAAACGCTTTCCAGGCAGCCAAGTGCGCCATGGTGGAAGCTAAACTTCTCGTACACTATGACCCCCAAAAGCCGTTGCGGCTTGAATGCGACGCTTCGCCGGTTGGGGTCGGCGCGGTGCTGTGACACCTAATTGGCAACAAAGACTATCCTATATCGTTCAGTTCAAGAGCACTGACACCCGCTGAGCAGGAATTATTGACAGCTGGAGAAAGAAGCGTTGGCCTTGGTGTACAGCGTTACCAGGTTCCGAGATTACTTGTTGGCGAATCATTTCACTCTGGTAGCAAACCACAAGCCGTTGACGGGACTGTTTTACCGGCAGAAGCCGATTCCGCACATGGCAGCTGTGAGAATTCAATGGTGGGCCGTGCTATTGTCTGCCTACCAATATGATATCGAGTACCGCCGAGGACTGCTGAATGCTAACGCTGACGCTCTCAGTCGCCTGCCATTGCCGAGCTTTGGGGGACCGAGGAGGGCAGGAGCCGATGGAATACGGGCTCTATACGCTGGGACTAAATGTTATTGCCCTTTTCACTCAGAAATTAGCGGATCTGAGCAGCACAGACGATACGCTTCGTCAGGTTCAGGAGTGGATCACGCGTGGCGGGCCGCCACGCTGACCTAAAGCACAGCAACACCTTTTGCCATACTTTCACCGCCGTGACGACCTCGTGGCCAGTCACGATCTAATCTACTGGGGCCATCGTGTAATGTTGCCGGAGGCGGCACGACGGTGCACGCTGGAAGAACTACATGACAGTCACCCCGGTATGAGTGCCATGAAGCGCACAGCGCGAACAGTATTTTGGTATCCCGGATTAGATAGGGACATCGAAGTGATGGTTCAAAGGTGCCCTCAAAATATACAATGCTGGTCCATGCCAGCCGCTGAAGTTCCGTCTCCATGGCCCGCGAGCAAGAAACCATGGTACAGGTTGCACATGGATTTTGCAGGTCCCATCAATGGTTACCATGTTTTTGTGTTGGTGGATGCCGAGACGAAGTGCATTGAGGCTGTACCTTTAAAGACCACCACAGCGGAGACCACCATTCAAGTACTTCAGCGTACTTTCGCACGTTTTGGACTACCGTACTCTTTAGTATCGGATAACGGCCCACAGTTTTCAAGTGTCACCATGTCCCGTTTCTTGCAAGGAAGCCACGTGAAACACGTGAGGACAGCCCCATACCATCCGCAGTCGGATGGGCTGGCGGAACGAGCCGTGCGATCAATAAAAGAGGGACTTCGAAAGAATCAGTCTGGTACATTGCACGACCAACAAAGTTTTTATGCCGATACGGAACGACATCTTTGGAAGGCGGAAAATCGCCAGCAGAACTGCTGTTGGGATTTCGTCCCCGAACCAGGCTGACGGCTTCCTTCACAGACACCAAGGAGACGGAAGACAATGGTTCCAAGGCACTGGCGTCAGGGGCAACAAAAGCACAAGCACGGTTTCCACCAGGAAGGCATGTATGGTCGCGCCAGAATTGGGCGCGCCAGAGGTGGTTACCGGCGACAGTAGTATCCACGACAGGAACACGTATGCTTACACTGCAAACACCAGAGGGCCCGCAGCGGCGCCACGTGGACCAACTCTTGCCACGGCTCGACACAGAGTCGCCACCTAGCAAGCAGAGCCAAGTCCGGACCAACGACGGAACGCAGGAGAGCCCTCAAGGGGCAGAAGTTCCTCACGGTACGGACGTACTGGATACCAGCTCTCAAGCAGAAGACCGAGAGCGACCACGACGTTCGACTCGCCACCGGAAGCCACCAGATCGTCTCACGTATACTAACTTAGGGGGAAGGGATGTAGGGTTATCAAGCGCGCTTACTGAGGTATAGCATGAGCAGGACGGCTTGCACGTGTCGCATTCTCGCTTATCAAGTCCGGTCATGTGACCATTTTCGTTCACTTAAAAACCTGTAACACCGAGCAATAAACGTCTTTGGTTCAGCCTCTACCTGCCAGCTAGGAGGCGTCATTTCACTTTCCTGTCCATACAAAATCTATATAGGAAGGAATCCACAAAAAGGGAGGCGTTAAAGAATTAAAGAATTATAGACCAAAGAGCTTGCTTTTGGTACCGCATAAAGTATTCACCAAGAGTACCACAGCTACCTTGGTTCTCCCCAAGAAAAGTAAAAAGATACCTATCAAGAAAGGGGTCAGGCAAGGAGACACAATCTCTCCAATACTATTCACTGCATGCTTAGAAGAAGTATTCAAGCTCTTAGACTGGGAAGGATTAGGATTGAGGTTCAACGGCGAATATCTCAGCAACCTTCGGTTTGCAGATTACATTGTCCTATTCAGCAACAATGGAGATGAATTACAGCAAATGATTGAGGACCTTAATCGAGAATAATAGAAACTTTAATAGAAACTTTATTGTAATGGGAAAGATATTAAGGAGGGGTGGTCGGAGCCTCTCAGTCCAGGGCCCCACTGGCCTCTGCCGCCTGCCTGACCTGGCTAATTAAAGACTTTTGTCTTGCCAGGTCGGAGCGGGCGAGCTGTGCCTCCCACTGCTCCATTGTGTCACTGGTATTTGGTCTATGGGGGTGCTTAGCGCACTCCCAAGTTAGATGAATTAGGGTAGGTATGCCACCGCACCAAGGACAGTTGGCCCTATAACGAGTGGGATACATGGCGTTTAGCAATTTTAAATGGGGGAATACCTCAGTCTGTATTTTACGCCAATCGGTGGCCTCTTCCGCGCTAAGTTGTGGGTGAGGTGGCGGGTATTTTCTGCGGACTTCGCGCTCGTGAGCAAGCATGTCTTTGGCATTTAAATTGGTAGGATTTTGTGAGGGATAGTGCGAGTGGTTGGGGTTAGAAGAGGACGCCGTCGCTCGGTTAGTAAACCCTCGAGTTAACGCGTTAGCCTTTTCGTTCCCCTGTACCCCCGCGTGGCCCGGGCACCAGAGTAGGCGATGACGGTGGTTGAAGGATTTGGGGATTATCGCGAGGCTAGCCGCAGTCACGTGCCCCTTAAGAAACATGCGACACGTCTCCTGCGAGTACGTGCCAACGACCGAGTCCCTTTGCGAACGCTCCGCATGAGCGAGTGCGATCGCCACTGCTAATATTTCCGCCGAGGTGGGGGATCCCGCCGTGGCTGATGCGGTTATTTGCTGCTGGCAGATCACGTTCACCACTGCCATTGCGTACCTCCTTTGAAAGCGCTGCCCGGTCGCCTCTGCATACACAGCTGCGTCCGTGTAGTACGTGTTGTACCTATGGTTATTAGAGTACGTTGATTGAATGTGTTGTGCGCGTGCTTTGCGCCTTTCTTTGTTGTACTCGGGATGCATATTCTTCGGAAATGGGGCTACTGTAATTTTGGATCTCACCGAAGGATGGAGAGGTACGCCTGTTCGGTGAGATACATGGGGTATGCTGGGATATTGAGTCTAGCCAATATTGCTCTACCAGTTTTTGTGAAGCTGAGGCGTTCCCTCTGTCGCATCAGAGTGGCCTGCCTCAGTTCGTCGAAAGTATTGTGCACTCCCAAAGCTAACATGCGCTCCGTGGAACTACATTTAGGCAGGCCCAGAGCAGCTTTGAAAGCGGTTCGGATTATTGTGTTGGCCTGCCTTTCCTCCTCCCTGTTCAGGATTTGGTACGGTAAGCCATGCGTGATTCGACTAACCACTAAGGCCTGTACGAGCCTTAGGGTATCGTCTTCTCGCATTCCCACTTTTCGATACGTCATGCGACGTATCATTTGAGCTATGTTGTGGGTTGTGGATTTTAGGGTTTTGAGCGTCTGTACTGCTCTCCCGTCGCTCTGCAGCCACAAACCCAGGACTCGCATCGTGGGTACCTCTCGGACTGATTGGCCCTCAACTACGATGTTAACGGATCCTCTGGATTTGTAGCCTTTCGCGTGTATCCGGATGAGCTCAGATTTTTCGGGCGCGCACTTCAGGCCGCTCCATCTGGAAAATTTCTCTACCGCTAATACTGCGCTTTGGAGCGTATATTCCTTATCCCCTAGTGAACCTCTGCTCGTCCACAGCGTGATGTCGTCCGCGTAGAGCGTGTAACCTAGGTCGGGTATCCGATCCAGATCGCGCGCGAGACGACACATCGCCATGTTGAAGAGCAGAGGAGATATTATTGCTCCTTGAGGTGTTCCTTTGTTAGGCATTTTAAATAAATCCGATGTGATTTGGCCAATACTGATGCTCGCCTCGCGGTTGGAAAGAAACGCTCTTAAGTAATTATATGTGCGCTCACCACAACCCGCGAGTTCGAGTTCCTCCAATATTGCGGCGTGAGAGACGTTGTCGAAGGCTCCTTTGAGGTCTAGTGCTAGGACTAATCTCTCGTCGCCGTATGGTATATTAGTTAGAATTTCGTCTCTAAGTAGGAGGAACGCGTCCTGCCAAGATAAACCCGTGTGAAATCCTCTAATGGAGTCCGGGAACCAGCTCCGCTCTTCCAGGTATCACTGCAATCTGCTATGGATCACCCTTTCATAGAGCTTACCCAGGCAGGTCGTGAGCGATACCGGCCGGAGCGTATCGATCGAGGGATTCTTTTTTGGTTTGGGGATCATGATTATTTTAGCCAATTTCCACTCTTGGGGCAAGTCTCCCTTGGCCTAGCACTCGCTATTAAAAACCTTTGTTATTTTCGCTAGGGCTACCGAATCCATGTTTCGAATCATTGAATTTGTGATCGAGTCGGGGCCTGGTGCCGAGTTTTTAACTGCGGATTGTGCCGCCTCATACACTTCCGCGTACGTTATTTCTTCGTCTAATTTAGGGTTGGCCTCCCCCGCGTATTGTCTCGTTGCGTAGGACGATCCTATCGCGGATGAGGGTCCTATGTACTTGTTCTGAAGAGCATCGACTAGATCTTGGTCTGTACCCTCGAAGTTGTCTGCTATAATTTGGAGCTTCTTGTTATTCTCAGTACGTGTGCTCATCGGGTCCAGCATGATCCGTAATATTCGCCACGTACTGGTCGTTCCCAGAGTTCCTGATAGGGTTCCACAGAAGGTCGCCCACTCGTTTTTAGCTAGCTCGTTGGCGTGGCCTTGGGCTTGCTCTGCCAAGAGAGCGATGCGTTGTCTCTGGTGTTTGTTGAGATGTTGTCTTTTGCACCTCTTGGCCAATTTGCGCCTCTCTTCCCATAGGCTGACCAGGTGAGAGTCTATCACCGGCAACTCTGCTGTGCGCTCAATGGCTTTGGTGGTGTCCCCGTGTGCTCGTTGAAGGAATTGAGTCCATTCCCGGATGTTGGTCGGGGCGGTATCCGACTCCTCCAGCGCCCTCTGGAGTGCTCTATAACGAGGCCAGTCGGTTAACCTAGTGATTCCTATTGTTCTCCGTATGTTGGGCGTCGAGAGCGCTATTCGGATTATATCGTGATCGCTTCCCAGATTTTCGTCGAAGGAAACCCATTGAGCCTCTCTGACGTTAATTGTAAAGGCACGGTCGGGCGCCGTGTCTCTGCTGACGCTGTTACCCGTGCGCGTCGGCTTGCCGATTTGATTGATGGCCCGCAAGCCCAAGGCCGTTACGGTGCGCTCGAGTAGGAACCCTTTGGGCGACGTTTTCGCGTAACCCCATAGTATGTGGGGCGCATTAAAGTCACCCACTATCACAGCCTTATCCCTGGTGCCCGCTAAATCTTTCGTTGCTGAGAGAATGTGGGGTAGGTCGTTCCCTTTGCTTTTGGGAGGACTGTACAGATTTGTGATTATTGTGTGTGCCTTACTTCGTTCCTTTGGCATCACACTGATAACTATGGAATTAGTATCTCCCTCAATTTTCGGAAGTGTTAATAATTGAGCGTTTATCGACCTGCTCACCGGCGTGGCGACCTTCGAATTTTGAGGATCGCTCAGAGTGTAGTATCCCGGCAGTTTGGCCGGCTTGGCACCGACCTCCTGCAGACATATCACGTCCGGAGCGATTTCGGAGTTTTTGATAAACCGGTGGAGCACTGCCGCTTTCCTGGAGAAGGAGCGGCAGTTCCACTGCCATATCTCTAATTGTTATTAATTTTGTATTCGTTGGGATTTCTTAGCGTGATTAGCCACGTTGCCCACTCTTATTTTAAGCCCGTGACGTTTCTGTGTCCGAGCCGTCGGATTCTGTTACGCAGTGGCTTATTTTAGTTTTTGCCGAACCCGCTCCTATCGCAATTGCGCGTTTTTTGGTGGGAACAGCCTTCGAGACTGCCTTAAGCTGTTCCGCCACGAATACCTTGTGTTTCTCGAAGTCACTTGTGCATAGTTGCTGAAATTCCGTTAGCTTTTGGTTAACTAACGTCATCATTTCATGCATGAATATTTTCAGGTTTTCCGCGATCATTGTTTGGATCTGCGTTGCCGTTATCTGTGTGCTATTTGAGATTTGGGTTGTCGGAGACTGCGCGGAGACCGAGGTTATATCTGCCGCCGCCTTTGTTTTGGCTATTTCTTTAGACTGACGCGGCGTATCCAGCTGTTGTATTGTGCTTTTGAGGCGTGCCTCTAACTCTGGCATTTGTTTCTCAAGTGATTTTCGTTTTCGTTCTTCTCCTGAGAGCTGTTCTCTTAGTCGCGGGTTTTCCTTTTCCAATTTCAGAATACGTTTATCATTTTCACCAGCATTCTGTTTTGGAGCAGTGGGAGAAACAACCCTCGCCCAGCTCACCTGCTGTTTTTTAGGCAGTGGCGAATTCGACCGCTGCGAAGCCCTGGAGCTGGAGGGGGTATTGCTCATCGCTCCGCTCCCGTGGGGCGATCTGGATCTCGATCGGCGTCGGTAGAGGTCCTCCTCCTCCGTCGACTCGAACCAGCGCCCCGGTGCCTTTTTGGTGTTCTGTCCCGACCGCTCCCGCGATCGAGACTGGCGAGTCGTCTTCCCGCGCTGGGCGGCAATCAGTTTGTTCGGGCACCGACGTGTCTAGTGCCCCAGCGCCCTGCACACTGCGCACTTCACATTCGTGTCCTTGTGGGGGTGGATTTTCGAGTCCGCAGCCACGGCATATGTTCTTGGGGTTGGGACACACGTCCGAGCGGTGTCCCTCTTGCATGCACTCCAGGCACATTTGGACTGTAGGCCTGTACTCCGTACACCGCATCTCTACTCCCATGTAGTACACGAATTTGGGGCGCGCGCCTCCCGAGAAGGTGTGGACAGCGGTGTTTGAGCTTCCTAGCATTCGGGCCCTTTCGATGCTGACTCCTTGGGTCCTGACTCGCAGGTTCGAGATCAGCTGATTCGGTGTGTGCAGGGAATCCGTGCACTACCGCTTTGTAGCTTAATCGAGAAAGTGTTAGAATTGGGTTGAAAATAAATGTGCAGAAGACAAAGATAATATTCAATAGCCTGGCTAGGGAACAAGAATTCAGGATCGCCAGTCAGCTTCTAGAGTATGTAAAGGAGTACGTTTATGTAGGTAAATTACTCACAGGGGATCCTGATCACGAGAAAGAAATCTACAGAAGAATAAAATTGGGTTGGAGTGCATACGGCAGGCATTGCCAAATCCTGACTGGGAGCTTACGACTGTCGTTGAAAAGAAAAGTGTACAATCATTGCATTCTACCGGTGCTAACATATGGGGCAGAAACTTGAAGGTTAACAAAGAAGCTTGAGAACAAGTTAAGGACCGCACAAAGAGCGATGGAACGAAAATATTAGGAGTAACGTTAAGAGACAGGAAGAGAGCGGTGTGGATCAGAGAACAAACGGGGATAGCCGATATTCTAGTTGACATTAAGCGGAAGAAATGGAGCTGGGCAGGCCATGTAATGCGTAGGATGGATAACCGATGGAGCATTAGGGTTACAGAATGGATACCAAGAGAAGGGAAGCGCAGTCGAGGTCGGCAGAAAACCAGATGGGATGATGAAGTTAGGAAATTTGCAGGCGCAATTTGGAATACGCTAGCGCTAGACAGGGGTAAATGGAGATCGCAGGGAGAGGTCTTCGTCCTGCAGTGGACATAAATATAGGCTGATAATGATGATGATGAAGAGTACCATGAACCTCTTTATACGGCTTTCTCAGATTATAAAACAGCTTTTCAATCAGTAGAGATACCGGTCGTGAGAGAGGCATTGCGTAATCAACGAGTACAGGAGGCATACGTGAATATCTTGGCAAATACCTACAAGGATGGCAACGCAACTTTGGATCTTCACAAGACAAGTAGACAGATGCCTATCAAGAACGGAGTCAGGCAAGGGGACACAATCTCTCCAATGCTATTCACTGCTTGCTTAGAAGAAGTATTCAAGCTCTGAGACAGGGAAGGCTTAGGAGTGAGGTGAATACCTCAGCAACCTTCGGTTTGCAGATGACATTGTCCTATTCAGCAATACGGGGACGAATTGCAGCAAATGATTGAGAACGTTAACCGAGATGTTGTAAGAGTGGGGGTTGAAGATTATTATGCAGAAAAGAAAGATAATGTTCGATAGCCTGGCAAGAGGACAAGAATTCAGGATCGCCAGTCAGCCTCTACAGTCTATAAAGGAGTACGTTTATCAAGATCAATTACTCCCAGTGGACGCTGATCATGAGAAAGAAATTTTCAGAAGAATAAAATTGGGCTGCAGTGCATACGGCAGGCATTGCCAAATCTTGACTGTGAGCTTACCACTGTCGTTGAAACGAAAAGTGTACAATCATTGCATTCTGCCAGTGCTAACATACGGGGCAGAAACTTCGAGGTTAATAAAGAAGCTCGAGAACAAGTTAAGAACCGCACAAAGAGCCATGGAACGGAAAATATTAGGCCTAATGTTAAGAGACAGGAAAAGAGCGCTGGGAATCAGAGAACAAACAGGGTTAGCCGATATTCTAGCTGAGATTATGCGGAAGAAATGGAGCTGGGCAGGCTATGTAATGTGTAGGATGGGTAACCATTGGACCATTTGAGTTACAGAATGAATACCAAGAGAAGGGAAGCGCAGTCGATGACGGCAGAAAACTAGGTGAGGTGATGAAGTTAGGGATTTTTCAGGTGCAAGTTGGAATCATCTAGCGCAAGACAGCGGCAAGTGGAGATCACAGGGAGAGGCCTTCGTCCTGCAGTGGACATAAATATAGACTGATGATGATGATGATATGTGACATGGATGGTTGGAACGGATCGATCAGTAACAAAGGCCGGACATATCAAACATGGTCAAGCTGGATTTGATACGTGGCCACATCTGACTGCGGACTTACCTGCGCGCAGATTCCCCCATTCGTAGGGCCACTTTAAGTAACCTCCATATCCGAATATGCCTCACATTTCGGTCATCTTACTGATGTTAGGTGCTGGCACTCCCAGAGGTAAATTAGCATATGAAAGGCTTGTTCTGGTGGTATGACCCTGAAATATACATAATGATGCCGCAGATGTACAAAGGAATAATATAGGGCTGGCGGAGACATGTTCTTACGCAATATTTTGCAATAGCATTTATGAAGCTTTCTGCACCAAACAGTTTTCTGGAGTTACGCTACCTTTTTTTTTTGCAGCGGTGGCAAGTAAGCGACGCAGTGCTTGACAAACACGTCGGAAAGCAAGTCCAGACCCCAGCATCAGTAGAGCTAAGGCGAAACACAGCCACACACGTAGGTTGAAACAGAGGATATGAAAGCGAGAACGTTTTTACAGAGTCAAGCATTTGAAAATTATCGGTTATTGGGAAGGAATTGCACCAGATTTACTGAACTATTTGACAGATGTTGTATATTTATGGTCAATGTGCAAAGCACGCATCTAGGCCTTACGAAGCATGCGAAAAGCGCTTCGCAGTATTACGTATGTGTTGCTCGGATTGTCACTTATTGGCAAAATCCATCGTGCTGCGTGGATTTCCTCACGTTGAAGAATAATGAATAACTGTATTTTGCCGATTGTGAAGTTACCGATGCTTCGACCTAATAGCAATGTACACTCTTAGTAATTATCGCCCAATGCAATGAATATAATTCGAGCATTAGGTCAATGTGTTTACGCCTATAAATGGCTCACTCCAAGAGGCCTACAGTTTAGGCGGCGTATGTTATGCCGCCCATATTAGCACAGCCCTATTCGTTGGAGAGTAGGGCCGCTTAGAACACTACTAGCATAACGCCATTTTTATGCGGTATTTCTGCCTACTCAGGGGCCCAAATAATATGCGTCTCAAGATTACGTCGCCCAAAATACATTTTTATTAAAAAATATTTCCTTATCTAACACATGCACACCCGTTGTTATATTGCACACAGTTTGATACATATAACGTAGAACAATTGACGAAATTGATAACACGCATCACACGAACATGTAAATATTGGGAATCGAACCCGGGTGTCTCTCATGGCAACCAAACACTCTAACCAGTACAATATATCATCACGCTTGCACACAGGTCACGCACCCTATTTAACGATAGATTTGCGCTTCCGAGGTTGTCGTTTTATGTCAATTGTTCATTGTCGGCGATCGTGTATGGTGTATCTAGTTCGTGTTACTGTTTCCTGTTTATGTTGTTGGTAATAATAAATAAGTATTTATATGAGTGCCAGTACACGACTTCAATCTCAACAGCTGCCTGAGGTGTGGAAAGGGTAAAAAGATTAATATTACTGAGAATGGCAGCCGCGCGAAGATAACGAATTATTCACCAGGCGAATGTTATTGTTCAGTGTTTTGGTCTTTATTCGCTACCCTGTTGATTGTACGCTGCCGTCAGTGATTAACCGCGAACTTGCTTTGTCTAAGAACTATTCAACCACGTTCATAAGGTTTAGTTAAAAATGATTCGCCGCCAACGTGCACACTTACATGTACAACTATCGGTAACTTTACATGCTACAAACTTGAGCTCTCTAGACGTTAATGGCTCAGCTATCCTGAAATCATAATCATCATCATCAGCCTATGTTTAAGTACACTGCAGGACGAAGGCCTCTCCCTGAGATCTCCAATTACCCCTGTCTTGCGCTAGCGTATTCCAACTTGCGCCTGCAAATTTCCTAACTTCATCATCCCACCTGGTTTTCTGTCGTCCTCGACTGCGCTTCCCTTCTCTTGGTATCCATTCTGTAACCCTAATGGTCCACCGGTTATCCATCCTACGCACTACATGGCCTGCCCAGCTCCATTTCTTCCGCTTAATATCAACTAGAATATCGGCTATCCCCGTTTGTTCTCTGATCCACACGGCTCTCTTCCTGTCTCTTAACGTTAGTCCTAAGATATTTCGTTCCATCGCTCTTTGTTCGGTCCTGAACTTGTTCTTGAGCTTCTTTGTTAACCTCCAAGTTTCTGCCCCATATGTTAGCACCGGTAGAGTGCAATGATTGTACACTTTTCTTTTCAACGACATTGGTAAGCTCCCAGTCATGATTTGGCAATGCCTGCCGCATGCACTCCAACCCAATTATATTCTTCTGCAAATTTCTTTCTCATGATCAGCGTCCCCTGTGAGTAATTGACCTAGATAAACGTACTCCTTTACAGACTCTTGAGGCTGACTTGCGATTCTGAATAATTGTTCCCTTGCCAGGCTATTGAACATTATCTTTGTCTTCTGCATATTCATCTTCAACCCAATTCTTACACTTTCTCGATTAAGGTCCTCAATCATTTGTTGTAATTCGTCTCCATTGTTGCTGAATAGGACAATGTCATCTGCAAACCGAAGGTTGCTTAGATCCTGAAATACGGCTCAGCTATCCTGAAAGGTCAAATAAGCGGGCGGGATTTTGCCCGCACGTCTAACTTTGTTAAATCGACAAATATTTCTCGTAACTTCCCCTGGCTGCATCAGGGATGCCCTCACCGTAAGACTGACATATGGATCTTCTGCGAGTACGAGTACTTTATTTGAAAAATGCTCTCGAAACGCATGTTTTATGCCACTCCCTTGTAGTTAGTTGTTGAGTGTTTATATTGAAGCACCATGGCGCGTGGGTATCGCCTTCCCTGAGCCTACCGTAGCTGTATTGCAAATATCGGAAGCTTCACTGCTGTGCCCACGCTATCTCACTTTCACCTCTCCACCTGCCACGCGCATCTGACTTGGCCACTTGCAAGCGTGGCGATACTTGGAGTGATGATCTTATAGGAACGAAGGGAGGAAAGGAATCAAGGCGTGGTTAAAAAAATAATATTGAAGTACTTAGCGTCTCGAAAGGGCAGGGGATTTTGAGCGACGCTGTGATGGAAATATCCTGATTTTTTGACCATCTGGACTTCTTTACCGGGCATCCAAGAATGACACAAGCGGTTGTGCATAGTATTTACGTCGGAATGCGACATGCGCGGTCGAAGCGTCAAAGCTGCTGCGTCAGAAGCGTCAACCAATTGACCAAGTACTCGTATTCGGCGGCATCCGAAATGGCATTTTGCAGAATTGAGTTGTAGGCCGGCACGTCGAAAAACATCAAGGATAGCTGAGAGTCGGTGGAGGTGGCTCTCAAACGTCGGTGAAAAAACAATGACGTCATCAAGGTAGCAGAGGCTTGTGGTCCATTTGAACCCGCTCAGAAGAGAGTCCATCATGCGATCATGATGATGATGCGTTGTGTTTTATGGCGCAAGGGCGAGGTATGGCCAAAGAGCGCCACCACAAGTGTTAACGTTATCGATAAGCTGTTGGTGATGTGGGCAATGAGTTTCTGATGGCAGATGTGATATGGCTGTAAAGGGGCCTAAAAACAATCGTTGTAAATGGCGCAAAACATATACGTACTAAAATGATGATATTGACTAGTTAGTGATGTGGGCTATGGCAATTGAGCTTCCTTAAAAAAGCATGATGTAGCAGATATAAGACTACAACAAATGTGACACTAGCACTTGAAGAGAGCCCTTGAATACAAGGGCTATTAATCACATGCTAAAAGTTACCTGGCCAAATAATTTTCAGGGAGTCTGTTTCACATAACAATTCTAAGACTGTTTTCAGATTGAAAAGCGGTTCATTGTTAAGTAAATATGCCGGGTGACGAGATATGTTTTCGCGATATGCAGAGGGGAAGTACCTTTTCCCCTCCGCTTCTATTGCAGGGCATTAAATAAGAGCATGGACAACTGTCAGAATATTGCCGCACTTACTACAAGTCCGAGGATCATTCCCAGTCAAGAGGTAAGAGTGGGTACTGTAAGTGCGTCCTATTCTTAATCGACCGACAAGTACTTCCTTATATCGTGCCGTTTTCTCAGTTATCCAGTTCCCTAGTTTTGGTTTTATCACGCGTGGCTTATTTAATACTTGGGTATCCCACTCTCCTTGCCAATGCTTCCTCAGCTTATGGCGTAGAAAAGACTTTATGTCTGTGGCAGGGACGCGGATATTTGCGTCCGTGTCGCTAGAGATTACAGACGTAGCCTTTTCATTTGCAACTTCATTGCCTTTTATACCTTTGTGGCCAGGTACGCAGCATAAAACAATCACTTGGTTGCACTTATATGCAGAGTGCAACAAGCTGTACAGTTCATTAAAAACAGAGTTCTTATGTTTCCGAAGACTAATTAGGGCTCTGACTACACTTAATCAATACGTGAACACAATGGCCCTAGAGAGATTTGTGAGCCTTATGTGTTTAACAGCCGATAGTATAGCCTACGCTTCTGCTGTAAAAATAGATGTGTGTATATTTAGTGCCCCAGATATAGAAAATGTGTCTCCGAGAGCTGCGTAAGAAACACTATCAGAGGACTTCGAAGCATCTGTATAGTATTCTGCGCAGGAGTACTTCTCCTGCAGCTAAAGAAAATAGGAATGTATATGTACATCCGGTGCTTGTTTGGATATTTCTATATAAGATGTCACACTGAATAGTCTGCCATTCCCAAGGTCGGGGCAGGCGAGTAGGAGGCATGATAACATTTTAGAGTAGTGGGATGCCTGTGTCCTCTGCCAGTGCCTTTAAACGAAGGTTCAATGGAGCCCTAATAGCGGGGTGGTTATGGAACAGCCTGGCAGTGGAGATGTCGCGAATGGTAAAATGACATGGATGCTGAATATCCGATATAACCTTCAGGGCGTAGGAAAAACCTAAATCTGTGTTTTGTAGATGTAGAGACCATTCGTTAGGGTCCACATACAGGCTTTCTACAGGACTAGTCCTGAAAGCACCTGTAGAGCGCCCGCCTCGGCTGCGGGAGGTTGTGGGTTCGATTCCCACTGCCGCCGGGCACCCACTGGATCAAATGGGTACAAGCGTACCTTGGCCTGGCGTTCGGCTTCCTTCAGGGGTGATACGCTTGGGAAAGGAGCCTGCGCCCTGAATTCCCGTCGAAACCCTCGTGAGCACGCAAAACAAGTGATGTCTGGGCCGCTTCCTGGAGGATGCTGCACCCCGTTCACCACCTAAGTGGTGAACGGGGTCTAGCATCCTCAAAGCGCTAGGTGCAGCAGAGTTAAATACTATAGTTACGTAATCGAGGCGTGACCGTATAAGACTTGTAGAGGCTCAAAAGGCATCTCCTGTCACTTTTCCAAGATGTCCGAGACATGAGCTTCAGTAAATTCACTGTCTTCAGACAACTCATTCTCAGATACCTGAGGTGAGGAACAAAAGTAAATTTGGAGTCTAAGATAATTCCTAAAAAATTATGTTCGTGGCTGACAGATAGCCGTTGTCCATTAAGATCAATAGTGCCGTCAGGAAGTATACCTCTCTTGTTCGAGAAAAGAACGCATATGCTTTTTTGAGGGTTGAGTTTAAATCCATTCTCGTCCGCCCACTAAGACAATTTATTTAAGCCAAGCTGTACTTTTCGCTCGCAGATACTAAGATTACATGATTTGAAACCCATTTGGATGTCATCCACATATACAGAATAAAACATTGTACATTTCTATGACAGTTTGCAGCGAGTACATCTTGACAATAAATAATGTACAGCTCAGCACACCACCTTGTGGTACCCCAGCCTCCTACGTGAATTTTCGAGACAGGACGTTACCAACTTTAACACGGAACGTGCGATCAGAGATGTAGCTCTATCACATTTAATAAGTTGCCTCGGACTCCCATTCCAGCCAGGTCACGGAGAATTCCAAAACGACAAGTTGTGTCGCATGCCTTCTCCATATCTAAAAATACTGACAAGAAAAACTGTTTATGAAGAAAGGCGTCACGATATTTGTATCGACGCGGACAAGGGGATGTGTTGTGGATCTACCTTCTCTAAAGCGGCACTATAAGGGATCGAGTATTTTCTTCTTTTCAAGATAATAGATGAGGCGTCGGTTAACCATTCTCTCAAACAGTTTTCATATACAACTTGTCAGAGCTATAGGCCTATAACTACTGGGAGAGGAAGGGTCCTTGCCCTCTTTGAGAATAGGAAGTACGATGGCTTCTTTCCAGGCGACGGAATATAGCCAGCAGAGAAAACATGGAGTTAAATAGTGAGAGTAGTGTTCTGTGGGTTTCAGGATGAATATGTTTGGGCATTTATTATATTATTCTGTCACTTCCTGGAGCGGCTTTCTTACAACAATTCAGTGAAGCCTGGAGCTCCGCCATGCTAAATGGACGATTGTATGCATCATTTGTTGTGACTTTTTGACCCAGAGGCTCATGCTCTGCTTGTCGCTGGTATCTTAGGAATGTATCTGTATAATGTGATGTACTGGAAATGTGCTCGAATTGGACTCCTAGACAATCAGCCTGGTGGTCAAGAGTGTCTCCTTGTGTGTTTACTAAAGGTAGAGGATGAGTTTCGCCGCCTTTTATTTAAAGCTAATCAGGTTTTCTGTAGTCGGAGAGTTACGGAGTTGATACAAAGCCTTATTTTGTTTCTTTCGCGCTTCCCTACATTCATCGTTCCACCAGGGAACACGTCGTTTAGAAGATGATCCATTTGTTTGCGAGATACATATTCACGCTGCATCGAAAATAAGTGCTGGTAAATGTGCAACTGCATCGTCAATCCTAAGCATACGAATGTCATTCCAGGTCAAATATGTCAACACTCTGTATCGCTGCCAGTCCGCTGAGTCGACTTTCCACTGTGGCAGATGGGGTGCGAATTCGTCTTGTTTTGTTATTTTAAAATATTCGGAAAATGGTCGCTGCCGTATAGATCATTAACCACCTTTCATTCCAAGTATGGCACGACTGTACTCGATGCAATGCTTAAGTCTATGAAAATGTTTTGTTTGCGACGCTGTAGAAGGTCGGTTCTTTCTTATTTAACAAACATGCACCGGTAGATAACAGGAAGTTTCCTATCAGGCGCCCTTTGGCATCACATCGAGAGTCACCCCACAAGGTATTATGTGCATTTAGGTCTCCAACGAAAATATAGGTCTTCGGAAGTTGAGCAATAAAGCTTTCAAATTCTGTTCTGGAGAGTTGATAGCTGGGGGGGATGTATACGGAAGTAATTGTTAACAGCTTATCAAAAAGTACTGCTCTGACGGCAACTGCCTCAAGGGGCGTTTGCAGCTGCAAATGTTGGCAGGCGACACCCTTGTCAACTATTATGGCGACACCTCCCGATGATACCAAAGCGTCGTTGCGGTCTTTACAGTAAATGGCATATTGCCGCAGAAAGTTTGTGTGTGTAGGATTGAGGTGTGTCTCTTGCACACAGAGCAGCAGTGGATTAAACTTGTGTAGGATTTCTTTATGTCGTCCATATTGTGGAGTAGACCTCTCACATTCCAATGCATGATCTGTGTAGCCATATTGGAAGTGTTTTGGGATGTGTGTCAAGAGAAATAAGGTAGCTCACGAGACCTTTCCAGGCCCCGTGATACGGGATTTTTCTTTTCTCCCGGCACGCTCCACGGAGCTACGCCTTTCCTTCGGCGCCTGGGACGCCGGAGTAGTGATGCTTGCATCCATCGCCTCGTCAGAGGCGCTGGATGCTGCCCGCTCCACGGGCACACTCAGGGGTTTTGGGGGTCTGTCTGCACGAGCAGTGACCCCCGTGCCGGCAGGTACGGCTGACTGCTGGCCCTGCGTTGTAGGGGGCGGAACAGCACTGGCTGCTCCTGCCGGGGGGGTTGAAGGCGTAACCGCCGTCACACTATGTGTGACTCGGACGGCCGCCGCAGGATGTGACGCTGCCCCCCCCCCCCTCCTCCCCGCGCGCCACATCGGTGTAGGAAGGACTGGACTGATTATGGGCAGCAAAACGCTTGCGCGCCTCTGGAAATCAAATGTTTAGTTTGACTTTGAGTTGTATTATTTCTTTTTCATTCTGCCATGACGGGCACGAGAGCGAATAGGCGGGGTGGTCTCCGTCACAGTTGCCACAATGGGTTGTGTAAGTGCAGATGTCTGAGGCATGTTCTTTAGAAGCACATTTCGCACAGGTAGTGCGCCCTCAGCAGCTCTGAGACCCATGCCTAAAACGCTGACACTTGAAGCATCGGCGCGGATTGGGAATGTACAGTCGTACACAGAGCTTACAATATCCGGTCTCGATTGAATCAGGTAGGTTGCTTGTTCCGAAAGTGATAATTACATGTTTTGTGGGAATGTCCTTGTCGTCACGCCTTAACAACCTTTACTACATTTTGGTCTTGCCATCCATCCAACAGCTCCCTTTCACTGAGTTATAGGAGGTCGTCAACAGAGATGACAGCGCGTACAGTGTTCATTGACCTGTGAGGGCTCACGGAGACGGGAATGTCACCAAATTCAACAAGTTTCGACAATTTGTTGTACTGGGGCTTATCACGCACTTCCAAAAGAAGGTCTCCGCTTCCCATCTAAGTGACTTTGTAACCTGCGTCGATTGCTTCTGTCAGACATTTTGCTACAACAAATGGGGATATTGTACGGACAGCCTTGGTTTCGTGTTGGCTATGTAACACGTGGTACTTGGGAAAATTTCTTTATGTTTTATAAAAAAGTTGAATGTTTCATTGGTGCGTCCCCTTTTCAGCGAGCGATCAGGAAGTAGGGGAAAAGCATTTGCCATATAAGTTTGCAAAATTCGGTGACGATGGTAGCCACCCACAACGGAGCCCAACAAGGTTGGAATACCTGCAGACGCCAGCCCTACATCACCGCTATAACCTAAACAGAAAACCCAAGTTTGGATAACTACACCAGGTTAACCCTTGCCGCCCAGAAATTCGGAAGTGAGAAGAAGTGACTAGAAGACAGGAAAGATGGAAAAGTGAGAGAGAAAGACAAAAGACTGAAGAGGGGGCAGGAAAAGGCGACTGCCAATTTCCTCCAGGTGGGTCAGTCTGGAGGTGCTGTCTATGTGAAGCAGAGGCCGAACGTGGTGTGTTGCCTCCGCCGTGGGGCCTTTAAGGTCCAAACACCCAGCATCGGCTCAACGCTCAGGATCCCCCTTTCCCCACACACGGCTAAGTTAAGACACGGCTAATCCTTCACAGCATTTTCGTGAGACCTCCTAGCAGCTTCATCAGCCTGTTCGTTGCCCATGATACCGCAGTAGCCTGCGAGCCACTGAAAAGTTATGTCATGTATTTTTTCTTGTAGTTGGTGATAATGCTTTAGATTCATCCGCACTTTAGATCCAACATCCGCACTTTAGATTGTGCGGATCTTGCTTCTGCAGGTATTTCTCAATACAGGTAAGCTGTACCACAGTTATCCGAGAAACAGTGCCCTGCAGAGTTGTAACATCGCGTGTACTGACGTTCCCCATCTTTTTCCTCCAAGAAGCGTTTTTCCTCCAAGAAGCGTTTGCATAAACTTTGTGGCGTTCCATGTACCACTCCAATCTGGCAAAGATCATGCGTTCCATCACCTTCCCTACGCAACTTGCCAGTGCGATTGGGTGGTATGATGTGAGCTCTAGTGGTGACTTTCCAGGTTTGAGGAGTGGCACCAGACGGCTTCGCTTCTGCTCGGCGACTATGGCCCTGGCAGGCTTTGCGTCGCGTGCAGCTCAAACGCGCGGTCTTCACCGCCCCGGTTGACGTGGTAAGGGACTTCGTCGCGCGCTTGTCTTCCATTCCTGATGGATGTTTCCATCCCGCCAGGATTCATTGAATATATCCAGCAACGCATTTTGTGCTCTCTCACCCAGGTGGCACAAGATGCGGTACGCTATTTCCATCTGGTCCAGCAGACGACGAGCGACTACACAAAGCAAGAGCCGCATCAAGCTCCTCAGTGGTGAAAGGCAGGTCCATGCGGGAATCCCGTGGATGGGGCTTGATGCTATTAGTACCAAGGGCGCCTGTGTACGTTAATTGGCCTGCAATCTTCCTGCAAAAATATTCCGCAACCTCAATGTTCTCTCGACGTTAAAAAAGCGCCAGGGCTTTGAATGGCACGCGTTGTTCGGGAAATGTACGTAGGCCTCGCACGGTTCTCCATATATGAGAAAGAGATTCTCGGGGGTCTAGGGATTCACAAAATTTTGCCCATGTTGACACTCCAATTTGTCCATTCGGCGCTGGATCTTCTTTTGCGTACGTCTGGCTACTCATAGATCATGGATGGACTTTGTGCGTCGGTATCTTCGTTCGGCACGCCGACGAATCGCACGGAGTCGCTCCAATTCCACGTCGGATTTTGAGAACATGTTGTGCATGTCAGTGTGCACATCGCATTCTGCGTTGCTTTTTGATCGCTCGCTGAAGGCCAAAAGGGAGACCTTTGCGACAAGCTTTTTCCATTCTGGTTTCGAAATTAGACCAGTCAATACGGCGGATTGTGTTTGGCGAATGACAGCTGGCCAAAGCTTTGATCTTAAGGTAACTGGGGATATGATCACTCCCATGCGTCTCAATGTCTAAAAACCACTTCACACGAGTAGCAAAGCGACGTGACACGAATGCCAAAGTCTAAACAGCTGCTGTATGATGGGCCTCGGAGAAAGGTAGGGCTCCCATCATTAAGCAAGGACAGTTCAAGGTCAGATGCAAATGAAGCCAGTCTTCGGCCAGTTGCATTAATTTTGGAGTTACCCAAAAGAGGATGGTGAGCGTTAAAATCCCCTGTGATGATCCATGGACCAGGGGTGGCTGTCAATATGCCTTCCAGTCTCTTGCTGTCAAAACGGGTTGATGGGGATAAGTAGGTACCCACCAGTGTGAAGGCTACCGTTTTCTTCTTAACAGTCAGGCAAACATACTGATTCTCATCATGAGGCGGCACATGTTGAACGATGTAGGTAAGCTCCCGACGAAAAAATACAACGACCTTGCTGCTTTCGTTGTAGGCTTAGGACATGATGGATTCGCAGCCGGATAGCTGGATTGGGTTTGTTAATTTCGATTCGCAGATTACGATGATTGGGAAGCGGTTAGAGTATAGAAACTGACGAAAGTCAGGCATCCGACATCTAAGTCCTCTGGCGTTCCACTGGATTATCGATGCTTCTCTGAACTCTTTGCGGAACGATTGGTGATTGTCAGCCATGGTTCTACTCGAGGGCTGCTAAGACAGGGCTCAGCGCGTCCAGCACTTGCAGGCCGCTTCGAGCGGCTGGAGTTGCGATACTTGTCAGTAGCTCTTTAATGACATTCATTAGCGACCGCAGCATCGGTATGATCTGTCGGTCAACCCTTGGTACTTCATGAACCGAAGTATGCGTGGAAGTAGACATCAGGCGGGGAGGCTCCTTGTTGACAAGAGTTACAATTGAGCTTGGTAGTGCAATTTGACGTGCCAGAAGAACGTCGCAAAGTGGGGACACCCCGTAAGGACCATCTCGAAGTGGAGAAGGTGACATGAGGACGTAGGTCGCAGCATCATGTTACAGTCGAACAAATTCAGCAGAACAAAGTCGGGACTTGCGGTCGTTGGTCAGGTCGGCAAAGTAATGGGGCAGTTCGAGGCGAAGGGTACCGGTTGCACAGTCAATAAGTGCTGAATGAGCAGTCAGGAAGTCGAGTCCAAGAATCACTCCGTGAGGACACTCGGCTATTACAGTGAACAGGACTAACACTGGACGGCCAGCAATGGTAACACTGCCGGCAATAGTAACATGGGCGGCGCACATTCCCATCACGGCTGTTGTACTGCCATTAGCGACTCGACAGGTGTCCGGACTTTACGGATACGGCTACGAAGGTCTGATCGCATAACCGACACCTTAGCGCCAGTATCAATGACACTTGAACAAGTACATCAACAACAAAAATGTCAACAAGGTTCGGTCGAGCAGCAGGGGTCACCAGAGGTTTTTCAGTCAGATTCGCCAACGCAGCCTCACCTCCGGGGGCTGCATTGCTCAGTTTCCCGAGAAGCGGCCCGCGTAGGACAGTGTCACGGTTTGGTTATTTAGAGCGACTTAAAGTAATATCGCTATCCACGTTTTCTATTCAGACGAAGGATGAGAGCATTCGATCTCAGAAGGGAACGAAGAATGTACATTTACATAAAGAAAGCGGAAACATAACACACATAAACAAAGGGGAAAAAATGAAGAGCACTCTACACTGCTTCTGTCAAGCACGGTTCTCAATAACTAAAGTCACTGCAATTCTAATATTACAGTTGTTGTGCGTGTCCGACTACACAAGCCCAGTAGAATGGGAGCGGGGTGCGGCTCACCAACAGTTTGGGCACATGGTCGCGTAGATGACGAACGCAGAGCCGTCGTTGAAGGAAGGCACTGGTCGCTCCTTGAGCGAACTCCAGTTGTCACTAGAGGGGACCTTCTGCTGGTTCAAGAGGTTCGGCAGTCCAGGTTCTGCCTGTAGGAAGCTGTAAGCTCGAGCCCGTGGCCCGACAGCTCACTCCAGTCACGCGGTGGGACCGTGTCCTAGCTCCGGACGCTAGACAGACAAGGTTCTGCCGTTAGGAGTCTGGAATCTCGGGCCCTCGGCCCGACGGCTTACTCCCACTCCCGGCGGACGCTAACTTCTTCGGCGCTCGCTTGCCTCCGAACGCCACCACGCCGTTCTCGGGTCCCGTTCACATCTCTTCTTCGTCCTCCCTTTTTCCTAGGTCACCCATCGTGTACGGCCCTTAATGGTCGCTTTCTTTTTAGTATTTTGTTTTGACGGCGCGTCAAATTTCCCGCGCGTCGCTTCTTCGTCGTCGGCTTCTTGCTCTCGATGTTGTCGTCGCCGCACCCATTCGCTGTCAATGTTGTCCTCACCACACCGCTCTCTTTATCTACTACACTGGCTTCGCGCACTGTCACAACAGACAGGGACGAGGGACGTCGAGGTGTGGGCGAACGGGACTGATGGCGTTGCGGCCAGGGCAAGCGGCTAGTTGTGTTTCCCTGAGAGAGAAGGCTGGCATGGTATGGTTCAGAAAGGGTCGAAGCGGCGATCAGCGTATGGTCGAGGCGAGGAGTACCAGCGGCTACTACGGCCGTGGCGGGAGATGTGACCGACCCTGGAGCAAGCAAAGCAAATTGACCTGTCATCCGGTGTTCGCCAGTCAGAGGGGTTTCGATATCGGTTCGGGAACGACTGGCGAGGTGCAGCAGAGGCAATGACAGGAGTGGTAGGGGCGGGACGTGGGCGGACGGCAGACTGGATGTTCATGCTTGCAATTTCTTGGCGGACAACAGCTTGAATGAGCGAGATGGTCATGTTGTCGTGCGTTTGGGGATAGTGAGAACTTGGAACCATAACTTCAAGTTCCCGACGGATGATCTGTGTCAAGCTTGGCGTGGCAGGCGGATGTGATGCCGGAGCGTCATTGCAGGAGGAAGTGGCAGCCGCATTCGGAAGTCGGTCGAAGCGTTGTACGATGCGGTTGCTCTTCACTTGCTCAAATTTCCGGCATTCCTTTATGATGGATTCAACAGTTGAGCAGTTCCTGCAAAGCAGGAGGTTGAACGCATGGTCCGCGATGCCCTTCAAGATGTCTCCAACCCTATCGGCCTCTAGAATGTCCGCGTCCGCTTTAAGGCAGAGAGCCAGAACGTCTTGAATGTACGTGACGTACGATTCGGTTGGTGTCTGGACACGAGACGCTAGCTCTTGCTTGGCCTCCATTTGACGTCCCACAGGTCTTTCGAAAAGATCGCGTAGCTTTTCCTTGCAGGAGTCCCAGCTTGTAATTTCGGTTTCATGCGTCTCGAACCATACCTTTGCAGTTCCTCCCAAGTAAAAGATCACGTTGGCCAGCAAGAGTGTGACATTCCACTTGTTGTGCTTACCGACACGCTCATACAACGTCAGCCAGTCTTCGACGTCGACCTTTCCAGTGCCAGCTAAGATTCCCGGGTGACGTAGCTGGGTTAGTACCACTTCCGCTGGTGCCTAAGCGGCGGAGGCATCGTCAGCGTCGGAGGCAGCGTCAGTAGCCATAACAGCGGAACCGATGTGACGCCCGCTGCGAAGATCCAAGGCCGGCTTGTGGCGTGATTACCGAGCACCTCCACCAAAATGTTACGGGGAGAAGTATATGTATTTACAATATATACAGTAAGAAGGTTGTAGCTCTATGGCCAGAGCAACACCATCAACCGAGCTCCCAGACACTTCAGCCTCTTCTTCACCATTCAACGTCATTTGGTCCACAGCAGTACAAACGCGTACGCGACAATATCCAGTTTTTGTTTGCATGTAGCGTAACTTGACACGAGCTACACTCAACTTTTATCACGGGACGTTAGCTTGCTCGCAAGACTCATAAAATAATATTTTACAGTCCGTGAAATCCACTGCTTGCGTGGCATAAGGACAACTCCTGAAGAGCACAACTCGAAGCCGAGATTTCGATCAGCCTTTGCCCAAAAGCGAACGCAGTACGAAAACAAAGCAAAAAAATGTCGCAGTTTCGCCCTAGGGGCGAAGCAATGAATGCGATAGCAACACAGCAATGTCATACGAAGTAAGGTGAGCGGCTTTGGTAGCAATATGAATTGTAGTAAAAATGAGCTTAGTAAGTAAGCAGGTGTGGTGCGGCGTAAGTAGACCGACATGAAGAGACTCGATGACCACCACAAGGCGCGTGTGAAACGGTGGTGTTGATGAGAAGCGTATCCCGTGGGCAGCGCGTGCGGGTGCGAAGGGATATATACACACCTGTAGCGCTGCACTGCCGATCCGGGCTGCATTGCATGTTTAGCGCGCGTTGGAAAATGAGCAATTGAAGTAGGCTCGACTATTACTAACTGAATTAAAAAGCGTGGTGTCAGCGCGCAAAAGCAGACATGAATAGATCACACTGAATGACCGCAGACAACGGCTGTCAAAACGCTGGCAGCAAGCGCAGGTTCGCGCGGCCTATCGCTGCAACGGAAACTGAGCGGCGAATGCACAGCGCGTACAAAGGTCAGAGCCGTGTGGAGATAAGAGACGATGCGGGCGACCGGCACAGCTAACGTACGAGCACGGTTGTTGGCAGAGTAGAAGCTGCGCCCCCGCCCCCCGCTTCCTCCCGCGCTGCCTTGGTTGCACGATACGCCTGTGGTGCCGGAGCACAGTGTCGCCGCGCCTACCTCCACGGCCTTTCGTGCGACAGTCGCGTTTCCTCCGTGCGCTCTCCGTGATAGCGCACGGGGGAATTCGCCCTCCGTGATAGCGCGGGTCCCCCGCGCGCTTTCGCTTGCGCATACGGCGCGCGGCGACGCCTTTATCGCCATTGGAATCGATACGGAACCTCACGGCGACGGCGACGGCAACGCCGACGGCAGAATTCCGGTTGAAGTGTCCATATAATTGCTATCGCAATAAAAGAAACAAATCGTCGTCCAAAAGTGAGAAGGGAAAACAATGAGCAACAGGGCTAATGCCTAGGGAGAAAGGCATCCGAGTTACAAATT
This sequence comes from Dermacentor silvarum, assembly GCF_013339745.2. Taxonomy (NCBI): domain Eukaryota; kingdom Metazoa; phylum Arthropoda; class Arachnida; order Ixodida; family Ixodidae; genus Dermacentor; species Dermacentor silvarum. The sequence continues at coordinate 143,906,062 of NC_051158.1, forward strand.
AAAGTTACAAGCTAAAGAGCGAGGGTGGGCGAGGAGGAACCCCAGCGCGCGCCATCGTGGGAGGAGGGGGGGTCGTTGCCCCTTAGTGAGCGGCAGACGAAGCGCACCTTACAAACACTCTCCGCTGCTGACGTCAGAGCATGTAACGAGCGCACACGCGCACAACTGTTGCGAGCAAGTCAGCGACCGGACAGGAGAAGCAAGAGAGGAGGCAGTGACGTCACATACGCTCTGCTCGGTAGATGTTCAGTCTATTCCAGGCAACTGTTTTCCAATAATTAGCTGGTTAAAATAATTCCACATTCCTATGTGTGACGTCATTGGTGATGTCATTACTTCCGCTTTCTACTTCCGGGTTTCCAGGCATTACGCCAAAGTCGCGCTCACGTGGCGAGTCTCGAAGTCTGCGGTTCTGTGCTTTGGTGTGCGGTAATCAGTGATTATAATTAATTCTAATTATACCAGACAATTCAGTAACTCAACTTGTAACTATCTTATGCTGTGATATATCTACAATGATACCCATGAATTTTGTGCTGTATTATTTATTCTGTTTTTTTCTGGTTTATTGTGAACTTCGTCCCCGGTGGCCTCAGGAGGTGAACCGGAAGTGCTGCGTAAGAAACAAGAGCGTCACTCGATGTTCGTGCTGAAGAGGAGGAGCATTATTCACGCAGAAACTATTTTTATCGCAACATTACAACACCGTAATGACAGTATTAATAGCCCGCGCTAAGTGGGCACGGTGCTATGGTTCTAAGCGTCAGACAATGTAAGATGCGCAATGAAGTGGTTGCAAGGAGGTCAAATGGCAGGCACGCTAGCATAGATAGTTATCTCAAAGAAGAGATAGAACGCGGATTTAGGTATCGTTTACAGTAGTTGATTGCCCGCGCCTTCATTAAATCAACTGCGGCCACTCTACGCAGATAAGAACGTACGTTTTTCTTTTATCACCTGAAGAAGACTTTAGGGGAATGTCCACTTCCTCTGCGCACCTGACCTGAAAGCCTGTTATACATTTATGCAGACATGTTAGTGTAGACATAGACCGAGAAAATATTTTGCAAATGATGATGACAGATTTATTTACAATACAAATACAATACAAAGTGCCTTGCATAGATGCACTGTAAGTTTATCACGTCAAGAAGACTTATACACAAAGTAAACAGACACACCGCAACAGGAAATACAAAATCACATAGGCAACATTTGTGCTTACAGCTTTGGAAATTTAAACCAGCATAACGCATAAAATTGCATGAATTTCATGGTGTTGTGACCAAAAATTTGGTCCTCCCCGTTCGCCTTTTTCTCGTTGATTTAAATAATTCTTTATAAACAATATTATCTAAAAAGCAGACAACTACAATATCACGAACACAAAACACATACGTCCTAACACACACGTCATATATTTCCAAGTGTTTCGTTAAAGTACACTATAAAGAAGTTATCTAAGAAGGAATTTAGACAGCTAAGTGCTCGTAGCTTTAATAACAAGACAGCTATCTATGCTTAGTGCTAAAAAAATGCGAATGCTGCAGGAAGCTGTATGTATTTGAACAATAAATGTCTCCTGGGAGCCAAGCAATAAAAGATGTTGCAGTTTCGCCTGCAAGATGAAGCATCGATTGCGATAGCGAATTCGCAGTCAACTATATGAAATAAGGTAGTAGATTTATTGCCCGTATAATCTTGTAAGCATTCGCTTACTAACTTAATTAACAAGCACGCGCGCGTTCACAGGTAACCATGAACACATCTCCCTCGATTACCGCGGAAACTCGCTGTCAAAACGCTGGAGTGAGAAGGCGCGGCGGCAGCAACGAGCGAATTGACCTTCGTGCCGTCCTCGCTTCAAGGGTAAAAACGAATGCCTTCCACAAACAAGAAGGAACAAGGCATTCCAGCCATTATGCGGGTCCTCTTTCCTATCTTAGGAATGGTACCGCTAAATACGGTTTCCGTGTATGAGCCCAAATAAGAAGCTTATTTCTAACTAGCCGTTTAGGATCAACTGATGTATCATAAATACCGTATTTTCTGATCTCAAGATGGCAATGTAAGCGCACATTTTATGATTATTAGCAAGCTAGATATTTCAAGCAAGTAGGCTACAGTGCACCACAACGACTCACCTCTGTACTCGCCACCCTAGGACCGCTTCACTGTAAAAAAAAAGTGTTCTGGTTTTGCGGCAAAATCTGCTAATTATGGCAAAATCTGCGTAAATAAAGACTGGTAATTTCCATAGAACGGCGAGCCGTAAAATAGAGACCGTAATACAATATACCAGTGGTTTCATATTTATAAAGCGGAAGAATCTCTATGCTGAATCTGTACTATACGGTGCAACCGTTAAAATACAGGTGCTTCCTGTATACGGAAAACGGAAGACGCCGTATGCTGAATCTGCACTGCCTGTTCACTTTGAAAAATTCCACGCTTAATCTCACGCTAAACTGCAAGTGTAATCGTGTAATGAGGCTTGTATGACATTTCAAGCACCACGCCACCACAATTAAGCGCGACATTCCTTCATGTAAGCGTGAGGACATGACTGCGTACCATGGCTCGGTCTAGTGCGAGCGTGAGCGAGTCGCGTACGCGTGAAAAACGCAAATCACACGCTTAAACATCCCACTAAGCGTTAGTGCGGAAACTTCCCATCACGCATATAAAGATCGAGGAGCCGCGATTTATAATGTGATCTGCACGGAGCGTGTGCGATTGAGAAAAACTCTCTGCGCATTCTCACAGTCCTGCCGGGAATATGGAACATTACTTGGGGAGGCTGCCGAAGAGCTTGATATCGTCGTTTTTTTTTTGGCATGGATTCACCGGCGGCGTGTCACAAGGTTCGTTCATTGCAGCTCATAGCTTTTGTCAGAGTTGGCGTGTATGGCCATGTTCACTTCAACGGACATTCTTGGCGTGCAACGCGTGCAATGCAAGCAATCAGAGTGCGACTGCCCTGAGTTCATGCGAGAAATTCCATCACCGCCTAACGGTTCCGCTGCAGCAGTTCCACATTCTTGGTGCATGTATTGCGGCCACTCACCTGCCATTCATGGACGATTGCAACATAGGTAAGTCATGATTCGCTGTTATGAAATGTGGCTAATTGTTTATTTGCCAGGCTTTACGGTGTCTGCTTGTATCATGTTTGGGGCGAAATTTGCGTTAATGGTACATCTTAGTTGAAAGCGAGAACATTCTACGCTAGAACTAGCCTTTATCGAAATAAAGAGTAGTCAGCTTCGTGATTTTAAAGAAGACCCGCCGTGGTTGCTCAGTGGCTATGGTGTTGGGCTGCTGAGCACGAGGTCGCGGGATCGAATCCCGGCCACGGCGGCCGCTGTTCGATGGGGGCGAATTGCGAAAACACCCGTGTACTTAGATTTAGGTGCACGTTAAAGAACCCCAGGTAGTTCAAATTTACAGCGTGCCTCGTAATTAGATCCTGGTTTTGGCACCTAAAACCCCATAATTTTTTTTTATTTTTAAGAAGTTTGGAAGCCGCACTAATGAATCCCTCTGAATTGTGTTTATTGTGGTTAAGTACTGTTGAATGCCTATGAATTGTTCTGTTTATTGTGGTCAAGTACCGAATTCCCACGATTATAACGTGAGGATAATTTAGAAATTTTTGAAGTCGGAACGTGCCTCGCACGTTATATTCTGGCGCATTATGTGAATATAGTGTGTTCTTTTTTATTTATATTTCCGCCAGCTCACCATTCCCTCCGTGCGCGCGCTCCCACTTCGTTACAGGCAAGGGTGGCGGGCTGGGAGTTGCCACTGTGCATTTTGCACCGTGTTTCTTCTCATGATTTAGAACGCTGTTAGTGGCGCATGAATGTCATTACTAGAGGCCGGATCTTTAGGCATTAAAAAAGCGCGTTTTAGGCGCCAAAAATAGGCAGGCACAACAACGTTTTAGGTCTCCAACGTCGTAAATATAGGCACAATAAATTTTTACATAAATGCAAATAATTTCAAACGAAGACGTCCGCCGCCTATATCTACGATAAGAAAACAAGAAATGTTATTGTCTATGATGGCACAAAGGCACCAACAGTTGGACTAATGACGATCAATTAGCTTAATTAAGTAAGCACACTGCTCATATTCATGTTCAATGGCCACTGCACTCGAGCGTCGCATATATTGAAACAGGCATGAAAAAGAATACTTGAAAGCTGGGAATACTGATTAAAAAAGCGATACTTTATGTCTGCCTGATACAATTAAATGAAGACACAACAAAAACAGACAAATACCAATGCAAGAGAAACTACTATTTATTAAGAAATTAGCGTGTTCTTACATGAGGACTGTTAGGTACAACTCTTCGCAATTTTCTCATATACGATGACATTATCCAAATTGTACAGGCCAGACGTCCCAACACTGCTAAATACACTTCCACCCATTTGAAGTGCACGTGTTTGAAGAAGTATGTTTGGAGAGCACGCGGAACGTAGTTGAAGAATCACTGTGAAGATTGTGGAAACAATAGCAAGCTACCACCATCTCCAGATTTTCGTATTCAAAATTGTGCCTCTTGTCACTGAGAATGATCTCGTACGCTGAGAAGGAACGCCCGACGGCGGTGAACACCTTAAAAAGTAAATTACAAACAAAAGCCACGTGCACATCATTTTTCTTTCTTCTTTTGCTCTTCACTCTCCTTTCCCCTGATGGCACTCCGCGGTTTCGCATTCGCAAACCGGTCGCGCAATGTCAGCGCGGCGACGTATGTTGGCCGGCGCGTCCCATTTCAATGCTGTTAGCAGTTGTTTTCCGGGAGTTGGTTGAACTAAAGGACTAGGTTGAACCCCCATAGAGTTCCGAACAGTCAATGTTGCCCGGTAACATGAATAACGGTCTCTAACTGCACTCGAAAGCGAAACTTGAGGCTAAATAGTGTTCAAATGGGCGCCGATATTGAAAATAGGCATTTATAGGCATTTAGGCACAAACGCCAAAATAGGCATTTATAGGCACTATAAGAACACTATAAAAGCCCTTCTTAACCTCTAATTTGTGCTCATTTATCAAAATGGGGCGATACGAGCGCAAGAAAAAAAAAGGCATTTGCCTAAAATCCGGTCTCTAGTTATTACGGCGTATTGATCGCAACATTGAGCAAGATGATCGGCGCTGTTGTGCAGGTGCGTCAAGCGAGTGGTGCACCATCGCGCAATCCGCAGAAGGCTTTGCCGTGTTCGATTGTCTCGCGGGCACTTCTGCATGATGCTGGTATTTATTATTTATACGTAAAAGGCATTTGAACAGACATTCTAACTTTCATGTACGTATTATTTGCAAGGTGGTGCTTGTTGGAAGGCCATGAATCCAAGCCAGTTTGAGCTCTGGATGCTTTGCTTATAATTTATTGTTTAGAATAGTAGCTCTTCATATGTAACAACAAAATGGGAGTATACGTTTTCTTTTTTTCCTAAAACGCAGCTTTCACGCTATATTTAGCGCTGACTCGACATTTAATTATCTTACCACTGGTGGTACAAGTAATTACAAGATCAAACACCTAAAGTGTATTCGACAAACAACACTGATTTACAGCAACGCAGGGAAAAATCTTTGATTTTAATGGATTTTGGACCAGCTTGCTAGAGTTTTCTTTTGAATGCACAGTAAAAAGGAGAGGTTACTTTGTTTTGTTCATTGGTAAAAAAATATTTACTCTTTTACTTGTGGATAACCTGAACGTAAGAGGGCTCCTCCACTTACACCGTCACTGCGTAACTTTATTGGAGAGGGTCGTTTTGTGCTTCCACCCACTTAAGTCTTTCTTTTTGTTCTTTTTTTTAACAGACCATAGAAGGAGAAGCTGTTTCGGGAGCGGAGA